>NC_058133.1:72017467-72072361 GCF_016433145.1 Gracilinanus agilis
CTTTCTTTCTTTCTTTCTTTCTTTCTTTCTTTCTTTCTTTCTTTCTTTCTTTCTTTCTTTCTTTCTTTCTTGGGGATTTTCTATCACTTTCCTTTCTTTTAACTTAAATAACATGGAGGGTCTGTTCCTGTGCTGAAGGAGACAACATCCTAAGCTTCAGTTTCTCTGTATAGTTCAGGTGCCTTCAGAGCTACCTCTGGGATGCTATTAGTTTTCAGTTCTTCCAAGGTGGTATGATCTAAGAAGAAGCATATTTAATAATTTTTTGGCCTGTGCTTTGGTCTGTGAGCAATCACAAGAACTCTTTTTTGCCCTGAAACTATGGTCAAAGTCTCCGCTACCCCATGGGCACAAGGGCTGCTGTTTGTTTGTGCTCCTCTTCACCCTGGGACTATGAACTCTGATTACAACCTGTCTCTGAGAATGGGCAATTCAACAGCCTTGTACCCAGTCAGTGAAAGAACACTTCCACCAGGGTGTGACAAATTCTTCCTGTTTCTTCTTTCCAAAATTCCCTTTCACAACCTTCCAAGTTGTCTTGGAATGAAAAAAAATGTTTCATCCAATCCTTTTGTAGGTTTTGTCATTCCACATTTCATTTTGAGTCATTATATCAAAGTTCTATGGAGGGTAATTTGATAGAGATCAAGGTGGTTCCCTGTAACTTCTCTGCCATGTTAGGTCCACCACTCTATTTTTCATTATGTTAATCTGCCTCTGCCTCTAGGGAAGAAATATCCAAATCACTTTTCTAAAAGGTGAAGTTAAGGGGCAGCTGGGTAGCTCAGTGGATTGAGAGTCAGGCATAGAGATGGGAGGTCCTAGGTTCAAATCCGGCCTCAGATACTTCCCAGCTGTGTGACCCTGGGCAAGTCACTTGACCCTCATTGCCCACCCTTACCACTCTTCTACCAAGGAACCAATAAACAGAAGTTAAGGGTTTTAAAAAAAATAAAATAAAATAAAAGGTGAAGTTAGGGTTTTCCTATTATGTGAATCATTGCTTTGCTGTCATTCCCTCAAGGAAAGATGTTTAATTTACTTTAGAGCTATAGAAAAAAAAAATTTCTACCCCATGGGGAGAAATTTCTATATTCCTGTTTGTTTACTTTCTCAATAGAGATGGTGATACCTGATAAATCTAGACAAACCCCTTTAGATAATAAAGGTTCTTTCAGTGTCCGGCTATATTTTGTAAATAAAGTAGAACCATATGATATATTTCCTGTGTTATTATTCTTAATCTCTGTTGGCCACAACTGTACCCACAAATCATCTGGAACTACCAAAACAAGACTACTAATTGGATAGTACTTAAATTCCAATTCTTGACATGCAAAGGATTGTTTTGCAATGAGCAAAGTGAAATTACAGTTATAGGGGACAGATAAACTTTCACTTGGAGATTTGCCTGGATATGCTATAGCCTTAAAGAGTTGAGCAGCTTTCTCATAAAAAAATGGTGGAGGCTGACAGGTGAAGAAGAGAGAGAAAGAGCAACGGAGATGCATTTCCTGCCATGGAAAAGTGGCCTAGTAAGTGCATGGTGCCTTTTGTAATTTTAATTTCAAATTGATTCTAGCTTCAAAAGAGTACATGAGGTCAACTTTGCACATTAGTAAAATATTGTCATTACTATTGCAAGGCTCCTTTTCTTTGGGCCCTCCACAAGGTAATGCTTGGCAGCATTTCCAGCTGAGTTGCACTGACCCCTGCTCACATAAAGAAATGTTTGACAAAGGAACTTGCAGTGGAGAAGAAGAAATGACCACTACACGTTTTACATGATCACAAAATTGTTGGGAAAGGCAACTATTTTTGTAGCTAGAAAGAACTCTACATTTGAAAGTGGAGGTTCTACGTTTGGAACTCTGCTTTGATTCTTATCGTCTGAGTGACCTTTGACAATTAAATTCTCAGCCTTTCAGAGTTAAAAATGAATTTGGTGCCCATTGAGACCAACTTTTACTTAAAAAATAATTCTCATTCTCACACCAAACATGAGGTCATTCACCTATACTTGAAGATCCTCAGTGAAAAGGAACTCACCACCTTTCAAGGCCACCTATTCTATGTTTCAATAGTTCTAATTTTGGGGAAGTTTTTACTTCCGTCAGACTAAAACTCAGTTCAACTCCAGAAAGTCTATTTCATTGTCCACTATGTACAGAATAGTCTAATAGGGCCTGGTCAAAAAAAAGTTTTTATAAGATATGGCCCCCTCCTTCATATTGCTTATGGTCTTACACATTATTATTATTATCATAATATGTAAGTGCATGAGAGGTACAAACAAAATTCTGCGTGAGGAACCAAGATGGAAATGTAACACAGAAAAGTGTTCTCATAAATGGATTATTATTTAGGCTCGTTGCCATTTGGAATGATCTCTGGTTTCATCCATGTAGTATTTATTTCACTTTCAATCCATATTCTTCCTTACTTCCTCCTACCATTTACATCTGCTTGTTTAGTTAGTTAATTAGTCATGTCCAACTCTTCATGACCCCATTTGGGGTTTCCTTGTTTAAGATACTGGAGGGGCTTGTTATTGCCTTCTCCAATGTTATGGTCATTATGGTCTCCAGCATGCAAGGATACCATTTGGATTGTCTATAATTTTCAATCTGTGACTATCCTCACCACCCTTTCCAGTCATTCATCACCTTAATGATGCCTTTTTGGACTAAACAAAGGTGGGTCAGGGTGGCAACTTGTTGCAGTCTGCTTAAGCTACCTTTTAGCTTATTGGAATTTCATGATTATGCATCTCTGACCAGGGTGTGCCATGACATAGTCATATTGAATCATCTAGAGAATATTGGTGTTAAAGAGTAGGAGTTTTGCATATTCAAACAATTTTAGACTCTTCTGCAAATTTCCTCATCCATAAAATGAGGAGGTTAGACTAGATATCTTTGAATCTATAATCCCACCTGATAATAATATTATATTTGAATATTATTAGCATCCGTAATCTCATTTGATCTTTATAATTCTGGTGATAGAACAACTATTAATATTTCAGTGATTAACAATAGCTACAGGACCTTTGTGATTTGCTAATTATCCCACCTGCCAAATCTAATGAAACTTTTTCATCTTCATTCTTCTTGACCCCTTTCCAGCCTTTGACATTGTCACCCTCTTCTGGATACTCTCCCTTTTTTTTAGTATTTTTCAAGTTCTCCTTCTATGGATATGAGCACTTCTTCTGAGTGTTCCTTGTTTGATCTTCCTCTATTTCACACCTACTAACCATAAGTATATCTCAACATTCTCACTTGAGCCCTTCCCCCTCCCCCCCATATACCAAGATGCTTGGTGATCTTAACAGCTTCAATGAGTTCAATTATCTCTATACAGATGATTTTCCAATCTATTTTTCCACCCCTAACTTGTCTCCTGACTTCCTGTCATATATGCCCCACTGCCTCTTAGACATATTTAATTGGAGATCCCACTGAAGTCTTAAACTGTCCACAACAGAATTCATTGACTTTCCCTCCTTAGTCCCAATTTCCAAATGGTTGTTGAAAGTACCATAACCTTCCAGTCACTTGAGCTTCCAGCCTTGGTGTTATCCTTACCTCCTCACTCTACATCACCCAATATATTCTATGTACTGTCAATCTCTGATGGTTTATTAACTCTATAGCATCTCATATTTATTTCCCCTTTTCTCCACTCACAGTGATTATCCCCTATCATATATCCTCATCATGTCATGCCTAAAAAATTTCAATGACACATGCTGATAGATCTTCTTACCTCAGGACTCCCTTTATTCCCATTCATTCCACCTAAGAGCCACAGAGATCTTCCTAATGTGCAGATGTGACTTGCTCTTCTCAGTGGTCCCTTTATCCTCCAAGATCAGACATAAACTCCTCTTTGGGGCTTTTAAAATCCTTCCCAATCTTGTCCCTTCCTACATTTCCATTCTTTTTATCCCTTAAGATTCAGTGACACTGGTCACTTTGTTGTTCCTCAAATCCAAACCTTAAATGTGTTATGGAAATGCTAGCAATTATGATTTATTATTACCATTACTATTATTCATGGCACTGGCTGTTTTTTTCATAGGCTGACTATTACACCTGAATTCTTCCTCCTCACTTCTGATTCTTGGAATCTTTAAATCCCTTCAAGACTCAGGTTAAGTACTTCCTTTGGTGAGGACTTTTCTGATTTCCCTTAGTTGTTAATGATTTTCCCTAACAAAATGATAGTTATTTTGTATATTTTTATTAAAAAATTTTAAGCCTTTATTCTCCATCTTAGAACCAATACTGTGTATTGGTTCCAAGGCAAAAGAGCACAGTAAGGGCTAGAGAGTGGGGTAAAGTGTCTTGCCCAGAGTTACACAGCTAGGAAGTGTCTAGGGCTAGATCTAAGCCTATTTTACATATTTTTAAATGAAAATGAATAATTTATACAGTATTTACTTATTTGGACAAACAATATAATCCATCAGCAAGGTCACAATTCCTTTAATGCAGGGTTTGTTTATTTATGTCCTTATTTCCCTTATTTTTAATGCTCATTCAATTGAAATTAATTGAATTTTGGCTCTTCTACTTACTCCCCTTTGACCTTGGGTCAGTCACTTAACCATTTTGGGCCTCAGTTTTCTCAATTGTAAAATGAATGGGTTGCACTAGGTAATCTCTAAGGTTCTTATCATCTCTAAATATATTTTTCTTTGTTCCTGCCAACATTGGCAAATCCTAATTCTACTTGACAGCAGAGCTTTTAAGGACCTTATACCATTGACTGCCAGGACACAATACAGGCATACACAAGGGAATGGGGAATGACTCAGAAGGTGCTGTCAAGGATGCAGCTATCTTATCTTGTGACTCAGTTTGGAAAGTGCCCAAACTTTTTGTGTATTAGATGTCCAAAGCCTCAAACAACCTTCAGTATAGACAGTCCACAAAAATATCTCCAGGGGGCACGTATGAAAGCTAGAACTCACAGAAAACATTAAAGTTTGCAAAGGTCTTTACAAATGTTAGCTAATTTTATTCTCATAATTCTGAGAGGTAAATATTATCAAAATCTTCACTTTACAAATAAGAGAAACTGAAGGAGATGGTGGTTAAATAATTTGCCCAGAGTTACATAGCTAGTAAGGGTCTTAAAGTCAAATTTGAACTCAAATCTTCCTTATTACAGATCCAGCTCTGTATTCACTGGGCTACCTATGTGTCTGATTGAGAATACAAATGGTGCCATATATGGAAAGGTATTGCAGATTTACCGGACTTTATTGCTTTGTCACAAATCAGTTTCATTTAATTCTCCTTGCTTTCATTCCTTCTAAAACACATAGTTCATCTGCCACAGTATAATGGGAATACCTACCACAAATCCAAAGATCTGAACTCTAACTTCTCTATACTGTCGACAAATTGCCTTAAGTGAGCCTTTTCTTAAGACTGTTAGGGAAAGGAGAGAAAAAGAATAAACATTTATGGAGGCGTACTATGGCTAAGCTTTGTGCTAAGGTACTTTTTACAAATATCTCATTTGATTCTCATAAAAACCCTGAGAAATTGGTGTTACAATTATATAACCATTTTACACTTGAGGACACTGAGGCAAACAGAGGAGAAATGACTCTTCCAGAATCTCAGTTCCAAGTCCAGTGTTCTTCTTACCCCTACCACCCAGCTTTGGTAATTCCATCTTTATTATTTATTTAAATCAATTAATATTTTATTCATGCTATTTATTATTTCTTATTATAATTTACTACATTACCCCAATTACATATAGATATTATTTTCTGACATTTTACAGTCCATATTCTCTCCTTTCCTCCCACCTTTTCACCTCCCCAATAGGGCAGATAAGATGATGCAGGTTATACATGCGCTATCATGCAGTACATATTTCTGTGTTCATGCTGTGAAAGAAGACACATATTGCTTATACAAGAAAAAAAACATTCATGAAGGAAATAAAGGGAAGAATTGCTTGCTTCAATTTATATTCAGAATCTATTACTTTCATCTATGATGGCATATCACCCTTTTTTTTTGTCATGTGTCCTTGGAGTTGTTTTGGATCCTTGAATTGCTAATACAGATAAGTCATTCATGGTTAATTATCATACAATATTACTATTACTATATACACTGTTCCCTTGGTTCTGTTCACTTTACTTTTATTCTCTTCATTTAAGTTTTTCCTTGTTTTTTTTTTTTTTTTTTTTTTTTTGGTGATCATCTTGTTCATCATTTCTAATGGCAAAATAGTATTTGATTATAATCATTTGGTATAGCTTGTTCTACCATTTTTCAGCTGATGGACATCCCTTCAATTTTCATTTCTTTGTCATCACAAAAAGCTGCTCTAAGTATTTTTGTACAAGTAATGACCTCTTTAAATCAATTGCTGACTTTGGAGTCAGAGAACCTGGTTTTGGATTCTATTCTTTCTGCCATACTACCTACATAACCTTAAGGAATCCATCCTACTTCTCATGGACCCATTATCCTTATCTGCACAATGAAAGGATTGGCTCAGAAAATATCCAATATTTCTTCCAACCCCAAATCTCAAGTCATTAGTGATTGTCTCCAGCAGTGAAGGGAGGCCATGGCAAGTTAAAGAGAGAATCAAAAGGAATCTAATTTTACAACCTTTTGTGTCTAGGCTGAGTCAGTAGTAAAATGGGAATAACTGCTCTTGCTTCAGAGAACTCTCCTAAATAGTTCCCATGATTAAATAATAGTTTTCTTGTTTTCATCAGTGCTTAGCACTTGAAAGAAAGAATCCTCACTCCTCAAGGAACTCAGTTCTATAAATCACTCAAATATTCCTCAATTGCAAATGTACTATTATCACAGGCCTGGGTGCAGGGGAAGTCACCTCTGCTCAGCCACATGCTCAAAAGAGGATCCCCTTTTTCCATCACTTTTTAAAATGTGCATGTTAAAGTTGTTAGTTTTTAAATTAAATTATTTATTTTAAAATCTATTATGATGAATAAAAATGGCCTATATAATTCTATATTATATATGATAGGGGTGTTGAATATCTGGGAATAACAACAATAATAATTAACATTCATAAAATATTTAAAGATTTTAAAAGTAATTTACATATATTATCTACTTTTGACCTCACAAACATCCTGGGAATTGGGTGCAATTATTATCCCCATTTTAAATGAGAACATTGAGGCAGACTAGTTAAATGACTTGCCCAGAGTCACAAAGCTAGTTAATATCTTAAGCAGGATTCTTGACTTCCAAATTGAGTACTCTAGCTAGTGTGATGAAAAGAGACTGATCAAGGCTTACAGTCCAGGAAACGATTTTGTACAAAGCAAGGCAAATGTAGATAAAACCTTTAAAATTTATTTAAGAAGACCCTGTATTACAGAACAGGGGAATAGAATTTCTACTAGGAAAGCAAATTTCTGGTGGAGAGAGTGGGAAAAAAAAAACGTTACTGTTATATAACTTTAAATGACTTGATAATAAATCTTTCATCCCCTAAGTAGGCTTTTTTATTTATTAGGGAAGATTTTATATGAATAAAGGCCACTAGATCCCCAGGCAGAGAATGCCCTGCTAAGCAGTCCTTTAAGTTCTTATCCAGGCCCTCCCTAATTCTTTCATCAGCATTGCCTTTTCCAAGCCCAAGATGGCTCTCAGCTGGTGGAATTTGTTTGTAAGATTTATCAGAACATCCTCCTGCCAGAGACCCAGTATGTCAGTAACAGCTGAATTATAATTGTTAAATCCTGCTGGTAATGGGGGAACACCAAAGTAGCCTAGAAGGAGATGAACTTTGACCAAGTCACTTAATAGAGAATTTATTTGTTTGTTTGTTTTTTACCTCTAATCCAATTTGTGTCCTCTCTCCCCAAACAGGTAGGTCTCTCCAAGATGGCTTCTCCCATAAAGAATGTTCTTGACAATTCCTGGTGAAGATTTGTTCCTGATTGTTAGAAAGATCAGCTTAGAAAAAATGTCTTCTTCCTTTTTCCTTTGCTTAGTTTATGAAGGAGGTGGGGGCTAATCTCCATAGTATGCAATACCCACTAGGATCTCACACTACTGCACCAGAAGGAATGTGAAAGGACTCAGAGACATTACTGACCTCAAAAGAGATTTATGTTTTAAGCTAGAAAGCATGAGTTCAAATTCTGGCCCTTCCACTTAATAACCTGAATGACTTTAATCAACTCACAACCGTGCAAAAACCTTAGTTTCTTCCTTTGTAGAGGTTGACAAGGTGATCACTAAGATCTTTTCCAGTTGAAAATCTAAATTTATAGAAGCATTACTGCCTTGGCTTTTTGTCCCTTATATGACTGTCTTCAAGTAGCTTCGTCACAATACAAATAAATGTGTAAGACTTCCTTCAGGGACATACATAATCTGCAGTAATACAAAGACCAAGGCAAAGGGAAAGGCATCGAGGTTACCATATTTCTTCAAGTTGCACTCTTCTTTCTGCCAGACAAAAGGCAAAAACAATCCCTATGCTCAAGGAGTTTACTTTCTAATAAGGGAAACAATATACAAAAACTATTTATATTCAAAATTAAAAAGACACAAGATTTGGAGGAGATAGGGAATCCTGATGACTCCACCAATTGTAGGGACAAAAGACTTTTTCTGTACTGATTATGCATATGGCGATGAGCCATTTAAAACAACACTGAAATACCAAAGAAAGCCCTATACAAGCTTTGTTATTTATAGGTTTTATCGAGTTTGTTAGGGTTGATTTTTTTGTTGAGTTTTTTTAGGGCTAATAATTAATTAATTAGGGTTACTTAACTAATATAATTAATTATATTAAATTGGGCTACTGGGGAAGCTTACTCACCATACATCAGTTTTTGACAGCAACAGGATAGAGTAACATGGTGGATCCCTACTCTAACCCCAGGTCAAGTAAGATATTATATAGAAATGGAATAAAGAAGGCATCTCGCCAGGATAGCCAAGGATCATGTATAAGTTCTTCCCATGGGATAGTTGGAACTTCTTTTGCTGTTTTCATTTACTCAAGATAGTTTGCATTCTCTATGGAGTTTTAAATCACATTCTTACTCAGGATTACATTGTACAAATAATGCATGGAAGGAATCACAAAGGGGAGGCATTGAGATTGGGGAGGACTGGATAAGACTTTTTTTTTAGAGGATGAGATTTTAGCTAATATTTAAAGAAAGCCAGGAAAGTAAAGAGTTAGAACTGAGAAGAAAGGGAGTTCTAGGCAAGGAGGGCAGTCAGTAAAAATGTCTGGAGTCAGGAGTTAGAATATTACATGCAAGGAATTTACTATTTTACTATTACTAATTTGCTATTGTAAAGAGGACTATGTCACTAGATCATAAAATATGTATTGGCAAGTAAAATACAAGAAGACAAGAAAGGTAGGAAGGGGGCAGGTCACGAAGCACTTTAAAAACCAAACAGATGAAATTACATTTGATTCTGGAAGTAATAGAAAGCCACTGGAATTTAGTGAATTAAGGTCTTGGGGAATGACATGGACAGACCTGTGCTTAAGTAAGATCATTTTGATACCTGAGTGGAAGATAGAATTGAATAGGGGGGCACATGGGACAAGGAGACAAAATAGATGACTGTGCAGGGTCTGAGCTTTAAAGAAGTTATGGATTTTAAGAGATTGAGGTGAAATCAGACCTCAGGCCAGTAAAAAGTCTGTAAGACATCAGGGACATGGAAAGAAGGAAGATATCAAGTGAAGGTCGTACCTACTAGGGAAATAACAGGCCATTTTGATTATGATATAGATAATGTGAAGGATAGCAATATGAAATAAGTACGGAAAGGTAAATAGGAGTCATATTGAAGATGGTGCCAAATGCCTTCATGAGCTGAGAAATTTGCATGAAGAAACTACTAAAGAATTTTGAGCAGAGGAATGATATGATAAGATACTTGTTTTAGGAATTTATGGTGGCTACAGGAAGGATGGATCAGATAAGAAAGAGAATATAATCAAGGAGATCAATTAACTGTTATTTCAATCATCATGGAAAGTTTTTAAGTCTGTACTAGAATAGTAGCCATTTGAAGGTCCTCAAAGTCTTTATTCAGAAAGTTCATTCCACTCTTGACCTTCGCATTTTGAAAATAACCTTTGCCACTGAGTCTTCTCCTTCTGACCAGCTCCCCAGACTTCATTTTAAGGAGGGTACCCAGGCTAGTCATGTCTTCATGCCTTTCCAGGCTTGAACTTTTGATTCTCTTGGACATTTATGTCTTACTCCATTAGAACATAAGCTCCATGAGGGCAGGGATGATTTTTCTTTCTGTTTGTGTACATGTACATATATTTGTATATGTATATTTAGAAATACATAAATCCATATTGTTAAGATGAAGAGAGACCCTGCATAGATGATTTAGATGGGTGGCTAGGATTTGACAGACCTAACCTGACAGGGAGGTCTCTTCAATATCAGAGAGCAAAGATGGCTGCACTCTCTATTCCAGGCCAGTACAAAAATGATCTATAGTCTCTTATTAACAAGGTTTATTAAAAAATATCAGAAGGGGCAGCTGGGTAGCTCAGTGGAGTGAGAGTCAGGCCTAGAGACAGGAGGTCCTAGGTTCAAATTTGGCCTCAGACACTTCCCAGCTGTGTGACCCTGGGCAAGTCACTTGACCCCCATTGCCCACCCTTACCAATCTTCCACCTATGAGACAATACACCGAAGTACAAGGGTTTAAAAAAATATCAGAAGATGAGGGTGAGGAATGTGGGTTTTAGGGTGCTTCCCTATCACTTTTGTCTCTATCTTATGGCCTACCAGTCTGACTTTTCATCAAAGTCACTTCATCCCTCAACAAAATCAAGGCTGCTCTGAATATACCCTCTGCCTAAAAAATCCCCTTCTGTCTAATCTAGTTCTAGGCTAAGCCACACAGGAATATAGTCTTTAGAAAGTAGATTGACGAAAGATAAACTCAGGTGTCAGGAACGATTGAGTTCACCCCAGAGAGGCTAAAGCCCCCCATATCCTCCCTCCCGGAAAACTTAGCAGTTCAATCTGCTCCTTCTCCAGTTTTGTTCTTCTTCTA
Organism: Gracilinanus agilis; assembly: GCF_016433145.1. Lineage (NCBI taxonomy): Eukaryota > Metazoa > Chordata > Mammalia > Didelphimorphia > Didelphidae > Gracilinanus > Gracilinanus agilis. The sequence continues at coordinate 72,028,555 of NC_058133.1, forward strand.
GCTTCAGCAGAGTAGTCAATTCAATCTAGCTTCTCAATTCAGCCAGATTCCTCACTGGATCAAGTTAGAGAGTCACAGGAGGTCAGAGCTGGATCCTGGAGATGGTTTTTCCTCCAGAGTCTTGATCCAACTACTCAACTGCCAGTTAGAAACTCAGCATCCTTTCTTCCCTGAAGATTCTAACAGGGTTTGCTCCTGTCTCCTCCCTTCCACAACATTCCCTGTCACTGTGCTTGTAATCTTGATTCACTTTCCAAAAACTCTCTTTCATAATATGACACATAATAAACACCGAATTGACTATACTTAAAGAAAGAGAAGAGGACAATTGCAAAAGATGTTGAGTAGCTAAAATTGAATGGATATAGGAAATGAAAGAAGGTAGCCAGGTGGTGCTGTGGGTATACTTCCTAGCTGTGTGATTCTGAGCAAATCAATTAACCTTGTTTGCCTCAGTTCTTCATCTGTACAATGAGCTGGAGAGATGGTGAACCACTCTAGTAACTTCACCAAGAAAACCTCAAATAGGATCATGAAGAGTTGAGTACAACTGAAAGGAGAAATGAAAGAGAGACGAGAGCCAAAGAGTACTCTGATGTCTCAAACCTAAAAAACTGGAAGAATGGGAATACCTTTAACAGAAATAGGAAAGCTGAAGGAGGGATGGCTTTGGGGTGAGGATAATGCTGTGCTCTTTCAACTTTTCTGAAGACAACCCTTCTCACATTTGAAGAAAAAGGACATTTCCTCTGTGTTTTTTTCTTATCTAGAAGAAATAACCCCACATCTTTCAAGAATTTAATTAACTGATTCCTTAAATGAGCATTTTTGAAGTATCAGTGATTAATAAATTCTATATGCAAATTGTTAGGAACCTATGATCTACAAAGGAACCATATAAAATTAGTTATAGAACAGGAAAATAGGATTTAGACATAGAAAGGCTCTTAAGGATTATGTAGTCCAATCCCTCCATTTATAGATGAAGAAACTAGGGCTCAGAAAGGCTATGTTTTGTTCAAGGTCACACAAGGAGTAAATAGAAAAACTGGGACTTGAACCTGGATCCTCTAAACTTCAAAATTTCCTTTACACAAAATTAAAAAATAGGCTTAGATTTAAATAGTATAGACATGTCTCAGCTAAAAAAATTGCCTTTGCTAATTTGGATTTGCACTTTATCCTGAAATTTACAGGCTTAAAAAAACAGTGATGTCAAAATAAAATTAAAATGGGTGAGAATAAACCAAAGTACTATCAGATTACAAAAGGAATTGAAATAAAGGAGTGTGTCTTTTCCCCATAAATTTAAAAACACAGTGAAATCTCTTGATAGTAAGGAGTCCCCACTCGAGTTAATTTGTCTCAGGTTGCTTTCCAATTTTCCCATCACTTTTTGTTCAATAGTGATTCTTTATCTCACTAGTTGATGTCATAATTTTTATTCAAAACCATATATGTTCAGCTATTTCTGGTACCTAATTTAGTGTACCTAATTTCTTCCATTAATCTTTTTTTTTTAATTTCCAAATGAAAATTTAAATACTTTAGATGATTTTTGCTTTGTACTATATTTTGAGATCTGGTACTCATAGTCTTTCTTCAGTCCTACTTTTTCTTTAGTTCCTTTGAGAGTTTTGACTGTTCACTCATTTCCTTTTTGTAAAATGAAACTAATATGTGCTTTATATATTTTATTGTTTTTTCATAAAACTACATTTTAGTTTTATTTATTATTTCAATTTCTTTATTCAGTTTTATTAATCTCTCCTTTGACTTTCAGGATTTTCATTTTGATATTTTATTAGAGATTTAAAATTTGTTCTTTTTTCTAACTTTTTAAAGAAGTTGCTTACCTAGTTCATTGATTTGCTATTTATTTTATTGATTTAAATGTTTAGAGATATAAATTTCCCCCTATATACTGTTGTGGTTGAATCCCATAATTTCTGCATGTTGTCTTATTGTTATTAGTTTTAATGAAATTATTGATTATTTCTATGGTTTATTCTTTGACCTATTATTTTTAGAATTAGTCTACTTAGTTTCCAATTAATTTTAACCTATGCCTCCACAGATCATAAATGAATGTGATTTTTGTTGCATTATGATGTGAAAGGGATGCGCCTGGTAATTTTAAATAAAGATAATATGTATTTAACATACTTTTCTTTCTAAGATCAAATCCGGCCTCAAACACTAGCTGTGTGACCCTACATAAGTCATTTAGCTTTGTTTTCTTCAGTTTCCAATAATGGTTTGCCAAGTACTTATCAGAACTGGTCATCCATATTTTGTGTCTATATTTCACCCAACTCCCACTTGTGGCTCCAAGAAGCTGCATAATGTGTAGTGACTACATCCAGGTAAATCAATGTCATCAGAATTGCTAAACCAGCTTGTGGGTAAATGACAAAGTGCACAGATATGAACCCTATAACTTCAGAGATTATATTTATGTTTTTCAGAGAGTGACTAGGTAGGACCCTTGGCCTAAAATTCTATACTGGAGGCTAGCTTAGATGAGGCATAAACTCTCAAGGATGGGATTCTGAAGACAAATAAGAGTTCTGTTTTGGAAGAAGAAAAGGTGCTGCCTAAAGAGACTACTATAGGTGCAGGGGGAACCCAACAACTAACTCAATTTTTAAAAGACATTTATAGAGAGAATAAAGAATAGGAAAAAGAGGATGAATATATGTATATTCGTGTGTATATTCCACACATATATGATATCAAGTTCATCCTTTTCATATCATAATGCAGTAAAAATTCACATTCAAAAAAGGGCTTCTATTCAAAAGAGTATCATGTTTCTGTTAGATTGGTTTTGATAGTGTTAAAACTCAGAATGAGACTGTTGATGAGTGTTAAGGATAACAGAAATAGCATTTCAAAACTATTTTGAAGTTAACAGCCTCTGATCACTAACCAGAGTAGATTAGATGATAATAATGGGTAACAGAGATGAAAGAGATCAAGTGATAGCCTGGGGATATAACAGGATGTAGAACAGGACATTTCAGGAAAGGGAAACTTGAGCATGTTTGCAGATAAAGAAGAAACCATTAGATGGAAATATGGAAGATGAGAAAGTAAAAAAAAAAATGACTAATGGAGAAAGATCTGGGAACAGATGGGATCAGAGTATGGATGAAGGAATTTAATTTTCTTTAACTAGAAGGAAGGATGGAAGGATGGATGCTGATATGAACAGTTTTTAAAGCATTCAGGTTGAATGATGGATTTCATGAGTTGGCTTTAATTTACTTAGTAAAAGAGAAGATGGGGTCACCTGCTAAGACTCAGTATGATAGGGAAATAGTTGAGAGGCTATGGGGACAAGAGGTTTGGCATAGTTATATAAAGAACATGGTGAGGAGATGAAAAGGATTGCTATGTACTCCCCAGGGTAGAGTTGTGTGTAGATAGCATATATTTTTAGTATATCCAAGAATTTTTGTGATTACCATTTGTGAAGCTATTTAGCATTTTTCAGAGGTTTGTAGATAGAAGGCGAATAGGAGTGTAATGGGAAGAAATTTAGAGCTGAGGATTTTGAGGCTAGGAATAGCAAAAAGACAATGGCAAAAAGGATTCAAGGGTGGTAGATAGTAGCTTGAAATGATGACAAAAAAAGGAAAAAATAAGTTCTGAAGTGATGATATAGAAGCCACAAGAGGCATAATGAGCTGAGAGAACAGACGGATTGAGAGATGATATGTCCCATTAAATGCAAAGTGCAGATTCATGAGTAGTGAGGTAGTGCTAGAAGTAGAAGACAGGAAGTTTTGACCAGGAAAAAGATTTTCAGAGTTCAGGACCTTGGAATTGAGGCACTTTAGGATGATAGTTTGGTCCTGTGGATAGCTGAAATATGATAGAGCTTAATATCATAGCAGTTTAATATCTAGTAATTGATACCCATTGGGTCCACTTATCTGACCTCTTCTGGATTTATGCAAACAGACTTCATCTCTCCAACTTGGCCAGAAGAACATTATATAAGAATGTCAAATGTTCAACTGCAATCCAGCCAACTCTGTCAAAATAGGAAATATGGTGGTGTTGGAAAGAATGGTTCTTTTATGTATGATTTTTATTAATACCTTTTATATCACCAAAGCTTCTAGTGTCCTTCATCTCCTCCCTGACACCAGGAAGCATTACATATAAGAAATTACATATATATGCATATATATATATATTTAAAGCAGTCAATTGTGATTCACAAAGGAGTATCTTGGATGCGGGGCTATTAGAAGTGGTGACAACCTGTTTTCATACCTAAAGAAGATGATAAGTGACTAAAGATGTGACAGTAGGCTGGAGATGAGTGGCAGCAGGTGCTCCACAATGGCTAAGATTTTAGCCCTCAGAAAATTTTATTGGACTTATTGGCATTGGATCACTGCTTTTATGGATACTCAGTGATTTGTTCATTAGGAGGCATTTCAAATGTTGGCTGTTGAAAACAATGGTGGCCTGTCATCCTATTCTCCAGAGGAGGAGAGTATCCATAACAATGACCACCTTCTGGGTCTGAGTTACAGCTACTCCATTGTGACCATGACCTTTGGCCCTCAGAAAACTTTGTCCTAGTGGCAGCAGCTGATTAATTCCACTGTAAGATGACCAAGCAATTATCACCCATCAAAAGGCATTTTCGTTGGAATTGGTAGGTGTCAGGCAACTTATTATCCTGCCTAAGGGAAGTGAGTAAGAGCTACTGCAACTCAGGGAAGAGCCTGAATTGTACCTACTGATCCTATTCCACCTTCTCAACTGTCATGACCTCCTCTTTAGCTACTCCTTTTGTAATTATGAAGGCAGCAGGCAGCAGTATAGGAGGCTCAACCAAAACAATGGCTATAAAAGTGACAGCTCTGTCATTAGCCCTATTAATATGTAAAAATATACACTTATTAAACACCTACCATGTTCCAGGAACTGTACTAAGTATTTTATAATAATTATCTCTTTTGATCCTCACAACCACCCTGGAAGGCAGATGCCATTATTACCCTCTTTTTACAGATGAAGAACAGAAACAAACAGAAGTCAAGAGTCTTGAACATGGTCATACCCCTAGTAAATGTCAGATTTGCACTCAGGTCTTCCCAACTCTAGGTCTAATGCTCTATCTACCATCTCAGTCATTATCCTTGGACTATAAGATTCTCAGGAACCCCAGGAAAAGTGGTAGTTGTGAGGCTAACCTTACGCCATGAAATTATCTCTATCTCTAAAGCAAGGAAGCCCATTCTCAACAAATGCTTTGCTTTCTTCTTCAATAATAAGGTGCTGAGTGGTATGTGTTTCCTGGTAGACAAACGAATGAGTGTATAGCTTTGCCATAGGTATGGCTAATGCACTTTCTAGATCTTCCATGTGTACTGACATTTTCCCTCATTCTTTTACTCTGAGGCTCTGGTTATTGCCATAAGTCCTTCTACTGTGACCTCCAGACCTCTGGACCTACCCATTCACCTTGCTGTGGGGCCCTAGGACCATTAATCTTTTTTAATTGCCTTGCAACTAAGCCCCTCTATCATAGATGTATTTCCTGTCCCATTAGATCATGAGATCATTGAGAGCAAATACTGTCTTACTTTTCTATTTCTATTCTCAGAGCTTAGTGTACAACTTGGCACTAAAAAAGTACTTTTAATAAATGCTTTTTCATTTGTTCATTCAATTATAAGGAATTAGTTTTGTATGCTAACACTTCTGATGAACTCGAATTCCTTTTTCTGAAGCATATGATGATCTGTGTCCTGGAAATCTATTTTTATGTTTCTCTCCAATACTTTAATTTTGGCATGTTGGGAATTCATTTTGGTAATAGGGTCTTTTGCTTACAGATAATGTGTTGTCACTCAGGCACAATTCCAACTGGCAAAGTTCTCACCAACATTTTTAGTGCCTTTTTTTAGGCCACCTGTCTAGGACCTCATTTTTAGACTTCCTTATCAGAGAACATAGGATCTAGATCATGAAAGGAAATTTAGAAATCATCTAGTCTAATCTTGTCATTTCAGAGATCAGGAAACTGAGGTGCAGAGTGATTAAATGACACCAGTCATATAGGTAGTAAATAGAAGAGCCAGAATTTGGACACCTTGGCATGTGGCTTCAAGTTCTTCTTTCTTTCTACTGACCTGCCCTGCCTCCAACTTGCTAGAAGTCAGAGGTTTAGCAATCTGGAAGAATGGACTAGGTCAAGTCTTGGACTCTTGCTTTCTCTTAGATGTCACCACAGTGATTCATAGACTGACAGTGTTGATAGCTTTTTTTGCCTGCACCAAGAAACAGTGTTTGGATGATTCCTACTCATGATTTTGAACTCAGGTCATTTTTACCGCCTTACTTGGTGGAGCAGCCCTCTCTGCTATCAAAATGAAGCATTAATCTCCTGGAACTATTGGAGAAACTGAGTCAAGAAGACATGGGTTCATCTTCCTTTGATACTTCCTAGCTATGTGTTTATGGCCAAGACAGTTGAATTTTTTGTGCCTTGCTTTTCCTCTTTTTTAAAATGGGCATAATATTGGCAGTACTTATGTCACAAGATGTCAAGGCTCAAATGAGTACTTTGAAAGTTTAAAGGGTTACATACATGTCAACTGTAATTATTACTATTATATCATCCTAGAACAAAGTTGGATCCACAACCAAGGCCATTTACTGAAGAGGAGAAAAACTCAAGATTCCTCTTGTATTGGTATACTTAAGGTGTACAAAGGTATACAAGGATGCTTATGGAAGACTATTATCTCTGGCATGAGGGCTGGCTTACCTCTCTTCAGGGCTACCTTCCACTTTTGGTATCCACCTTAGCACTCAGTTCCATCTGTGGTTCCAAGAAGCTGTAGCATGTGCAGCAGTCCCAGTAACTGGTCTTTACAGGTAGGTTAAACCAGGTTGAGGGTTAATTAACAAGATTCAAATTTTTTAATAAGTTAGCTACCCCAGAGAAATAAAGATTTTCCCCAGTGGGAGGAGCAATGAGAACAATTTGTTCCAAAGACCATGAACACAGAACCAGGCACTGGGGAGCTCTTAGAGCTTGATTAGACATCAAAGAAACCAAGGTCATCCAATACATCTCAGGTCATCATAATTTTTCTTGACTTTTGTCTTGTCATTGGACTTTGATGACTTTGGAAGAGAGAGGGAGGCAGAGGACTTTGTGTAATTCTGCCTCACTTCAATTTATTTGTGAGTATAAAGACATGGACCAGTGATGTTGTTTTGGTCCTCTTAGAGTATGAAGACTAACAACCAACAAACCAACTTAAGAATGCAGGAATGCTAGGCTCTCCAGGAAAAATGCATCTCCAACTTGCCTCCTGCAATATGCCTTGCCTCTTTCAGACCTTTTATTGTTTATATGTTGACTAAAAATGTCTGACGAATTCTATTCTCTTATTGTGTATGGGTTCTTCCAAGGAGTTAGTCAGTGAACAAATGTCTATTAAATACTTCTTAAGGGCCAGGCCCTGTGCTTACTGCTGGAAATACAAAAATACAGCCCCTTCCCTTATGGGGCTTACACTCTGATGAAGAAGAAAAAAGCTCTTATGTAAATAAAAATATTACACACAATGAAAATGGAAAGTAATCTCATCCTATTTGGGGTAGGAGAACAGAGACAACCAAAGTCCTCTTTCTTGTGCAAGGTGGGATTTGAGTTGTCATTTAAAAATTTTTTTAAACCCTTACCTTCCATCTTAGAATCAATACTGTGTATTGGTTCTAAGACAGAAGAGTGGTAAGGGCTAGGCAATGAGGGTCGAGTGACTTGCCCAGGGTCACACAGCTAGGAAGTGTCTGAAGCCATATTTGAACTCAGGGCCTCCCATCTCTGGGTCTGACTCTCAATCCACCGAGCCATCCAGATGCCCCCTTGAGTTGAGTCTTGAAAGAAGCCCAAGATGCCAGGAGATGGAGGTGACGAGACCAGGTATAGAACAGCCAGGGAAATGGGATATTTGTCTACCTGAATCTATGACTATAGAAATTGAGGTGGTTTCTTAGAAAAAGATGCTTTATCTGCCAGTTGGTGAACTTCCCACTAGGCCCCTAGGGAGGGGAACCAAAGAAGGTACAGCTCACCATTTAGGCTCCTTGCTATCATGAGCCATGGTTTATTAATTCCTTAAGCCTCAATGTAAAGGACAAGTACTGCAGTTCCAGGCCAGCACTGGAACTAATGAAGCCAGATGGGATCATCTCTCACTTCCAAAAGCTTCCACACTCCCAAGCTCTAGGACCTCTGCCCTTCAGTTAGAAGCAAATTGCTTTTCTTTTCTCTGCTGCATTAGCTTAGCTCTCAACTTAGCATCAGGGTGGGATTTTTTGCATGTTTCAATATAAGTGACCAGGGAATTCAATGAGACTTTTAAAGCTCCATCCACTGCCTTCTCCCCACCATTCCAGTCAAATCTTTTTGCAAAGTATATGGACCTTTGCCATTTCTAGAGAACAAGTTCTTTGGATTATGAATCACTAAAGAAATGAGAAATGGAAATGCTAAGACAGGCAAAGGAAAAGATTTCTCCACCAGAAGCAAAACTGATTACCCAATTTGATTCCATTGATTATTTTCTCAGTTTCTATGCCATTATGAGCTGCTAAGAGGCACAATGTATGGAGTAAGGAAGACCAGAATTCAAATCTAACATCAGACACTTATTAGCTCTTTGGCCCTGGGCAAGTCACCTAACTCTGCTTATCTCAGTTTATCATCTGTAAAATGAGCTGGAGAAGGAAATGGCAAACCATTCCAGAATCTTTGCTAAGTAAAACCCAAATAGAGTCACAAAGAGTAAGACATGACTGAAACAAATGAATAATAACATAACATGTCAGATTAATGTGATGTTGGTAGGTAAGAGTCAAACGTTTGGTCCTTTTTATAAAAAGTCCCTTGGACTCAAGACATTATAAGAAAAAAGGGGGTGCAGAATATTTCATTTGAGGATAACATAATTTTCAGTCTCTATCAGTTGGAATAGCCTATACTTTTGTCCGTCTCTGCCTGTTCTTAGCCATTGTAAACTAATAGCCAAAGAACAAACCAATCTTTCTTCCTAATTTCCCTATTCCTTTCAGAGGTGTCACAATTCTTCCAATCCTTTAAACACCTTGGAGCCATATTACATTCTTTATCCTCCTGTACTCTGAATATCTAATCAGCCACCAAGTCCTGACACTTCTACTTCTACATCTCACATTTGTCCCATTCTCTTTGCTCATGGTCCTACCAATCAAGTTCATATCCACTTCATGTTCTATCTGACCTATAATAACTTTCTTATTGACCTCCCTACCTTATGTCTCCTCCTTTGCTTATTCCACAATTGATATTTTTTTAAGAATATGTCTGGTCACCATTCTGAAGGGCAATTTGGAACTCTGCCCAAATACATAGTTTTAAAACCCTTACCTTCCATTATAGAATTGATATTAAATATTGGTTCCAAGGTAGAAAGAATGATAAGGGCTAGGGTTAAGTGACTTACCCAGGTCACACAGTTAGGAAGTGTCTGAGGCTGGATTTGAATCCAGGGCCTTCCATCTCCAGATCTAGCTCTCTATTCATTGAGCCACCTAGCTGTCCCTATCTAGACTTATTTTAAATTATTGCCTCAATACATCACAGCCAAATAGATACCCTACACCTGCATCATCCATCTTCCATATCCATCCTTTTGTACAAGCTTTAAATCATGCTTACAGCATTCTCCTTTCTCACCTTTTCCTTTTGTAAAACTTAATTCCCATCAAGGTTCAGGATAAGCACTAACTCCTTTAATAAAATTAATAACAAAAAATCCTTTCCCAATCCCCTCAGTTGCTAGTGACTCTCCATTACTTTGCGTATATTTTGTCTGGTTGTCTGTATACATGTTTTCCAGTGCAGAATGTAAGGTCCTTGAGAACAGGAACTGTTTGTATCCCTAGAGCCCAATATAGAGTAGATACTTGATCAATATTGAGTTGAATTAAACCGAAAATGGACTTTACAAGTCCAAGGACCTAGCTGAAATAGAAGGAAATGAAGCAAAAAAAAAAAAAAAAAAAACCAACCAACCAACAACAAACTGGATTCTGAGCAATAAAAATAAGATGTAAGGAAAGGAAGCTTAAGAGAATGTTTTGCCTTCAGGTAGTAGATAAAAGGTTAACAATTAACAACCACAGCAGTAAGAATGGTAGGAAATCTAGTGAGAGGTATTCCTGACCCACAAGGAAGATCTCTGAGTAGTAGGTGATACTGAAGAAAAAGAGGGACTACTGGGGGAAGCTAGTTGCTCAGTGGATTGAGAGCCTGGCCTGGAGATGGGAGGTCCTGGGTTCAAATCTAAGACACTTCCTAGCTGTGTGACCCTCGGCAAGTCACTTAACTCCCATTGCCTAACCTTCACCACTCTTCTGCCTTGGAACCAATACACAGTATTAATTCTTTGGTGAAAGGTGAAAGGTAAGGGTTAAAAAAAAGAAAAGAAAGGGACTATTAACAGCTCCTAGCATGGTACCAGATATATAGTTAAAACTATCAATAATAGAAGAAAATCTAAAATTAGAATGGGAATTTTTCACAAAATTTCAAAACATGAAGGGATCTCCAGTCCATATCTGAACAACATTCTCTTATACAATGTACTTGCCAAGTAGTCCTCAAGATTTTATGTAAAGAATTCAAGAGAGAAGAAAACTTGTGGCCCATTGGGGTAACACATTCCACTTTTGGAGAGTTCCAATTGGGAGGAAGTTTTTCATGATACTGAAACTATCTATCCCTCAGTCACAATACACTTCAATACAGTTCAGTGGATAGAACATAGAATTCCAAGCCAGGAAGACCTGGGTTCCAATTCCTTCTAGTGCAACTGATGATGTTGTAACATTGGTTTGTTGATCAGCCTCTAAGTCTTTTAGGCAATTCTTTAAGAGTGCAAGTACTCATTCATCGATAGGGAGAAGGGAAGGGATTTTTTACTTTTAGTTAGACTGAAAGACCTTTCTGCTGCCACTGAACCCATTCCCTGCCAAGCAAGGTGGGACAGAACAGATATACCTAAGAAGACTCAGAGAAATTAAAATGACAGGATCATTTATTTTCAGTTTGTTTTACCCTCTGGAGATCATAGTTTGTATAGAATCAGCCTCCAACATGATGCATTGAGATCAATACACATGGGGAAATGAATGAAGGCTCTCAAAAATTATGTTTATTACATGAAATCAGAGCAGGCAGGGGAAGCAACAAGCAGGGAATAGCTTGAGGGAGTGAGAGACGGAGCATGTGAAAGAGTGGGAGATATGATGATGTGATATAGTGACAAAGGGCAGGACACAGTGAGAAGAGCAGAAGGAGAAGGAAACAGACTTCACATTTTTTTTCTATTCTGCTAAACCATCCATTCATTTCCCCAGGCAAAATGAATTCTAAAAAGACACTCTATTTTAAACTCTGTCAAATTCCCAATGGTCCTTCTTCCCAGCAAGGAAAACATCACATGGCCAGGGGCCTTGTGACTGGTTCTTAACCAGGTCATCTGGGTCTACTTGGGTTCAAATTCCACCTGAGATAGTTACTTATGTATGATATCTGTTGAGTCACTTAATTGACCCCATCTTTAGTTTTCTCACCTGGATAATGGGGCACAAATACCTGAACTACTTCCCTTACAGAATTGCTTAAATTACTTTTCAAATCCTGAATCTCTCTATAAATGTAAGCTACCATTATTATACTCTAAATATCATTTCTTTCTCCCACCTCCAATTCTTAGCTAAAAGGATTAGAGGATCCCAGGACACTGAATGAAGAAATGAAGAGGATCAAAGAGGATTGGGACTTGCTGGCCCCACTCAGAAAAACAAATTAAGAGAAGTTTAGAATCAGAACCCCTACTTTTCTTTTTTTTTTTAATTCCTTATTTCTTCACTGCTTCATTAGAATTTACACACACACACACACACACACACACACACACACACACACACACACACTATCCACCTCATATTTCCCTACCACTTTCTATTATTGCTATTCAGTTGTTTTTCATTCATGTCTTACTTTTTGTGACCCCATTAAGGGTTTTCTTGGTAAAGATACTGTAGTAGTTTGCCATCTCCTTCTCCAGCTCATTTTACAGTTGAGGAAACTGAGCTAAACACAGTTAAGTGATTTGCCCAGAGTCACATGGCTAGTAAGTGCCTGAGACCATATTTAAACTAAGGAAGATGAGTCTTCCTGTCTCCAGGCCAAGCACTCTGTCCATTGCTCTACCATCCTTCTGCCCAATAAGAGATCTCTATCCTGAGGCAGTGATTGAAGCCTCTCACCAAGAAGAAAGGAGTATCTGATAACCAAGGAAAGAAAGCCCATCTAGCCATATATTTACTCTTTTAAAAACAAGAAATCATGAAAGGATCCTAAAGTATAAATGGCTGATAACAGTATAGAACATTATTTATCCCTCCCTAAATTCCTTAAAGCATAGAACTGTTAGCTCTGGTGGAGGGATTATATCATCAAATCAAACCTCCCTTCCCCTTATTTACAGATGATGGTATTTAATTTCAGAAAGGTAAAAGGACATCCTCAAGGCCATACATCTAGTTATCCTAAGAGTCAAGACTAGAACCAGCACACCAGATCTATTTCCCTTCAAATACTTTCATACAAGCTGCTCCAAAATCCAGTCGAATCCATATTTATCAACTGCTTACTATGTACCAGACACTGTTCTAAGCATTGTTGTATGATTAATAAAAGGATGGATAGTCCATGCCCTCAAGAAGTTTACAGTCTAATGAGGAAAGATGACACGCAAAAAGAAGCAGAAATATTGGAGGGGTACAAATAAGACAATAGAATTAGTTTATTCAGTGGCATTGAAACCAAATGGAGCTATAAAAGCAAAGTAGAGGACCTGAGAGTCCAGTTTCTATCCTTTATAAAGAAAGGCATTGGGAAGAGTTTGGTACCCTGCTCTCCAGCCCTCCAATCAAAAAGAGGTGGTGTCAATCAAGGCTTGAGTTAGCAGCATGGTGGTGAGTTTGGAAGTGATGAGCTTATCCTGGGAGAGATACTTTGTTCAGTGGAGTTGAGATCTAGGCAGGACAGCTGCTTAAAAACTTGTAATTAAATATCCCAAGCCTTCTAACTTCCCAAGAGATCTGATGGAAACAGAGTAGTAGAAAGAATAACTGAGGTAGGACTTCTGCTCTCTACCTAACAAATTGGAACGTGCTTTTTAACCCTTGAAGTACTGTAATAGATTGGTATTGATCTAGCTATTTAAGGTTTTGCAAATTTCTTTACATGTATTATCTCATTTGATCCTAGCAACAACCCTAATAAATCTATTCTCTCATAATTTAAAAATATGGCCTCAGTTATTACATTTATATTAACATTAATATTAATATAACATTTACCCTATGAGGTGCTATATTATTATCCACATTTAACAGATGAGGAAACTGAGGCCAAGGTTACATGACCTGCCCACTATCATATAAGTGGTAAGTGTCTAAGAAAGGATTCAACTTGTGTTTTTTAAACTCTTATCTTCTGTCTCAGTTAGAATCCATACTTCCTTATGTTCTAAAACAGAATTATGGTAAGGGCTAGGCACATGGGGTTAAGTGATTTGACCAGGGACCAGACAGCGAGGAAGTATTTGACACCAGATTTAGACTCAAGAATTCCAGACTCCAAACCTAGCTCTTGATCCACCAAGTCAACCAAACTCAAATCTCAACTATGGCATGTTGCTTAGATGCCTAATGAATGGAAAGGATTTTCTAAAGCCTAAGACACTAAATATGTTTGGGAGGGAAAAAAAAACCACACGCAAAAATAACTTCCTAATTGGAATCTAAAAGTGCAATGGACCCTAATAAGTTCTATAAGCCCCTAATAAGTTCTATAAGACCCTAATAAGTTCTATGATCATAAAATTTCAGCATTGGAGGAAAACTCAGAAACTATTTAGTCCAGTGTACATACATTTGATTAGGGCTTTCCTTTGAAACATGCTGAAGAAATGGCCCTTGGGAATTTTGTCATGATCCCTAGGGAGAGGGAACCCATTACTGCCTACCTAGGGAGATGCAGCCCAATTCCACCTTTGGAGAGCTCTAATTGGTGGTAACTTTTATGTAACATTATGCTAACCTATCCCTCTACAACACTATACCCTAATGGGATAGACATCAGCAGTGTCAAACTCAAAAAGAAAGTCTACATAAGGATTTCTGCAAATTGGCATATTGACTTCGTTTCAAAATGCAATCTTATCTTTTATCATTTTTAAAATTTATTTTGTCAGATATTTGCCAAATACATTTTATATCTATAATTCAGTAGCACTTGGGAGTCACAGGCTGCACATTTGATTCCTCTGCTTTAAGAATAGAAAGCTAGCCTTGAAGCTAGGAGGGTCTGAGTTCAAGTATTGCCCATGATACATAATGGCTGTGCAAGCTTGAGCAAGTAATTTAAATTCTATTGCTCTAAGAAATTCTCTAAGATTCTGGATCTGAAGAGGTGATTACATACATTGTGGCAGAAGAAGTTTACTCCCCTAGAAGTTACCTGTACTAATGAAATCACAAATTCAGTTTCAATGTGTTCCTTATCCTTGTTGTTTAGTCATTCAGTCTGCCCAAATATTTGTGACCCCATTTGGAGTTTTCTTGGAAAAGATACCAGAATGGTTTGTCATTTTCTTCTCTATCCCATTTTATAGATGAAGAATTTGAGGCAAACAGGGTCATGATTTGCCCAGTGTGGCTAAGGCTAGATTTGAACTTATGAAGATGAGACTTCCTGACTTCAGGCTGACAACTCTATCCACTGTGCCACCCAGCTGCCCCATCCTTATTCTATCTGGTCTTTATGCTTATCTGAACCCTCTTTATCCTTCCCCTGTTGTTCCACTGGAGGTCCAGGCAGAACAGATAGTGACCTGTTTCCACAGAATGGCCCTTCAGATTTGTGAAGATAGCAATAATCAACCCCAATGTATATAGTTAGAAATATCTTGAATCCCTAAAAACTACATTACTCAAACTTCCCTTCTGTATTACCTACAATGCTTTTCCCTTTGTCTACTTTTGCATGGTCACATTTTGCATAAGTTCTGAGGCTCCGCCTCATTCTTCCTCTTTTGCTCTTGAGAGCAGGCTGGTTAGTACCTTCTAGTTAGTCTCTTTTTTTAGTTTATTATTAATAAAAGAGTATAAATGTTTTTAGTATTTTGTATATTAATTTTAATCTCCACACCACCTCTGGTCTCTTTTCCTCCTTAGTCATCTGTTCTTGAGACTAACTGATCCTTTCATTGGAGAATAGGCATTCATAAAGAGAGGTTGAGTTCTGGGGGCAAATTTGCTGTCCTGGGTAGAAAGAACTAGAAAGAACAGCCTCAAGTCTCATTGCACAATCAGAAAAGTCAGACAGTAGATTTATGGAGCAAGAAAGCAATCTCTGTTCCCATTCTCCTTAGCAAGGCCACCAGCCTGTCTCCCACCTATGACATTTGGACCTTTGGGCCAGTGTTAAGTTGGTCCATTATACTCTGGAGGTTGACCTGCATGTTTTGGAGAGAGGAAGAGACAGAAACCCAGGAGAGATATAGTTTTAGCAGAGAATTACATTTGTTTTCAGGAAGGCCCAAGTTTAAAACTAATCTCAGACACTAGCTATGTGACCCTGGGCAAGTCAGTTATCTGATCTTTACCTCAGTTTCCTCAACTGTAAAATGGGGATATTAATAGCACCTACCTCATGGGGTGATTGTGAGGAATAAATGGAATAAAATATTTATAAAAAGAGCTTAGCACAGTGCCTTGCACATAGTAAGTGTTATCTAAATAATTATTTCCCTTCTCCATTAGATAGAAAAAAAATTTATTAAACATTTACTTTGTGTCAGGCATAGTCCTAGTGCCACAATTAGAATAGGAGCAAAAATCTTGAAGCCAACAGACCTTGGCTTCAAGGAGTTTACATTTTGATGGGAGAAAATAACCTAGAAATGGGGGTTGGAGGAGAGAGATGTTTGAGAAATGATCCAGGGGTCATGAGCTGAGCCAGATTGGGAATGAGTATGGCTAGCTTCAGTGGAGATTCCTGGGAGATTCCTTCCATTGGAGGAGGAGATGATAAAGGTGAGATAGCTATCATGAGAAGATGTGACCCTCCTTGTTTGCCTCCATGTGTACGAATTCCCTGGTGTCATATGTACCATTAAGAAAAGTCTTCTTCTTTGAACTATGTAATATAACCTCTCCGAGCCTCAATTTGTTTATCTGTCAAATGGAGATAATAGTAGGAAAGTATTTTGTAAGCTTGAAAATGCTACAGATCTGTTAGCTACTTCTAGTACTAAAGGCAAATCTCTGACCCTTGGTTTCCTCCTTGGTAAAATGAGTATAATAATGCCTTATTCATTGTGGTAAGCAAAGTGCTTTGGGTTGCGGGGATGGGAACTGTTGTTGCTATCATTGTTGCACGTATAGACAGACTGGCTCAGACGCTATGGAAATATTCTCTCTTTGAAATAATCAAAATCATGATGTAGGTGTACTTTTGGTGTACTGAATTCCAAATCTGAATCTCAATTTTAATAGGAGATAAAGTCTTAAATCAAGGGAATGGGATGATAATGATGATATTTCAGTCGTAAAAAATTAGTTGGGGAAGGGACTTGACTAAGGAGGCACCTTGAAATCATTCTACATATTCAATTACCACATTCATCCAGTTCTCCTAGGTCAAGGTCATACCCAAAGTGGGCTCACTCAGCCAAGACCTGGTAGCTCTCTGAGAGCTACAGCAGTTGATACTAAAGACCCTTCATCTGGCTTAGAGATTACAAAATGAGTAAGAAAATGGTGGTAATTTAACAATGACTAATCATCCTACTTGGGAGCCTCTTCATCTCTGTTAGAGATGAAGCTACTGCTTCAAATGTACAGCAGAGACACACAGTTCTTTGGCAGAGGAACAAATGGTGTTCTTTTCTTTTTTTTTTTCTTTAACCAGGATTCATCTTATGTGGTTTTCATAGAAAACCAAATTACCATCTAGAAAATCTAGTCACTGCCACTGGTTTTGATGCCATCCTGATAGTATCCTTAGGCATGCATCCTATTCAGGGCATTTGCATCCCTTTCATGGCTCCATTCATCACGTGAACACTACCACAGTAGAGGCCACCTGTATGGTTACAGTAGATAACTACAACATGGGACAGAAAGATCACTTAGTGGATACAGTACCAGGCCTGGAGATGAGAGGCTTTGGGTTCAAATCTGGTCTCAGACACTTCCTAGATGTTTGAACCTGGACAAGTCACTTAACCTCAACTGCCTAGTCCTTGTCATTCTTCTACCTTAGAACCAATATTCTAAGAAAGTAAGATTTTTTTTAAAAAAAAGATAACTGCAAGATATTTAAAGAGATGTTTTGCCTCACTCCAGAACCATGAGGAGTAATACCCATGAATTTACCTCCAGTCAATGATTATCAAATCAATTGATGGACACTAGTCTATGCTGGTTATTATTTCTGTAAAAATAGCTAACTCGGGTCACTGAGTACATTGAAATTAAGCATACACTTTGATACCTAGCAGAACCTGAGGTCACAGAGAACATTACCCCTTCCGTGGTGGACACCCCATTAATGCTTTAGTGCATGAGATTCATATGCTCTTTCCAGAGAGGGCACCAACTGATACTTCAGGAGAAGATCACTGCATTATTTTTCTTCCTTGGAGGGCATGGGGAATATCGTGGGGTTCTACTGATCTTATATTTTTAGAGATAAGTTATCTTCAGATAGTAGGTGATCTATAATAATTCTTGACCTAGAGATTCTTGTCTAAAACAGACCATTCTGAAACAGAAGGAGTCTAAGTCTGTCATCTTGGCGATAAAAGTATTTTGTTTATTAAAACAAAATGTATGCAAAGGTAAGTTATAGTGTAGATAGATGGTTTGGAAATCGAAGAGATAGTGGAATGTTCCTCAGCCACTAACTTGTCAGATGACATCATGGATAGAAATCAAACCAGAGTATTCAAAGATCCATGGGTTAGTTTCAGTCATATTGGCACCATTTTGATCAGTGAGTCAATATTCCTACAGACTAGGGCAGAAATATTTAACTGAACCACCTACCATTACTCAGAAATCAGAAGACTGAGCCACAACAAAACTAAAGATCAGAAATTCAAGGTCACTCAGCATGTGATGAAAAGAACAAGACGCAGAAACCTCTCTGCAGGACTTTGTGATTAATAAAGAATGATGCAGAAGGTCAGAATTTACAGACACTTTAGAGGCATGAATAAGAATAAAACATTTGAAAGGACTCATAGCAAGGATGATAAAATATAAATGGACTCTTCAACTAATGGCAGTTGCATCTTATGGGACCATTATTAGTTATTTGGGATATCATAAACTTGATGGGATGGGCCAATGATCTGGCTATTTAGATAAAGATGGAAACTAAGAGCCTAGGACTGTTCTTTCTGATAATTAGTGATTCTACCACCTTCAATTCAAGTCAGCAAGTATTTATTAAGTACCTACAATGTACTAGACATTGTCATGGGTCTCAGGGATTCAAAAATAAAAGTGGGCCTGTCCCTTATTCTGAAAAGCTTTCATTTTAATGGAAGAAAACAACACGAATGTAGATAAGTAAAAAATGAAATATAGACAAAGCAAATAAAAGGCACTTTGTGGGGAAGGAGGGAGAATTAATAACTGGAGAGATCAGGAAAGGATATTGGGTAGTATATGGCACTTGAGCTAAGAATTTCAAAAGGTAGAGATGAAGACAGAAAACATTTCAGGAATGTGAGAAATGTTCACAAATGTGTCAGTTACCATAGAAAATAGAGTATGTGAAGTCAGTCTAGAATGACGAGACCCAAAAGGGCTTAATGGCTTGATGCCATTTAAAGGTAAGCCTCACTTAGAGTGACACATTTAGCCATGTTCCTGTTCGTTTGTATATAAATGAGTCTAGTCAATGAGGGTCAAGTCCTGGAAGCAGGCACAATTTGTTCTGCCTAATGTCAGCCCAAATGGAAGCTGGAGGACTCCACTTCTGGACATGAGTAATGGAAGGACCTATATTCTATGACTGTTTTCTGTCTGCCTATTGTGGGGTGAAGAGAGGATTATTTTTATTTTTTGACATACAAGGCAGAATGAAGGGGTATATGAAAGGCACCAAAAGAGAAGCTCTCTCCTTGCTGACCAGAGATATGACTGAATTCTGGAGGGATGATGAGAAATTGCGCCTCTGACATGAGACCTAAGAGGAAATGCCCTTCCTTTGTCTGGATTTGGCCTCTTTCTATTTATCTCTTCTTTCCTTTGGCTCAGGACTTTGTGGTATCTTCAAAGATCAGGGAAATTATGAGTTCCAGTGACTGGAGCCTATACTTGAGTCTTCCAGTAGCTGAGCCTTGGAATATGCTAGCCCTGAGGAGCAATCTTGCTTGATGCAAGCCAATAATAAGCAAATGATAATAGCTAACATTGATATAGCACTTACCAGTGTGCTAAGTATTTTATGATTATTATCTCATTATTATTTCTTTACCTCATTTGATCCTTACAACAACCCTAGGAGGTAGATGCTATTATTATCTCTATTTTATAGACAAGGAAACTGAGGCAAATGGAAGTTAGGTGATGTACCCAAGGTCACACAGCTAGCAAACATTTGCATTTGGATTTAAATTTCATTCTTCCTGACTCCAGACCTGGTAGAGGATGGATAGAGATCCATTGTGCCACATCACTGTTCCAAGAATATTTGCACATGTTGAGAAACAGACTCCCCAAGTATCCATATATGTAGGCTCTTGGAAGAACCTATTAGACATGCTCCACTGACAGGGCCCTCAATGACCAATATCTTATCACCTTTATTAATAATAACTCAAATGAAGCCACAAAAAGATGTTTTTCAGATTCATAGGTGACTCAAAACTGGGAATGCTAACATGCTAGATGACAAGATCTATATCCAAATAGACCTTCTCATGATCAAAGGATGGACTGAATCATATAAGATTAAATTCAATAGGGATAAATATATAATTCTTTATGTGAGTTCAAAATATTCAATGGTACAAATATAGAATGGGCTTAAATAGCCAGACAAGAGTTTCTGGGGTTTAGGGAGGAGAGGAATCATTAGTTTCAGGGGAATGGAAGTATAATATCTTAGTGCCAACACTTAGATTCTTTTTAAGCCCTTACCTTTTATCTTAGTTGATTCTAAGGCAGAAGATCAGTAAGGCTAGACAACTGAGTTAAGTATCTTTCTTAGGGGTCACACAGATAGGAAGCATCTGAGGTCAAATTTGAACCCAGGCCTTCCCAACTCCATGTCTGGCTCTCTATCCACTGAGCCACCTAGCTGCCCCTAACACTATAAGATTACTAACGTGATTTTTTAAACCTACGAAAATCTGAATTCTGTATTTCTTTGCCCTAGTCAGAACACTTCTAGAATACGTTGTTTAATTTTGAGCCATGGTTTAGAAAAGGCATAGAGAAAGTGAATTGCATCTGAAAGAAGGTAACCTGAAGAATAACAAGCCTGATTGAGTTCATGTAAAGGAACTAGAGTTACTTAGTATTGAGAGAATGATCTTCCAACCTCAAACATCAGAAAAAGGAACAAGAAGTCGAAATTGAATAAAATTGGCTTTAGATTTTGTGTTAAAAAATCTCAATTAGAATTATAGCAAAGTGGGGTGAACAGTGATGTCCCTCTCATCAAAGATATACCGGAAAATGTTTGACGATTTCTTGCTAGGGATAAATAAAGGACATTTTTGGTAAGAAATAGATTTGGATAGCTCTAATAGATTAGATATTCTACAGAGGTCCTTTCCAACTCTGAGGTTATGAAATAACCTAGATAAAGTATATAGATTTGCTTAGATCAAAATCTTAAAACATTAGATAGGTTTAAAAAACTGACTTATTTTTAGCCAGGCATCTGCTCGGTCTTGAGTCAACAAGGATCATCTCTACCCTGTCATTTGCAATGGTCCCCCCTGTTTAGACTGTGAGCTCCCTGAGAGCAAGGCTTGATTCTCTCCCCTTTCTTAGCACATTGCCTAACACGTGGTAGATGCTTCATAGAAAATGCTTTTCACCTTGATTTGATTTAATTGTCCCGTTGCCCATCTTTCCATGCATCTATTCATTCATTCATTCATTCATTCATTTATTTATTCATTTACTTATTTATTTATTTATTTATTTATTCATTCATTCATTCATTTATTTATTTATTTATCTGTTTGCTTATTTATTTATTATTTTTGAAATCCTTACCTTTTCTATTAATATCAATTCTAAGACAGAAGAGCAGCAAAAGCTAAGCAATTCAGGTTAAGTGACTTGCCCAGGATCATACAGCTAGGAAGTAGGTGAGGTCAGATTTGAGTCCAGATCCTTCTGACTCCAAGCCTGGCACTTCATCCGCTATGCTATCTAGAACCCTCTTTCCGTGTTCTTATTGAAGAGATACTAATTATAGCAAGACATATTTCCTGGTAGAGTGAGGAGAATGATAGAGACCATCCAGGTGGATAACTTGGGTCAAACCTTGATGGGCAGGGATTTCCAGATGTGTTCAGTTATGTGCCATTTATGGGCACATAAAATCACATACAGAAAATAATCTCAAGACCAGGGACTTTATTGTGGCATCCTCAGTAACTGGCACAAGTTTACAGAATGTTTTCCTTTCAAAGCCTGTTTTTTTTTGTTTATGGTAGGTGTGATATAAACACTTGTTGATTGATTAATTGATTGTGCACTATTCCCCACAGACTTCTGAAAGCAGGGTGAAAGCACAGCTTACCCCAAATTCCATTTCAAAGCTCCAGAGAAAAGTCTTTGACATTCTGAATCTCACTTCTTCGTATTGACTGTCTTTTGATTCGATACTGTGGTTTTGTTCCCTTGTGACACCTGCACTTTGGAAGGCACTTGAACATTAATTTACTTCGGGAGAGAGGAGAAAGTTCTTGAGAGATTAGCACTCCAAGACCCATGGCTGAATTTCTTCAGTCATCTCATTTCCCAGGGCCTCCGAGGGAAGCAGAGCGGTAGAGGAATAAGAAAGGCACAGATGCTGTTCAAGTGGTTACTCCCATAGAACATTCAGATCCATCCACACCATGAGATCCATGCTTGCTGTACCGTGTTTAATTTTTTTATACTCCAAAAATATCCTAAATATTTTCTCCATGAGAGCCCCAAACTACTCTTTTGGCAGCTGGTGAGGACCAAGTTTGGGAAGGGCTCCTTCTCCTTTCTATTTAGTCTTTAAGTAGCCTGCAGGTGTGCAGGGGGGAAATAGGTGAATCCTGTAAAGGAAAGTGCCTTGTCAACCTTAAAGCATCATAAGCAGAAATATGCAATGGAACCATGATTATGTTAGCCCACCTCTGACTTATTAGATAAGTCCTGGTGAGTTCCCAAAGGTACACAGAGGTTAAGAGATCTGCCCAAGTCTACTGGGTATTAGAGGGAAGTTTTGAAGCTAAGTTCTTCCTAAGTCCATTCTTATCATTCAATCCACTCCAGCATTCTGTCTCTATAAAGCTCAATGTAAATATGGATTATTATTACTGATTATTAATGTCATTATATAATTTAATAATATGTGCATCATAGCATATATACTCTATTAGTCTATATATGTGAATGTATATATCATATGTTATATGATATATATAGCCACGTTGATACATTATATTATATATAATATAATAATATAATATTGTATTAATAACAAACATGGTATGTATATAATATATTATTTATCCCTATAATATTATTACATAATATTATGAATCTATTAATATATAAGCAGTTCTGTTTTCCAAGTATGAGAGACAATGGTTCTTATAGTCAGCATAGAGAGGAATTTAAAAAAAAAAGATGACCCTTCTGATCAAAGGACAATGTCAGAAAATGTCACTTTCTGTAATTGAAGTTGACAAGAATGGGATTAGTTGTCACCTGGCCTGACTTGCCATTTGAAGATAGCTTCCTTAGGAGATTAAGATGCCTTCCTATATGAGAAAACAAATGGGAAATGCTTTGTAAAGATAAAATGGCAGTCAAGTAAAAGGTATTATTGAGATTGCTATTAGAATCATAGGATCAGAGATTTATCGAATTAGAGGAAGAATGGATCTTGGAGAGTATCTTCTTTAAACTTCATTTTTTTGAAGAATGGAAAAAAAAAAAAAAAAAAAAAAAAAAAAAAAAAAAAAAAAAAAAAAACTCAAGCCTCTTTGAGAAATAGGTTTCTATAACCCCCATTTTGGGGCACCCATCATGCTGATTAACGATTGTCTCAGTTAGCTAATATGTTTAGGAACTTCTCCATATACATTTCACTGTACTCCCTGGCTCTCTGATCAACCACCTTGGTACTGCCCATATATACTATTCACGGCTTCTTTCTCAAAACTTTCTGCTTCTTGATATAATTAATATAATGATTATAAATTAATATTATATATATAAATCATAATTAAATATACTCTGTCATCATCCTGCAAAAAGCTGAGTCTATCTACTTCATTATTGTTCCATAGATCATTCCTATAACCTTCTCAATCAAAATATCCCTCCCTAGTGTAATATGGAAAATCATAATATGGTAGTATGATTTTCCATATTACACTAGCTACATGTTGTCTCCCTCTATTATAACATAGGCTCCATAAAAACAGGAATTTATTTGTTTGTTTTTTTTTATATTAATAACCTGAGGACATAGCACAGTGGTTGGCCTAAAGTAAGCACTTAATAAATGTTCTTTCATTTATTTTATTAATTCATTCCACCTCCTTGGTAGTTTTTAAATAAAGGTATGGATAGGACTAAAGGAATGTTGAAGTTTCTTTTAATTACTAAATTCTGTGCTTGGATGGCTTAAAATCCAAGGCATTTTACCTGTACCATGTTAAATGAATAGTGCTTCATTGACAAAATAATCAAAGAAATGTGTAACTAATNGTGCATCATAGCATATATACTCTATTAGTCTATATATGTGAATGTATATATCATATGTTATATGATATATATAGCCACGTTGATACATTATATTATATATAATATAATAATATAATATTGTATTAATAACAAACATGGTATGTATATAATATATTATTTATCCCTATAATATTATTACATAATATTATGAATCTATTAATATATAAGCAGTTCTGTTTTCCAAGTATGAGAGACAATGGTTCTTATAGTCAGCATAGAGAGGAATTTAAAAAAAAAAGATGACCCTTCTGATCAAAGGACAATGTCAGAAAATGTCACTTTCTGTAATTGAAGTCGACAAGAATGGGATTAGTTGTCACCTGGCCTGCCTTGTCATTTGAAGATAGCTTCCTTAGGAGATTAAGATGCCTTCCTATATGAGAAAACAAATGGGAAATGCTTTGTAAAGATAAAATGGCAGTCAAGTAAAAGGTATTATTGAGATTGCTATTAGAATCATAGGATCAGAGATTTATCGAATTAGAGGAAGAATGGATTTTGGAGAGTATCTTCTTTAAACTTCATTTTTTTGAAGAATGGATTCACAGAGTGGGTAACCTAATTTCCCAGTGCCACACATGGATTAAGAAGTGGAAGCAGAAATTGAACCCAAATCCCCTGACTCAAGGCTCTTTGAGAAATAGGTTTCTATAACCCCCATTTTGGGGCACCCATCATGCTGATTAACGATTGTCTCAGTTAGCTAATATGTTTAGGAACTTCTCCATATACATTTCACTTTACTCCCTGGCTCTCTGATCAACCACCTTGGTACTGCCCATATATACTATTCACGGCTTCTTTCTCAAAACTTTCTGCTTCTTGATATAATTAATATAATGATTATAAATTAATATTATATATATAAATCATAATTAAATATACTCTGTCATCATCCTGCAAAAAGGTGAGTCCATCTACTTCATTATTGTTCCATAGATCATTCCTATAACCTTCTCAATCAAAATATCCCTCCCTAGTGTAATATGGAAAATCATAATATGGTAGTATGATTTTCCATATTACACTAGCTACATGTTGTCTCCCTCTATTATAACAGAGGCTCCATAAAGACAGGAATTTATTTGTTTGTTTTTTTTATATTAATAACCTGAGGACATAGCACAGTGGTTGGCCTAAAGTAAGCACTTAATAAATGTTCTTTCATTTATTTTATTAATTCATTCCACCTCCTTGGTAGTTTTTAAATAAAGGTATGGATAGGACTAAAGGAATGTTGAAGTTTCTTTTAATTACTAAATTCTGTGCTTGGATGGCTTAAAATCCAAGGCATTTTACCTGTACCATGTTAAATGAATAGTGCTTCATTGACAAAATAATCAAAGAAATGTGTAACTAATGTCAAATTACAATCTTAGAAATTGTACCATATTCTGAGGCTGGGGATCTTGTCAGGGTAAAAACAGTAGGTTTTCTTGCTGTGGAAATATTAAGAAAAATAAGAAATGGAGAATTAAAATTTGTTCATGTTATCCATAGCACTGCATTTGGCAGAAAGGCATATTGTAGTCATTAGAAAGGAGTAGGAACAGGAGGAATAGAATGGGGATAGTTTATCAAGCTTTGCAATAAGTTAAATGAAATATCTCTCAGGGCCATCCAACTCCTTTGGCTCTGATTCCATGCTCATCAAGAAGCCATTTGATTATGAATTTACTTTCCCCAGAACCTTGATATTGGTACGGGATTCTCTGGACAGAGGACACAAATACCTCGGGCATTAAATAAGCATCTCTTCTACTGCAAATTAATACATTGGAGTCTAATTAATAAAGCAATCTTTTCCGAATTTAGAGGCAACATGATACAATCAAAATGATGGCTGAACTTGGAGTTAGAGTTAAAAGTTGGAGTTAGACTTCGAAATAGTTTTGCCACTTAAAACCTGTGAATTAAACCTATCTAAAGGTGTAGGTCATACGTTGGGGAAGTCATTCCTTGGAATCAAAGATTTTAAGAACTAATAGGGACCTCAGAGTTCCTCTAATCTAATCCATACATGAAAGCAATTCCCTATTATAACATTCCTGATAAGAGGTCATCCAATTTCTATATGCCTCAGTTTCTTCAATAGTTAAAAAAAGACAATGAGCTAGATAGCTTAAAGGGTATTTTCAAGTTATAAATATATACTCTATATTCTTAAGCATTTGGTTAGACTGGAATAAATTCTCTAGAGACTGCTCAAAATACTGTTGTTGTTGCTGCCACTGCTTCGAATACTATTACAATTATTATACTTCACCTTATTTATGATCTCATTGATGTGGGTACTCTATTCAAAGGTGTAGCTCACATCCCATAAATGCCTTCTTATTCTGTGTGACTTTTGTCTTTCCCCTTTCATGACCTATTCATAGAAAACTCACCAAGTGTGCTGGTGACTTTCCTACAAGTATTTAATCTTTGCTTAGAAACCAGGGCAAGACTAAAGTTTTCTAACTCTTGTCCTCCCCTCAGACTACATGAATAGCCTATATGTTTTTCCAATCATGCATATCCTGGATAATTTAAACAACTTCTCACATGAAATTCATGATTAGGAATAATCTCTCTTTACATAGTATATGTCTATCTGATGCCTTTTCAGTAACATGCAATTTTGTTTCTTCAGAGTTTGTATTATCCCATAATTCATAGCTATATCCCATCACTGGAAGAAAATCAGTAATAGAAAGATTACTTTCAGATACCATCTTGACATTATTGAAAGCATTATGTCTTCTTTGTTTCTTAGCCAAGGTTCTTTTCAAGAGACCTCTACTGTACTGATGGATGACCTTTGTTCTTCATCCATTCAGTTTTTGCATTGTGGATAGTTAAGCTGACCTCTTCTTAGAGTTTGTGAATCTAAAGTATTCTGTTTTTTTTTATATAATCAACTCAGTGTCATCACAAATATGAATGTCTGGAGGATCTTCTATCTTCCAACTAGCCTTTGTGCTTAATACTATCTATGCCAATGAAAAATGCCTTTGAGAAGTCTACACAATAAGTTCTCAATATCTCCAAAGGATACATGCCAAGACCTACCATGGATGGCTGGAACTATCCTCTTAATTACAATTGAATCAGTGGATCATCAGATCTGATACTGTATATTTACAATTATTTATTAGATAGTAGATAGGAGACACAGAGAGAGAGATAGTCATCTGGCTGTGCTTAGCTAGTCTGAGTTTGCCATGATTGTCTTCATTTGTTAGCCAAAGGCATCCATGCCAGGACAAGTGTCTAAAACATGAGAGCCAAGAGCTGAAAAGCCCAAAAAAGACCTTCTTCCTCCTTGATACCCCTGGTTGGACAGACTTGACCTCAGTCTGGGTCAGATGCCAGTAATCCAGATGCCAGAAGTCATGGGGGACAAGAGGCAAGCTTTTCTGGGATGCCAAGGAGCCATGAGTCTTCTGGCATCCTCCCATGGTATACATGCATGCCTACTCAGAGGATGTGGCTGATACTGATCAAAATGGGTTTTCAGAACTTTCTTTTTAAGGAAAAGAGTGTAATTTATACTAAATTCACACAACTCAGCAGATATGGGTCACATTTACACAATCAGCATCATCTATTATTCTATTTATTAAGAGCTTTCTTTTAAACATGGCATAAACAGATGCTACAATGAATGTGATCAGTGAGAACACCAGAGGATGACAAGAGGAAAGTTTCCCTTGGGACTATGGATATAGGGACAAAAGAAAATGAGTCATATACTGAATTTTCAGATTTCACCCTGTTATAGCCTGTACTCATTTGGCAGGTGGTTTGAAACTTATGAACAATTCATTGGGCATAGACATAAACAGGCTATTTTTATATCATTAAAATATTTGTCTAAAAAATTAGTGTTATTTGCAGTAAGAAACAACATATTTGCTAATAAATATAAGGTTAAATTCAAGTTACTCTCTGTTTCATTATTATTTGATATAGCTCTAGAAATAACAAAAATAACAATAACACTTTCATAAAAGAGATGTAATAACCATGTTTGCCAAAAAGTAAAACTTAGAAATGTCCATGTTATCAGCAAATAGTTTATCGAGACAATGGATATCTTCAATAAATCAGTAGAATATAAAAGCAATAAAATTACTAATATTTCTATGTTGCAATAACCAAAACTTGGAGACAATAATGGAAAGTAATATATTATTCAAAATAACTTTAAATTGTAAATTATGTTGGATATGAGCTATCAAAATAAATTCAATTGTGTATATGTGCATATATACACAATGGTCCAACATTATTTATGAAAATAAAGGAAAATAAATGAAGAGATATTCATTGAGTATAGTTGGATTGTGCTAATTGTTTTACCAACATTAATTTATAGATTTAGTGCTACTTCGAAAAACAAAGTCATTTCATAAGGCTATACAGATCAATTTCAATTCCAGGGGAAAAGAGACTAAAATTTCAAGAAATATAAAGAAAACATAAGATTAAAGGGAAAATAGCACTTTTGGGTCTCAAATTATAAACAGCTATCATTTAAGAAATTTGATAATAGTTCAAAAATGGGAAAGTAGATTGGTGACCTAGACCAGATAAGCTATAAGAAACAATTGAAATACAAAAACCCAGTTCTCAGTAAATCAAAGAACGTGAATAATACCAGTATTCCCTCTTTGATAAGAATTACTGGGAAACCTAGGAAGAAGTTTGACTCCCCTCCTCCCAAAAAGTTTTATCTTATACAATATAGTCTAAATATACTCAGTATAAATATAAAGTCTCTCATTCTTGGAAGAAATGCAATGTGGTGGGGAGGGTGGAGGTACTTTTCAAACCTAGGTTAGGGGGAGACTTCTTTTTTAAAATACATTTATTTATTATTAACATTCTTTTCAAATTTTGTTTCGTATTCTTTCCCTCCCACCAACTCTTTTCTCTCTCACTGAGAAAGTAAGCAAAAAGATATCAATTAATTTATACATGTAAAATTATGCAAAATATATTTCCATATTATACATATTGCAAAAAAAGAGAAAATTAAGGTGAGAATTATACTGCAATTTGCACTTAGAGTTCAACATTTCTCTCTCTGGATATTGATAGCATTTTTTCATCATTATCAGACTAGCCAAGTCTCTCAGAGCTTGTCATTATTACAACATTGCTTATACTAGGCACAATGATCTCCAAGGTCTTCCCACTTCACTTTGCATATGTTTATATAGGTCTTGTCATTTTTTTTTTCGATCTCCCTTTCATTTCGTATAGCACAATAACATTCCATCATAATTACATCCCACAATTTGGCCATTCCCACTTGATAAACATCTCCTTGATTTCTAAATGTTTGACACTACCAAAAGCACTGTAAATATTCCTTTACATATAAGTCATTTTTTTCTTTGATCTTTGTAAGATATAAAGCTTTTTAGAGTATTGCTGGGTTAAAGCATTTTTTATAGCTTTTTTGGGCCTCGTCCCAAATTATTCTCCAGAATAGATGAACCAGTTAACAACTCTATCAACAGTTTATTAGTATACCTATTTCTTCTCATCCTCTCCAGTATTTGTCATTGTTGATAGTTGTGAGATGGTAAAAATTCTTCTTGCAAAACTCTTTTATGTAAGAAAACTTACCCCAGTTTACCTCTACCTTCCCCTTTTTCCAATGTCTCTCTCTTTTTCATCCCTTCTTTTTTTGAGATCATGCCAACATAATTGACTCACTCATTTCATTATGTACACTCCTTCTAACTGTTCTAATAATGATAAAATTTCTAGGAGTTATATGTATCACATTCCCATATAGGAATGTAAATCTTTTAACTTTACTTAATATTTTATGATTATTTTTAATGTTTACCTTTTTATGTTACTATTGACTCTTGTCTTTGAAAGTCCAATTTTCTATTCATCTCTAGTCTTTTTATCAGAATTGATCGAAAGTCCTTTATTTAATTAAATATCCATTTTCTTCCCAGAAGGATTACACTCAGTTTTGCTAATAAGATATTGTTGCTTAATGTTCTAGCTCCTTTGCCTTCTAGAATATCATATTCCAAGTCCTATACTACTTTAATGTAGAAGCTGCTAAATCTTCTTTGATCCCAACTATGGCTCCACAATAATTGAATTGCTTCTTTTGGAATGCTTCAATTTTTTTCTTCAGCTAGAAGCTCTAGAATTTAGCTATAATATCTCTGGGAGTGTTCATTTGGGGATCTATTTCAGGAGGTGATTGGTGGATACTTTCAATTCTTTTTTATGCTTTGTGTCTAAGATATTAGGGCAGTTTTTCTTTATAATTTCTTGTCTCACATCTTTTTCTTTATGGCTTTTGTGATTTTTAAAAGCTTAATAATTCTTAAGTCATCTTTCCTTAATTTATTTTCCATGTAAGTTGTTTTTCTGATGAAATCTTTCACATTTTCTTGTTTTGTCTATGTTTGTTATATCTTGATTTCTGATGGAGCCATTAGCTTCCACTTGCCCACTGATAATTTTAAAGATTTATTTCCTTCTGTGAGACATTGTACCTCTTTTTTTCATTTGGCCAGTTCTTTTTAAGAAGTTCTTTTCTCCAGTAAATTTTGTGCCTCTTTCACCATTGAAGCAATACTATTTTTAAGATGGTATTTATATCAGTATTTTTTGTGTCACTGTTAGCAAGTTGTTAATTATGTTTTCTTAGTTTTCCTATAACATTCCTATTTCAGTCCCTAAACTTTCCTCTACCACTCATCTATTTCTTTATCTCCTCCAGAAATATTTGTTGGTCATGAGTTTAATTAGCATTTTTATTTGACCAGGCCCTTTGTTCTGATGTGGCTGCAAGTGCTAGTGTTCTTCTTAGCCCTGGAACTGTGACTTAGGTCTACTTATGGGAAATAAAGTTGTCAATCAGCACCAGTTGCATGTAGCGCAAGCAAAGGGTCCCTTGTAATTTCTGTCACATCCCTTACTATCTCTGAACTGAAAATTTCTGAACTTTTTGTTACTATTGCTGTCACAACCATCTCCAAAGTCCATTGCCATTGTTCCTGCCTTGCTCTGGACCATCTATTGTCGTGCTGACAAGAATATCTCTCTTTCTTACATTATAGGTTGTATTATGCTAAAAAAAACTCACTTTGATATTTTTTTCTTCTCTACCATTCAAAAGTTTGATTTAAAGACTTATTTTAATTTATTTGGAAGGAAATATTGGGGCAGTTCAGCTGAAATGCTGCCTGTATTCTGCCATCTTAACTTTACCTCCTAGGGGAAGAATTATTAACCAAACAAGGGATAAAGATGATCAAAAAGATGAAATAGACCATTTCAGTTGTGTAAAATTGAAAAGCTTCTGCAGGAACCAAATCAATGCTACTTGGAATAGATAAGTGGCTTCCAATTAGGAAAAGGGAAGAAAATCTCATGAAATATCACTGATAGATATCTGTCAAATATTATATGTGGAGATAATCAGATAATAGAACTGGAAGGGATACTAGAGATCATTGTTTACCTGCCCATTTTTAACATAAACACATAACATAAAAATCTATAAATATAGCAAGTAACTATTAAAAATAGTTGTCTAATGGTTAGCAATTGTTTAAGCAAATTGTGATATGTAAATGCAATAATACCATTATGCTATAAGAAATGATTAATGCAAGAAATCAAAAGAATATGGAATCACATGAATTGATGAAAAGTAAAATAAGTAAAAATAGGAAACAAGATTCACAATGATGATAATAATATAAATTAAAATAACAGTGTAATTAAACTGCTATATAATTACAATGACTAATTCTCCCTGGGACAAGAGGCAAGGAAAAAGCATTCCTCTTCTTTGTTTAGAGCGTACAACAGCCTGAATGTTCCATTCACATATTTTTCTTTAAGGAAATTCTCCATATGTATGTATAGAATTTTCTCATAATTTTTATGGAAATTATCTAATAAGTATTAGTTTTGGTAGTTGTTCACTTGCCTTTCTTTGGCCATACCATTTGGAATTTCCCTTCAATCACCGAGAATCTTTTTTGCTAATTTTAATAGTCTATTATGGTTACAAATCACTTTGAATATATTAGCTAATTTGATCCTTACAATAACTCTGTGGTATAAATGCTACAAAATATTTTCTGGATAAGGAAATGGATGTTCAAAGAGATTTAATGACTTGCCCAAGATCATGGAGATAAATAGCATCATATTTATGCTCTAATCCATATTTTCTGATACAATGATTAGTGCTCTTTCCATTATACAACATTAATTGTGAAGTAGTCATCTGTTTTACTTTATACCAAAATGACTTACTAAAGAACTTTTATTCAAGTTTAAATTTTCGTTCAAGTTCCTAAAGTTTCATGAAAGATTAGGTATAAGATGGTAAGGTTGTCTCAGATACTTCTGGAGACATTATAAGGAATAGAATAGTAAAGCAAAAAAAATATCCTTAGTTTCATAAGCAAGGATAGATTCTTATTTCAGCAGCATGTTTTGTGATAGAAACAGTGACTAGAGAGGAGCATGAGACAATATAATCTCAGTCTTACTGGCTTCACCAATATGCAAAATGTTCAGAATCATGTATTTGATTTCCCAGAGTAAATATTTTCCATTTCTACCACAGATGTTTAGTCAGTGGGAATTTCTCAGGTATAAAAGAAGCCATCTGTCTTCTCCACAAGCACCTATTGTTAGGTAGTCTTTGGGGTTCTATTTAGCATTTGGACTTCTCTGCCCCCTGTATTGAATTGGTTGGAAATAAACCCTCCAAAATCTAATATGGAAGACTTGGAAAGGGTATAGAAAAGGGTCATAGAATAATGAAAAGATGGGAAACAGGACCTTTCATTTTTGTCACTACCTACTGCACAGTGGGAAGAATAGGGCCAACTGGTAACAAAAATGCTCTATGGCCAAGGATGAATTAGGGCCAGAATAAACTGGGTAGATACTTTAGAGACTACAGAGTGATGGGTTGGTTGGAATGGAATCAGGCAGCCAAAGCTGCAGAAATAGTTGGCATTGAAACAACAAGGAGAAGAAAGCTTAAAAGTTAAACAATGAGGTTAGGAAAGAGGAGATATTGAAATGCAGATTAAGTCGAAGCTAGATGAACCAATGGCTAAAAATGCAGATGTAACAAAGCAAAAAACCAAGTAAGGAGACAAAATTAGGAACTGAAGAGTCATATGAGGAAGAGGTCATAGCTAGACAAGAAAATATTGTCCTGATACATTTGACCCAATGGCAGATTTTTAGATTTTCACAGAAAAAAAAAACAATTAAAAAAACACTAAAAATAAAGGATTTTGTCATCAAGGCATTTTCCCTTATATGACACTTAATCTTAGACATCCATGGGTAAGATTTAGGGAAGAGGAAACAAAAGGGGAGAAAAGAAAGTAGAAAAAAATATATATCAAGTTCATAGCAACCCAAGAGAAAACAAAAGCAAAAATAAAAAAGTGCTTTCCTGGTTGACAATAGATACGTGTGATTTTGGTAACAAAAAAGAGACCAAGTTTCATGTAAGATAAACTTAAGGTCATGATGAGAAGATGAAGGGGATCAATGACTATGTGAGAGGTACCTGCTTGGATTTACCTCTAAGTGTATACTAAGCTCCTTTTATTGTCTCCATTTTTTGTACTCCTAAACCTAGGTTAATTCCACATAGCAAGGCTTATCCCCATAGTGGAAGAGAAATAAATGTTTTATGGAGAGAGGCTGGATTGTACAGGCACCAATTATATACAGAATTTGAAAGTTTTTAGCAAGGAAGATTCTAGAAAATGAACAAAATTGGGACACCAAGAAGAAACCAGGCAAAAGAAAACACATTGCTTCATAATAGCTTGACTGTCCCAAATCAGAAGTTTATCTCATGTCCACCAAAGGCATATCTTCATTTTAATAGCTGATAGAGGACCTAGAAGTAGGTAGGGGAATAATTTCTTATTTTTCAAAGATGCAAGCTTGCTGGGATTTGGCAACTGGACAACTGAAGTCAAAGAAATGAGTTAGGAGACAAGTATTTATTGAACACCTGTTATTTGTCTACCACTGTGCTAAGTACTATTGGAGCACAGAAAATAGTGACAACTTTCTCTCTATTTCCCTTGAGAAACTGTCTTTGAATTACTGCTTGAGGGATTTAGGAAAGATATAAGGAAGAACCTCATGACAGGAAAGGATTATTAAATAGTGGAATTGCTTATGAGTAGGAGAAATGAAGAATGTCCTCCCCAGAGGGCTATAAAGATAGAATGGAGTCAAATGGGTTCTGGTATGGTTAAAGTGTAGAACTACACAAAGACCAAGGGATGAATTTCAGGTTTTGTGGACCTATAAATCATTCTAATACAAAGTAATTAGAGAAACTGAGCCATTTAATATGGATTTGTTTTACACTGAGGGAACTAAGATAAAATAGCAGTTTGGTAATTCAAATAAACATTTTTAAGGAATCATGAGACCTTTAAAAGAAAGGAGAATCTGATGTTCTAATACTTGTACATGATATCAATTTCAATGAAAATAAGAACCAAAATTTTAGGATGAAAATGTGGTCATATCCATGATGCAAGTATTAAGCCATAAACTGAAAGGTTGGTGGTTTCAATCTTCCAGGAAATGTTTGTCATGGGCAAATCTAATTGCTCCAATTTATTATTATTTATTTTAGAAGGTGATGAATGAAATGCTATAACTAAAGTTTGGAAGACCTGGGGTCAGTCATGGGAAAGGCATTCCTTCAAATCATAGATCACAAATTTAGAGCTAGAAAGAATCCATCAAATCCAAACCCTTCATTTTATACATAAAAACAGTTAGAATCAGATACATGAGTGATAGCCCCAGTGTCATAGAGTTGCTAAGGACCCGAGGTGGGATTTACACTCAGCCCTTTCTGATATGCCTGATGCCAAATGATCAACCTGGCAAATCACCATCATAATTGCCATAATCATTCAGGATAATAATTTATTGATAATAATACCAACATCTTGAATCCAAGAGAAAGGCTAATAAAAAGGCAAAATTTGGAGCTAGTAAAAACTTGGTAAAACAAACAGGAAGAAAGGGCATGGATAGATCCCTGAGTAGGAAGCTCTAAGGGGGAAAAGACTCTGGAAAGAATTTTATAGCATGAAAATTTGACTCCTTTCATCTCAGAGAAACATTATAGTGTCACAAAACAAGGGAGACTATAAAATGGCCAATAAAATATTAAGTAGGTAGGAGGAAGATCTCTCTGAATTTTAAGATGTGTTTATGGATATTTGACCATGAGGGTTACAGCCCTGCAAAATTTGATATCATTAGTGCCATATGCATTAAGTTTCACATGTTTAATATTGCATGTAGTTATTTGGATACACTTACATCTGTTCAGTAATTGCTGGCAATGAAGCAAAATATCACCAGAAAAAAATATTTTTATTTTATAAATGTTTGTAACTTAAAAATATTTATAAATGCCTAATGGGACTCTCTTCACATGTGTTGGATATATCCCTAGGCACAGAAAAATAAAAGACAAATGAGTTGTGTGATAGAAAATTCAGTGTCAGGGGTGAAGCCAAAATGAAGGAGTAACTAGAGAAGGAGCTCAGTGTCACCACAACAGTCCTCTACAAACAAGATTAAAATATCACCACAAAATGAATATAGGAGTGAAAGAACCAATAAGGAGACAGAGTGTAACAACTTTCAAGAAAAGAAAAAAACAAAAGGTAAACAGACAACATCTCTGGCACTGGGGTGAGAGGAGAACAGAGCCAGCAAGAGGTTATAGCAAGGAGTGAAGAGCAAGTTAAGAGCAAACCAAACCCCCCACACCCTCACCCCACACAAAATCTGCTATCACAGGTGCTGAATTTAAGTCCAAGCTAACATTCAGACCATGAGATTCTGCCTGAGCAAATAGTGCTCCAAGCCAACCCACATCCATTTAAATTTCAAACCTCTGAGTAGTCTGGAGTCCAAGCCCAGGGCAATCTGAGCTGAAGGGGGCTGATCCGTGTGGGCCCAGAGCAAATCCAGAAATCCCAGTCTGTGTTTGAGATGAGAACATAATCCATAGTTTGGGGTTAGGATACAGTTCAAGGGGAGAGCCTCCCACCCCATCTTTTTGTCCAAAATGTAGTGATTGGATCAAGAACACAGTGAGACCAAAAACTTTAGCTGAAGCCTGGGGCTAGAATTTGATCAGCCCCTGACCTGATCAAGTTCAAAGTGAGATCTAAAGCTTACTCTCAAGCCTGAGGAAAGTCTTTAAGCTACCAGCATCTCAAGTGTCAATTGAATAAGCAGGAGGAGGGGGCTCTCAGAGCTCTCAGTCATCAGAACATCTGGTAAACTAGTAACAACCCAGAAAATAAGCTGAGAATAACTTCAAGGAAGGACTGAAGTTTAAGATGGTACCCCAACTTCCCAGAAAACAGAGCCTACCTATAATTAGACAGGAAAAATGAGCAACCAACCAAAAAAGCACATAACTCTAAAGAATTTTATGGAGACAGAACAAGGTACAAACACAAAAGGGAACAGCAAAAGTAAAGGAAACACATGGAAAGTTCAAAAGAAAAATATGGATTGGACACAGAGTCTGGAAGAGCTCAAAAAAGATTTCAAAAACCAATTAAGAGAGGCAGAGGAAAAGTAGGGAATAGAAATTAAAGTAATGTAAGAAGAATTGGGTCAATTGAAAAAGAAGAACCAAATATAGACAGAGGAAAAGCAGGCCTTAAAAATCAGAATTGACCATCTAGAAATGAATGATTTCATGTGAAACCAAAAAATAATGAAGCAGAATCAAAGGAATGGAAAAAAAACAGAGGAAAACGTGACATGTTATTTAAAAAACAACTGATCT
Organism: Gracilinanus agilis; assembly: GCF_016433145.1. Lineage (NCBI taxonomy): Eukaryota > Metazoa > Chordata > Mammalia > Didelphimorphia > Didelphidae > Gracilinanus > Gracilinanus agilis. The sequence goes on from NC_058133.1 coordinate 72,065,576, forward strand.
AGAAAACAGATCTAGGAAAGAGAATTTGAGAATTATTGGACTACCTAAAAGCCATGATGAAGAAAAAAATCCTTGGCCATCACATTACAAGAAATTATCAAAGATAAGTGACCAGAGATCCTCGAACAAGAAAATAAAATTGAAATTGAAAGAATTCACAGATTGTCACCAGAAAGAAATCCTTAAATGATAACTTCCAGGAATAAAATAGCTAATTCAAGAGCCACCAAGTCAAGGAGAAAATACTTCAAACTGTCAGAAAGAAACCATTCAAATACCATGGAGCTACAATCAGGATAACATAGGACCTAGTGGAATCTGCATTAAGGGATTGAAAGGCATGGAATATGATATCCAGTAAGGGAAAAGATTTGGGTTAACAACTCATAGTCACCTGTCCAGAAAAACTGAGTATATTCTTTCAGGGGAAAAATGGTCACTCATTAACATGGATTTCCAAGCATTCCTGAGGAATAAGCCAGACCTAAACAAAAAACTTGAAGTCTAAACATGAGACACAAGAGAAGCCCAAAAAGTTAAATAAGAAAAGGAAAATTTAAGGTACTCATTAATGTCAAAATGTTTATATCTCTACAAGGAAAGAGGATTTCTGTAATTCTCAAAAATTTCTTTTAGTAGTAGAGAAGATAGAAGGAATTTACTAAAAAAGAGGATGGAGAAGTAAGCTGATTATGATATGATATATATGTAAATGTGATAATATGGAATAATATGTTTGTATGATATGATATGTATGCATATGAATGATATGTGAAAACATAAATCAAGGTCTGAAAGAAAGGGTTGCCCTAACAGAAAACAGGAGGGAGAGATAGAATGGGTAAATTATATAACATAAAGAGGCATGAAAAATCATTATAGAGAGAAGAGGTTAAAGGTGGTGATGGGCAATGCTTAAATTTTACTCTCATTGTAACTGGATCAGTGAGATTAAAACAAGTTTACTCAGAGTGGTATAGAATTCTATCACCCTACATAGAAGTAGAAGGGGAATAAGGCAAGGGAAGGAGGAGGTAATTGAGGGGAGGAGGTAGAGGAGGGTGACAAGCAAAATACTGGTGAGGAGGAACAGAGTGAAAGGGAATAGAGCAGGATCTAAAAAGGCTAATATGATGGAGGGCAATTCACAGTTAGTAATCATAATGCTGAATGTAAATGGGATAACTCAACCATAAAATTGAAGAGGATAGCAGAGTGGATTAAAAACCAAAATCCTATTATATATTGTTTACAAGAAACACATTTGAGACAGGGTGACACACATAGATTCAAAGTAAAAAGCTGGAGCAGAATTAATTATGCATCATCTAAAGTTTTAAAAAAAGCAGGAATAGCAATCAGGATACCAAACAAAGCCAAAGTAGGAATTTAATCTGATTAAAAGACATAAGGAAGGTAATTACATTTTGCTAAAGGATACTATAACAGTAAAGTAATGTTATTATTAAACATCTATGCACCAAATGGTATAGCATCTAAATTTCTAAAGGAAAAAGTAAAGAACCTCAAGGAGGAAATAGTGAGACCATACTAGTCAAGAATCTCAACCTTCCCCTTTTGGAACTAGATAAATCAAACCAAACAATTTTTAAAAGATGTAAAGGAAGTGAATGAAATGCTGGAACAATTAGAATTAATAGATATCTGGATAAAACTTAAAAGGGATAAAAAGGAATATACCTTCTTCTCAGCAGTACACAGTACATATACAAAGATCAAATGCAGAAAAGCAGAAATAATAAATGTGACTTTTTCAGATCATAATGCAATAAAAATTATACTTAACAATGGTCCATGGAAAGGCAAATATAAAATTAATTGGAAATCAAATAATCTAATTCTTCAAAACTGTTGGGTCAAAGATGAAATTATAGAAATAATTATAGATTTCATTAAAGAGAATGACAATGAGGAGGCAACATGTCAAAACCTATGTGATACAGTCAAAGCAGTACTCAGGGCAACATTTATATTCCTGAGTAGGCTTACAACTTAAAAAATTAGAAAAAGAACAAATTAAAAATCCCCAGATAAAAACTAAATTGGACATCCTAAAAATTAAAAGAGAATTTAATAAAATGGAATGCAAAAAGCTATTGAACTAATAAATAAGACTCAGAACTGGCTCTGAAAAAATAAATGAAATAGATTAAGTACTGGCTAATCTAATTTTTAAAAAAGAAAGAAAAGAAGCAAATTAACAATATCAAAGATGAAAAGGTTGATCTCACCTCTAATGAAGAAAAAGTTAAGGTAATTATTAAGATATATTTTGCCCAATTATATGGCAATAAATATGAAAATCAAAGTGAAATGGGTGAATATTTACAAAAATATAAATTGTCTAGATTTTTTTTTATTTTTTTAAATTTTTTTTAAACTCTTGTACTTCGGTGTATTGTCTCATAGGTGGAAGATTGGTAAGGGTGGGCAATGGGGGTCAAGTGACTTGCCCAGGGTCACACAGCCAGGAAGTGGCTGAGGTCGGGTTTGAACCTAGGACCTCCTGTCTCTAGGCCTGACTCTCACTCCACTGAGCTACCCATCTCAGAAAAAGAAATTGGGGGTAGAGTCAAGATGGCCCTTAGAAGCAGCAAAGGTCCGGATCTCTGTGAAAACCCTTCCATACTAATCAAAAACAAAATACTTCAAGGAAGGAACAAACCAAATATAACAACAGGACAGAACCAGGGGACCATCCTTCTGTATTCAACTTAAAAGATACACAAAGAACTCTGAATTCTCAGGTTTAAGGACAAGGAAGAAGGGAGGTCCCAGGACCCTTCCCCTACATCCTCTGTTGAGTATCCAGTAGCAGCTGGACTCTCAGGGTGAGGGCTCAAGCCTGTAGGGAATGCCTTGTAGCCACAACTGTGCCAGGTTCAGAGCTCTAACCATAACTCACAGGGAAGAAGCTCAAAGAGAGGCAGAGAGGGCACTATTCTCCATCTTGAACCTCTGCTTCTCAATGTTTTGGCCTTAGGGAACATCCACTTCCACAGATCAGCTCTGCCCTGGATTAATCTAGACTATCAATAGGGCACATAAGAAGCCTTCAAAGTGCAGGAAAACTCAATATCTGACACCCTTCCACCACTGACTCCACTGAGATCCTTCCTAAGAATCCTGCTGATTCAGATCCTAGGGCAAAGATTGAAACAGTGACAGAATACCTTGATGACAGGGAGGGAAGTGCAGTTCCCTTCAGCCTCCATACCTTAATCTACACCTTCAGCTTTTGCAGCCATCTGGAAAATATCTGACCTCAGGGCTCATTAATACTCCATCATCATAATCTAGTCAATCAGCAGAGCAGAGAAGAAGCCCCTATAGGACAGAATAGCCCAAACCATAGATGCAGCAAATAATCAGAGGAGCAAGATTAAAGCCAATGACAGGTTACAAAGAAGGAAAAGAAATATAAGTAAACAACAGAAAAAGAAAAAATAAACTACAATTAATAGCTTCTAACCAGCAAATGGAATGAACAGAGGAGGACTAAGGAACAGCAAGTGAAAATATAGAAGCTTCAGCAAATTGGACTCAGGCTTTGGAAGAACTCAAAACACAATTCAAGAAACAATTAAGAGAGGCTGAAGACAATTGGGAAAAGAACTTAAAAAGTAGAAAGAATCATCTGGAAACAGAGGCACGTGAACTAAAATAAGAAAATAGTGTCTTGAAAGCCAGAATTAACCAGCTTGAAAATGAGGCAAAGAAAGTGAAAAATAACCTACAAAGAAAATCAGACTAGAAGGAGAAGGATGACCAAAAAGCAAGGGATGAAATTCAGGGTTTAAAAATTCGAATCCAACAACTAGAAGCAAATGACTTAAAAAGGCAGCAAGAGTCTACAAAATCAAAAGAATGAAAAAAATTGTGGAAAACCTGAAACACCTTATTGATAAAACAACTGACTTGGAAAATAGATCCAGAAGAGATAAGTTAAGAATTATTGAACTACCAGAAAATCATGACAAAAGAAAAAGCCTAGACATAATTATACAAGAAATTATGCAAGAAAACTGCCCCAACATCTTGAACAAGAGGGAAAAATGGAGATTGAAAGAATCCACAGATCACCTCCTGCATTTAATTCCCAATTGACAACATCCAGGAATGTTATAGCCAGATTCAAGAACTATCAGACCATGGAAAAGATACTACAAACTGCTAAGAAGAAACCATTCAGATATCATGGAACCACAGTTAAGATAACACAGGACCTGGCTGAATCCACACTGAAGGACTGGAAGGAATGGAATATGATACTCCAGAAAGCAAGGGAACTGAGTCAACAACCAAGAATCAACTACCCAGAAAAATTGACTATATTCTTGCAGGGGAAAGTAGGATCATTTAATAAAAGAGAAGACTTCCAAGCATTCTTAAAGAAAAGACCTGATTTAAACAGAAAAGTTGATGCCCAAACACAGAACTCAAGAGAATCCCCAAAAAGTAATTAAGAAAGGGGGAAAATTTTTAAGGGACCCAATATGTTCAAATAATTTGCATTCCTATAAGGAAATATGATATTGGTAACTCTTAAAATTGTCATCATCAGGGTAGCTAGAAGTATACTTAGAGAGTAAAGTGACAAATGATATAGGATGACATGTCAAATATATATGACTAAGGGTAAAAAAGAGGATAATACTAAGAGAAATGGGAAAAGGGATAAAATGGAGTAAATATATATAGCATAAGGAAGCACATGAGGGCAGTTGGGAGAAGACAAATACAATGGAAGGGTGTCAGAGGTTGGAGACAGTCTCCAAGAAAATATTAATCATTACAGTGGGAAGGGTCCGAAAGCTTCAAATAGAAGGAAAACATCTAATTCCAAATTCAATCATCATCATCATCAACATCAACATCAACAACAAAATCAACATCATCATCAACATAAACATCATCAATAATGAAATCAACATCAACAATATCACCATCAACAGCAACAACATCATCAATATCATCATCACCAATATCATCAACATCAACAACAACATTATCATCACCAACATCATCAACATCAACATCAGCATCATCCACATCAGCAGCAGCAGCATTATTATCATCGATGTCATCATTGACATCAACATCTAACTATCCATCTTTTCCTAACCCAGGAAAGATTTTTGCTGGGTGGTCTAGCCTAATAGCATACTATGCAGAGTTCTGAATGAGAGACAAAAGACCTAAACTCTAGGCTTGAGTGCCACTACATGTCATTTGCTAGTAAAAAGAAAGCCTTCTTTTTCCTGGACTCAGTTTCCTCATTCATATATGAGTGAAACTTACATGGACTCTGTATTAAGTTAATCAATTAAATCAAAGAATAAACCAGGTATAAATAAGAAAAAAAGAAGTTGAAGAAGCCTTCAAGGAACTTCCTAAAAAAATCCTGAGGCCTAGATCACAAGTGAATTCTATCAAACATTTAAAGAACAACTAATCCCAATACTATACAAATTATTTGACAAAATAAACAAAGAAGGAGTCTTACCAAATTCTTTCTATGACACAAATATGTTATTTGTCCAAAGCCAGACAAACCAAAAGCAGAGAAAGAAAACTACAGACCAATCTTCTCAATGAACATAGATGCAAAAATCTTAAATAAAATACTAGCTAAAGCACTAGAGCAAGTTATCATGAGGATTGTCCACTGTGACCTGGTGGGACTTATACCAGGAATGTAAGATTGCTTTAATATTAGAAAAATCATACAGATATTTGACAGTATCAATAATCAAACAAACAGAAATTACATAAATATCTCAATGCATGCAGAAAAAGCCTTCGACAAAATACAACACTCATTCCTATTGAAAAACACTGGAAAGCATAGGAATAGAAAGTCTATTCCTCAAAATAATAAACAATATATATATGTATATGTATATATTTAAAATGATCAGCAAGTATCATCTGCAATGGGGACAAGTCTTCCCAATAAGATCAGGAGTGAAGCAAAGATTTCCATTATCACCTCCTTTGTTCAATATTGTACTAGAAATGCTAGTGATAGCAATTAGATAAGAAAAAGAAAAAGTGCTTAAAGTAGGCAATGAGGAAACTAAATTATCATTCTTTGTAGAAAATATGATAGTATACTTAAAGAATCCTAGAAAATCAACTAAAAGGCTGGAAATAATAAACAACTTTAGGAAAGATGCAGGGTACAAGATAAACCCACATAAATCATCAGCATTTCTGTATATTTTCAAAAAATTCAGCAACAGGAGTTAGAAAGAGAAACTCCATTTATTTTTTCCATTTTTAAAACATTTATTAATATTCATTTTTAATATGGTTACATGATTCATGCTCCTACTTTCCCCTTCACCCCCTGCACTCCCTCCACCCATGGCCAATATACTTTTCCACTGGTTTTAACCTGTGTCATTGATCAAGACCTATTTCCAAATCGTTTTTAGTTGCATTGGTGTGATCATTTCCAGTCTACATCTCCAATCATGTCCACCTCAACCCATTCATTCAAGCAGTTGTTTTTCTTCTATGTTTCCTCTCCTGCAGTTCTTCCTCTGAATGTGGGTAGCTTTCTTTACCATACGTTCCTCACAACTGTCCTGTGCCATTGCACTGCTGGTGGTACAGAAGTCCATTACCTTCGATTTTACCATAGTATATCAGTCTCTGTGTACAATGTTCTTCTGACTCTGCTCCTTTCGCTCTGCATCAATTCCTGGAGGTCTTTACAGTTCACATGGAATTCCTCTAGTTTATTATTCCTTTGAGCAC
>NC_058133.1:72076854-72108387 GCF_016433145.1 Gracilinanus agilis
GCTTTCGCCCCTTATCTTCTTGATGGTCATAGATTGGATCATGAGAAGAATTACCAAGGACAACAATACGGGCATCCAATGGACTCATACCAAACAGCTTGAGGACCTTGACTTCGCGGATGACATCTGTCTCCTTTCTCACAAGCAGCAGGATGCACAAGCCAAACTTGCACGACTCTCTGAAGAAGCAGAGAAGACAGGTCTGAAGATCAACAAGAAGAAGACCAGGTGATCACAGTCAACAACAGAAAGGACCTGCCAATCCAACTACAGGGAGAAAACATCAAGGAGACGGACCACTTCACCTATTTGGGCAGCATAGTCAGTAAGGATGGCGGGGCAGATGAGGACATCAGAAACCGAATCAACAAAGCCAGACAGGCATTTAACACCTTATGGTCTGTCTGGATCTCCAAAGCACTGTCCCTCGTCACTAAGCTCCGAATCTTCAATACCAATGTAAAGGCCGTCCTCCTATATGGATCAGAAAGCTGGAGAGTGACGAGCGCTAACACCAACAAACTCCAGGTCTTTGTTAATAGATGTCTACGCTACATCTTGAACATCAGATGGCCTGAAAAGATCTCCAATGCCAGACTCTGGGAAAGAACAATCCAGTATCCCATTAGTCAGGACATAAAGAAATGTAAGTGGAGATGGATAGGACATACGCTACGAAAACCGGAAGACAACGTAGCCAGACAAGCATTGTGCTGGAACCCTTCAGGGAGGAGGAAAGTCGGAAGACCAAAACAGACCTGGCGAAGATCTGCCGAAAATGAAACAAAAACAGTTGGAATGACATGGGCCCAGCTCGGGGAATTTGCCCAGAACAGAGTCTGCTGGCGTGAGATGGTTGCGGCCCTATGCTCCTAGGGAGTCAACAGGAATAATAATAATAATAATAATAATAATAATAATAATAATCTATTTTTACTTTGGCTTTGTCAGAAATCATAATCTCCACTCCTGCCTTCTTTTTCTCATTTGACGCCCAAAAGATTTTGCTCAAGCCCTTGACCTTAAACTTGTGTGTGTCCACCTGCCTCATATGTGTTTCTTGTAGACATATGGTAGGATTTTGGTTTCTAATCAACTCTGCTATTTGCTTCTGTTTTATGAGCAAGTTCATCCCAATCACATTCAGAGTTATAATTATCAGTTGTGCATTCGTTGACATTTTAGTATCCTCTCCTAGTTCTATCCCTTCTTCTTACACTCTTTCCTTTTAAACCAGTGGTTTGCTTTAAGCTGGTAAACCTTATCCCCTCCCTTGATGAACTTCCCTTTATACCCCTTCCCTTATTATTCCCCTCTTTTTATATTTAAAGGCCTAATGAATTCCTCCCCTCTTCTTCTCCTCTCCCTTTTTTGACCCTCCCATTACCCTGTTCCCCTTGGTTTATCCCTTCTGGCTTTCTGAGGAGAGTTAGGTAGAGTTTTATATCCCAATTGATATAGCTACTCTTCCCTCTCAGGGTTAATTACACTGAGAGTAAGGTTTAAATATTACCTCTTAATGCTCTCTTCCTCTACTTCTTATAATAGTAATCATCCCCTCCCTTTCCCATGCCCTCTTTGTGTGTAATAGAATATCCTATTTTTCTTATTCATTCAAGTTTCTCTTGGTGTCTCCTACTATTCACCCCCCTCTTTCCCACCCCCAATATCATCTTAGACCATTTAGTATTCCAAACTCTCCCTATGTATTATTCTTCTGATTACTATGATAGTGAATAATATAATAGTGAATAGAGTTCACTATAGAGAATTATATATAGCATTTCTCCACATAGGAATACAGATAATTAGATCTTATTGAAGCCCTTAAAGGGGCAAATTTAAAAAAATATGAGTTTTCTCTTTCCCCTCTGTTTCTTATTTACCTTTTCATGTTTATCTTGATTTTTGTGGTTGGATATGTGTTAGTTAAAATCACCTGGGGTTCTATTTGGAAGGATTGAACCTCAATATAGTGTTTGACAAACTTCTGTGGACCTGTGGGGGTCCTTAAAACTACATTTCCCGTGATCCAACGGGTTTCATGGGTTTCCTGTTTTGGATGACGTATTAAAGGTGAGGGACTGTTTTAAGTAAGGGGTAGTGACTTGGAACTTCCTCTTTAGTTACCTGAGCTCGAGGAGAGAGGAAGGTAAATGGCTGAGGTGAGGTTGGAATAGGTTTTTCTTACAGGCGCATGGTCAGTTTATCTCTATCAGCATGGCTTTTATTAAAATACTATTCTTCCTTTTGATCTGGGCCCTCATCATTTTTAATCATAACAGATATCAAACTTTCCATTTAGTCCTGGTCTTTTCTGTCCAAATACTTAGAAATCTTCTATCTTATTGAATGCCCAAACTTTCCCCTGGAAGTATATGGTTAGTTTGCATGGGTAGGTGATCCGTGGTTGAAGACCCAGTTCTCTTGCCTTTCTGAATATCATATTCCATGCCTTTTGGTCTTTTAGTGTGGATGCTGCCAGATCCTGTGTGATCCTGATTGGTGCTCCTTGATATTTGAATTGTCTCTTTCTAGCTTCTTGTAAGATTTTTTCTTTTACTTGGAAGCTCTTGAATTTGGCTATTATATTCCTGGGGGTTGTCTTTTCAGGGTCTAGTGTAGAGGGTGATCTATGGATCCTTTCAATGTCTATATTGCTCTCTTGTTGTAGAACTTCAGGGCAATTTTGCTGAATAATTTCTTTTAATATGGAGTCCAAATTTCCATTAATTTCTGCTTTTTTCAGGAAGACCAATGATTCTCAGATTGTCTTTTCTAGACCTGTTTTCTTGGTCTGTCACTTTCTCATTGAGATATTTCATGTTTCCTTCTATTTTATCAGTCTTTTGACTTTGTTTTATTTGTTCTTGCTGTCTTGAGAGATCATTGGCTTCTAATTGCTCAATTCTAGCCTTTAGGGACTGGTTTTTGGCTATAATCTTTTGGTTTTCCTTTTGATCTGGTCATTCCTGGTGCTCAATTTGCTTATCAGTTCATTTGATTTCTGAGCCTCACTTTCCAATTGCAAAATTCTGCTTTTTAAACTGTTATTTTCTTGCCAGATCTCTTCCACCTTTCTCATCATCTCAGATTTGAACTCTTCAATAGCTTGTGACCAGTTTTCATTATTTTGGGAAGGTTTGGATATAATTACTTGTTTATTCTCCTCTGTTTTCTGGATTTTCTGTGTAAAAGTTGTCGAGTGTTACAGATTTCTTCTTGATGATCTTTCTCTTCTGGGGTTCCCAATTTTGGCTTGCCATTTTTGTTAGCCCTGCGCCTTCTCAGCTTTATCCTCGCACTCAGGGTCTGTCTGTGCTCTCTAGGCTCCCAAGGTCTCACATCTTGTTGTTCTCAGGGTCAAGCCTCCTGGTCCCCCTCCTGCCCCTCTGGCCGAGGCTTCTTCAACAGTCTCAGGGTGCTGCTTCCACAGCCTTGCTCTCGTTTGCACAGGGTCCCCACTAGAGGTCCAAGCCTGAGCTCAAGATCCTTGTCCATGCCTACATCAATGCCTTCACCAGTGCCGGCATTCACGGTCTGTGTTCAAAGTCTGTGTGCGTTCTTTAGCCTGTTGGGGTCCTAAGTCTTGCTGCTTTCAGGAACAGGCCCTGGAGCTGCCAATGACTTAATGGGTGCCCCAAACCTGCTTTAACTTTTGTGCGCTGGCCTTGGCACTATAGGTGGTGTGGGGGTGGGGGAGGGGGTTGCTCAGCTTGCGGTCTTGTGAGAGCTGTTTCACCCCTTTATAGCATGGAAATGCCCCGATTCTATGTACCTTCAATGCTGCACCCTGTTGTGGGGTCCCTTCGTTCATCTGGATTTGTTTTTATGTCCCCTTGAGGAGTCTATATGCTTTGGTTAGGAGAGGTCAAGCAGCTGCTTTTTACTCTGCTACCACCTTAATCTGGAACTCCTTGATTTCTGTAGAGAAATTCCATTTAAAATCACTATAGTTAATATAAAATATTTAACAATCTATCTACCAAGAGAAACATAGGAATTATATGAATATAACTACAAAACACTTTTCACACAATTAAAACTAGATTTAAATAACTGGAAAAACATTAATTGCTCATGGGTAGGATGAACTAATATAATAAATATTACAATCCTACCCAAATTAATCTACTTATTCAATGCCATGCCTATGAAATTACCAAAGAACTTTTTTCATAGAATTAGAAAAAAATTACAACAAAGTTCATCTGGAAGAACAATAGATCAAGAATATCAAGGGAAAGAATGAAAAAAAAATGTGAAGGAAGGTGGCCTAGCATTTCCAGATCTTAAAATATGAAATAAAGTAATGGTCATCAAAACCATATAGTACTGGCTAAGAGACAGAAGGGTAGATCAATGGAATGTACTAGGGATAAATATCTCAGCATATTAGTGTTTGATAAGCCCAAAGGTCCCAGATTTTAGGACAAAACCTCACTATTTGACTAAAACTTCTGGGAAAATTGGAAAACAGTATGGAAAAGATTAGGTTTAGAACAACATCTCACACCCTACACCAAGATGAATTCAGAATCGTTGAATGGCTTAAAAATAAAGAAGGAAACTATAAGTAAATTAGGTGAACACAGAATAGTATACTTGTCAGATGTATAGGAAAGGGAGGAATTTAAGACCTAGCAAGACATAGAGAATATTACAAAATGTAAAATTAATTACTTTGATTATATAAAATTTTAAAGTTTTTGTACAAACAAAACCAAAGCAACCAAAATTAGAAGGAGAACAAAAAACAGGGAAGAAATTTTTACAACAAAACTCTCTGACAAAGGTTTAATTTCCCAAATATATAAGGAAGAAAGTCAAATTTACAAAAAATCAAGCCATTTCCCAATCAACAAATGGTCAAAGGATATCAATAGGCAGTTTTCACATGAAGAAAAAAGCACATGAAAAAGTGTTCTAAATCCCTCCTGATTAGAGAAATGAAAATTAAAATAACTCTGAGATACCACTTTACACCTAGCAATCTGGCCAATATGGCAGCAAAGGAAAGTTATAAATGTTGGAGGGTTTGTGGCAAAATTGGGACACTTATACACTGCTGGTAGAGTTGTGAATTGATCTAACCCTTCTGGACAGCAATTTGGAATTATGCACAAAGGGCTTTTAAAGAATGCTTACCCTTTGATCCAGCCATGTCACTGCTAGATTTGTACCCCAAAATGATACTAAGGAAAAATACTTGTACAAAAACATTTGTGTCTGTGCTCTTTGTTGTGGCAAAAAATTGGAAAATGAGGCAGTGTCCATTGATTGGGGAATGGCTAAACAAATTGTGGTATCTGATGGTGATGGAATACTATTGTGCTGAAAGGAATTATGAACTGAAGGATTTCTATGTGAATTGGAAAGACATCCAGGAATTGATGCAGAATGAAAGGAGCAGAACGAGGAGTACCATAGTACACAGAGATGGATACACTGTGGCACAATCAAATGCAATGGACTCCTCTACTAACAGCAGTGCAATGATCCAGGACAATCCAGAGGAACTTATGAGAAAGTATGCTATCCACATCCAGAGAAAGAACTGTGGAACAAAAATGCAGAAGAAAAACATAACCAATTATGTGGTTTGATGAGGATATGATTGGGGTTTGGATGCTGAAAGATTACTATATTGCAAATATGAATTAACATGGAAATAGATTTTGAACAATGATATATGTATAACCCAGTGGAATTTCTTGTTAGCTCTGGGAGGAAGAGGGAATAGGAGTGGGAAAAGTGAATCATGTAATCACGGAAAAATATTCTAAATAAATTTAAAAAATAAAAAAAATGTATTAAAGGTAAAGTGTATGGTAAATGTCAATTATTTGTGCAATTTTATCTTTAAATAAGAAATAATTTGGGTTAATCATGTTCCACATTTATATTCCATTTACTTTTTTAAGTAACTCATAGTAATTTTATGACATTGTTCAATTATTTTGTGCTATGCTTATGTTTTGGGGGTTGTAAGAAACAAGGCTAAGCCAGGCATGTTGGAACATTGAGAGATGGGACACAGAGGAAAGAAGATCCAGTGACAGTTGGGTTGAAGCAGTGACTTCTGGGAAGGAGAGCCAATTGATTCATTGCTTTGGAGTTTTCAGTCCTGAAGGGAGGAGGTTTTTGGGGGGCTGTGTGACCCACAAAGTGAACTTTGGAGAAATTCCTCAAACTTTCAGAGAAAAATGAGAGAAGATTTATTATCTCTCATGACCTACATTGGTTCCTGAACTCACTTGAATTACAACAGATTCTTCAGTGTTGGTCAGGGGTATCTGGACTTCTGTGGGGAGCCATCCCCTAGGACCCACAAATTGCTCTTGTTATTGCCCTTCAATGTTGACTCTAGTTAATAACAAATTTTAGCCGTAGGATTACTATTTAGGATTTGGGTCAGTGAAGCTATGATTTGGGGAACACAGAAGTAACTCTGTGGGTATCCAACACAGTCAAGGACTGAAGAGGACTCAGGGAATTACCTGCACCCCCTTTCCTGTGCACCCCATCCTTGTTTCCCTTGATTATATATTTCTATAATAAACACATTTCTGTTTTCTCTAGTCAGATCAGAGTTACTCAATTGGTGGGAGGCAGAACAAGGGAGGTGAGGAAGAAAGGCAATCTGACTACCATTTTAAGCCTGACCTCCAGCTGGGTGTAGGGGGAGGTTTCTGTTTGTTCTGGCCAGCAAGAACACCTTATTGGGGTTACACTCATTTCCCCTTGTGAAAATAACATCCCTTCAACATTCACACCCTGGCATGGCTCTCAGGAGGGAGGTGTAGCTGAGAGGGAGAAGAGGCCCTTTCACATCCACCTGGGGGGTAAATAACTACACCCCAAATCTCCTGATCACCCCCACTTCCTTCAGGGTTGAGGGTAGAATGAAAGTCAGGAACTGATGGTCTAATGCCAATTTTACCATTGCAAAAACAGATACCTGAATGGAAAGTGATTGGCAATGTATCAGAGCTATAGCTCTTACCCAAAAGTCATAAGGACCCTGAGAAATAAGAAGTACAAGGTAGATTTTTTTCCCTATTCAGGCATACCTTGCTATTCCCTCTTCCCTCATTGAGACCCAAACCATAGAAACTTCATGGAGCTTAAGAACTTCTGTTGAATCAGATGATATAACAATGCCATTGAATATGAATGCTAGAGTCCTAGAGAAATGAAGATGATCCTCTCTTCCATGCTAGAATCTGTAATAAAATTATAGTGCCCTTTGAATCTGAAATCCCTTTTAAGCCTTGTGCTAACCTGTTATAATAATGCTCCCTTTGAACTATCCTAAATTCTGTCCTAAGCTCTGATGAATTGTTTCTGATCATTTAGTCCTTAGTTTTGCTACTAGTAGATCTGATGTAAATCTTGTCTTGTATCTTGTCAGTCTAACTGTGAACAGCTTCTATGTATAACTTTGAGTAGTCTATGATTGCAAGTTGCCTAAGTTACAACACACCTGCTCAAAAAGGTCATATCTTTACAAGCAGGTTTGATAATGTGAATCACAAATGCCCTTGACAAGTATATTTCAGATGACAAGCCTTTGCACCTAGAATTTACTTAAGAATCAGACTGTATATAGAAACATCCCATTATATCACTTACTTTCCATTAAATTAAATGTGAAGTCCTCATAGATATTGTGGAAACATTCAACTTTGCACTGTGGTTAGAAGATTAGCTTTAGAATCGAGAAGATGATTGTTCAAGTTCCAAATCGCTTAAATTCTCATTGCTCTGGAATACTTTCTATGATTCTACTTTATAAATGAATTGCTAATCTGCAGTGGTGGCGGGAGTTTCCACAGTGGAAATTCCAAAAAAGGAAGGAAGGAAGGAAGGAAGGAATAAAGGAAGGAAGGAAGGAAGGAAGGAAGGAAGGAAGGAAGGAAGGAAAGATCTCCAGTTAAATTTAGTTTGTTTTGTTTTTATTTTATCCACCATTTTCAAGATTGCCCCTATTTTCAGAAATTTTGATGGGAAGGGGAGTGAATGTCCCACAAATGAATGACACATAGAAATCAAATGTCATGATTCTACTGACATCACAACCTATAAAAAGAGTAGGAGGGTTTCTGTTATTAACCTAGAGGTCACCTACATAGATATAGTATAGAATCAGAAGTAGAGGGGATCTCAGATATAATTTAGTCCAATCTACATTCAAAAAATAATCCTTTCTAAACATACAAACTGGCCATCCAGTCTTTGTTTGAAGGTCTCCAAAAAGGGAAAATCAACTTTTTTTCTGATATAGTCTATTCCATTTTTGGATAATGATAATTCTTAGATAATTTTTCTTTATATCAAAGCTAAATTTTAATTTCTCCAGTTCCCATTTATTGTTCTTAGTTGTTTTTCTCCTATAGGCTAAATAGAAGAGCCTAATCTCTTCAGCAAACAACAAAGCATGAAATCTAAAGACAGTGATTATACTGCCCCTGAAAAAATAAAAGAGAAAAGAAAGGGGCATCTAAAACTACACAATACTACAGATATGGGATAACCATATCTGTAGTACATAATAAAAAATATTTTTTCATTTTCATTTTCTTCCTAGATGCCTCCCAATACAACCTAAAATTTCCAGAGAAAGAACTGATAAAGAGAAATAAGCCAGACTTCGTTTTAAATATACATATACATATATATATCCAAATGATGACTTCTTTCAAGAGGAGGGATGAATGAGTTATCTCGTTATTTTAATGAAACAAATGAATGAATGACCTGCCTCTTTGCCCAACAGCCCATTGGCAACACATACTCTCTTCCCCTTCTCCACTCTGTCTGAGGACATTCTTCAATTAACCTACCCCTCTTCCTAGCAGCCCAATGAAAGCACTTCCTCCCTCCCATGTATGGGCTAAGGTGGGGGGCAGGCATGCCTGGCACTCAGTGAAGGGGGCATGGCATGTAATCTCTAAAAGGATGGCCATCACTGATCTAAACCAATATCTCATACCCTGTACCAGGATACAGTCAAAATGGATATATGATTTAGATATGAAGAGGGATACCATAACTACAATAGTTTACTTGAGAGATCTTTGGAGAAGGGAAGAATTTATGTTCAAACAAGAAATAGAGTATTATGAGATATAAAATGAATAATTTTGATTATATTAAATTAAAAAGCTTTTGTTAAACAAAATTAATGTAATCAAGATTAGAAGGGAAACAAAGTGGGAAAATTTTTTTCATAATAAATATCTCTGTTAAATAGCTAGTTTCTCAAATTTATAGAGAACTAAGTCAAACTTATAAGAATACGAGTCATTACCCAACTGACAAATGGTCAAAGGATATGAATAAGCAAATTTTATATGAAGAAATCAGCCATCAATAATCATATAAAAAGGTTGTAAATCACTCTTGATTAGAGAAATGTAAATTAAAACAACACTGAGGTACCAACTCATACCTATCAGATTGTCTAATATGACAGTAAAGGAAAGTAGTAAATGTTGGTGGGGATGTGGCAAAATTGGGACACTAATACATAGTTGGTGGAGTTGTGAACTAATCCAACCATTCTGGAGGGCAATATGGAACTATACCCAAAGGGCTATAAAACTAAACATATCCTTTGATCAGGTCTATATCCCAAAGAGATAATAAAAAAGCGAAAGGACCTACTTGTACAAAAATATTTATAGCAATTCCTTTTGTGGTGGCAAAGAATTGGAAATTGAGGGTATGTACCTCAATTGGGGAATGGTTGAACAAAATGTGGTACATGTTGGTAATGGAATACTATTGTTCTATATGAAATGATAAGCAAGAAGATTTCAGAAAAAGCTGGAAAGATCTGCAGGAACTGGTGCAGAGTGAAATAAGCAGAACTGGGAGAACATTGTATACAATAACAGCAATGTTGGACAATGATTGTCTGTGAAAACTTAGCTACTCTCAGCAATGCAATTATATGGGACAATCCTGAAAAACTTATGGACAGGGAATGTTATCCACCTCTAGAGAAAGAACTTTTGGAGTCATCTTTCACATCAGTATATCTATCATTTTATTCTAGGGTTTTGGTTATGTATAGGTTTAATCTTATAACAATGACCAAAATGGAAGTCTGTTTTGCATGACAATAAAACAATTTTTTTTAATGAAAAAAGAATAAAAATTAAGTTCATTGTCTTTTTAAAATTACCATTGAATTACATTATAGCATGTATTATATATAACACAATATATGTGACATAATAATGTATTATGTATGATTTGTTACAAATAGGTAATAAATGTACTTATTCAAGAGGAGCAAATTCTCACATTAGCTATGTACAAAAACTTATATCTTATTCTTTTCCTCCTCTCTTCCTCTCCCCAAGAAGTAGGTAATATGATATAGGTTGTACACATATTATCATATCATCATATCATGAAACAACATGTTTATTGCTTATGCTAAAGAAGAATTCATGGAGGAAGTAAAGTGAAGAATATATTTCAATCTGTATTCTTTTTATAGCTGTGGATATCCTTTTCTGATATGTTTCCCTTGGAGTTGTTCTGAATCCTTGTCTAGTTGATAATAGTTGTCATTAACAGCTGATCATTACTTTGTTGTTGTTTCTGTGGACATTTTCCTGCTTTTGTTTACTTCACTTTGCATCAATTCATATATGTCTTTCCAGATTTGTGTGTGTCTCTGTGTGAAATAATCTTGTTTGTCATCTCTTATAGCAGAATAGTATTCCATTACAATCATATACCTTAACTTGTTCAGACATTCCCCAAATGATGGACATCCTTTCAGTTTCCAGTTCTTTGCCAACATAAAGAGAGCTGCTATAAATATTTTAGAATATATGGTTTATCTTCCTTTTTCCTTGATTACCTTCAGAAACAAACCTATAGCATTTATTAATGTATTAATAGTAATGATATTAATGGATCAAAAGATATACATAATTCCAGATTGCTTTCCAAAATGGTTGGATTAGTTCATAGTTCTACCAACAATGTAGGTGTCCCTTTTTCCATACCCCTTAAATATTTGTCATTTTGCCCTTTTATCATTCTAGTCAATCTGATTGGTGTGATATGTCTCAGAGTTGTTTAAAATTAAGTTCACTGACTTTTAAAGATTCATCTCTACTTTTTTTTAAAACGTTAAAAAAATAGGACATTTGTTCAATCCTGTAGTTTCTCTCTAGATCTATGAAATTTCAAGAATTATTGATGATATTGATTTGAATTCTCATTATGAGGTCATTGAAATTTTTCTAATTTACTCATGTTCTAAGGAAAAGGTTAGCTAATTATCTAATTAGCCATATGGTTAATTAGTAGTATAGGCAACTAGATGACACATTGAAACAAATGCTGGATCTGAAGTTATGAACTGCTGAAATAAAATCTGGCTTTGGATTCTTGCTAGCTTTGTGACAAAAGGCAAGCCATTTCACCACTACCTGCCTCAAATTCCTCTCTCTATTTTCTTTCTAAATGCAAATATATTATATATGTCACATATAATATATACCTATTATATGCATATAGATAGATAGGTAGGTAGATAGGTAGGTAGATAGGTAGATAGATAGATAGATAGATAGATAGATAGATAGATAGATAGATAGATAGATAGATATCTATAGCTATCTATGTTCTCTAGCTGTCCATTTAACTACATATCAAAATCAAGGTGAAAGACTGATCCATTTCATTTTCCCCTCTAGATGATATCTAAATTCTAAATAGATAATTATAAATTCTCAGAGGCTCTATAATGTTCTAGACTATGATGCAACTAGTGCAAAGTCATCTGAAAACATCTGGAGGAATTCATCATCCCTCTTTGACTTGAACTCTATAATGGTTCTCCTCCATGAAAGTGGCAAGCACCTTTAGTGAGTATCTGCCTCCCAGTATTATCTCTCAGTTATTATTTATAAGTGGAAGGTTACTGATATATTCTCATATCTTTTATGTAGTCAAATAATATTAATATATGAACATAAGTCATCTTTCTGGTGAAACCCAGAAAAAATATAAATGGGTAGAGTGGCTGATTCTTAAGGTGAAAAGGTGGGAAAGATATCAAAGACACGGTAAGTATATTACAAATTGTTGATTCTAAAAACGAGTAATGGAGAGAATATGAGCTACTAACATAGATGCCTACTTTATCATCTGTATTTTTTATGAAAATCATCCATTTATACATCAAAGGCATTCTCTATGAGGATATTAGCTAGCAACAGGTAGATTTTTAAGAGATATCTCATAGCAGATCACATCTTTATGTTTACAAAAATGACCAAGATGTACTGATTATAAGATTCCATTGTACTTGTTTTTTAAAATTATTTTTCAAGAAGTTGACTTGATAAGGCAAAATTCTATGTTAAGCATTCTCATAATTCATATTATATGATTTTTGTATGTGTATATCCCCCTGTTTAATCATGAATATTTTAAACCTAAAAATGATGTTATTTTTCATCTTGGTATTCTTAACATAGAATCTTGTATAGAAGAGATATTTAATTACAAATCATCTTCACAAGGGCACCTAGTTGGCTCAGTGAATAGAGAACAAGGTCTGGAGATGGGAGGTCTAAAGTTCAAATCTGGTCTCAGACACTTCCTAGCTGTGTGATCTTGGGCAAGTCATTTAACCCAAATTGCCTAGCCCTAAACCTCTCTTCTGCCTTGGAACTAATACTTATTATCAATTCTAAGACAGAAGATAAGGGTTAAAAAAAGTCATCTTAACACTCTAGTTGCCCTTCTTTGGACTGATATCAGTTTTTATATTATTTTCACATGCTAATTTATCTAGAATTGAACTCCAACTGGGATCTGGCCAATGAAAGATATGTCAGGGCAAGGGAGAATGTAGCATTTATTTCATTCTAGATAGTATGCTTCTATTGATGCAAGAGGAAAGTGAGATTCAGAGAAAGTAAGCAACTTTTAATCTTGACCTAGATTAAAGCTTTCAAGTGCCCAGTTCTTTCCAGTGCACCATACTACCTTTAATGTCATATCTATAAAGATATTCTCCTTCACACATTTTTAAATATCCATTTTGAAAATAATTGATTTTCAATCTAGACCATAAAGACTATATTATATGCCAGCATACGGGGTACTTTTCTCATATTTTCAATATCAAGAACACCTATTTTATACTCGAATTTGCTTCACTAATGTCCATAATGATAAGGAAAAGGTGAATGATGTTATGCCTTTTTTGTTGACTTAAATTTAATGATTAAAATATGAAGTGTCCATTAGTAGGCAAATATTAATCATTTCTTCCATGTAGAAAGAGAATTATCAAATTTTCTTTTTTTAAATCAATTTTGTCTTATACTTTAAAACAAAGACTTAATTCCATATACACATTCAATAAAATTATTAGAAGGGAATGGTAGATGACCTCTCCCTGGTAAACATTCCTAGATCTTCAACTATACTCTCCTTGCCCTTCATTCTCCATTGGGTTCTGCTCCTCAGATCTCTTTTCTAATTGGCTTTTTCAACAATGAAATTAGTTAGCCACTGTAGTCAAGACCTCCAGTGCTAGCTGCAGGCTTAGATACCTCTTGCTTCCTTTACCTCTAATCTTTAACACCGGGCTACATTCATTTTTGTCACACAGGGGAGATTGGCCAGTGAAATCTAAATGGGCTTTTCCTATTTATTGATACAATTTCATGGCAAGAGCAATTTTCAGAGCTTATTTTCCACTCCATTGAATCCCATGTTATTGCAAATGAATATATTCCTCGGTCAGTGCAATGGCAAAACACAGTTGTAAGTGCTTTATGCTTCATTTGGATAAAGAGTTCAGGATATTACCCAATATAAAAAGAAGTTAAGGAGCATATTTCATTAAAAAGTTGTTTCCCCTGTTAATAACACCTAACGCTCATGTGTAATTTGTATAAAGCCAAGGGAAGAGACTCACACCTTAGGTTAGCATTCAACAGGCCAATAGATTGATTCCAAATACTACCTGAAGAGAGTTTGAATCATTTGACATGCTCTCTAATCCATGCAAATGAATGCCAACCTGGCTCTTGGGCTTGAAATAGATCATACCACAGAGAGATAAGGAAGAACCATAATAGAAAACTGGAAATCTGCTGTTAGCCTAGGAAACTATGTCACAATGAAAAGAGGTCTTAGAATCTGAAGTCTTGGGTTCAAGTCTGTAATCCATCACGAGCTAACTATCTGACACAAGGGCAATGTATATAACTTTCCCAAGCCTCTTTTTCTTCATCTACAAAGTGGGAAACAATAACTTTCATCACTATCCTCAGGATTCTCCATTTAAAAAAATTACACATCCTTATCATTAAAAAATTATTACGTTGCCCTTTAAATATGTGCATA
The DNA here is from genome assembly GCF_016433145.1 of Gracilinanus agilis. Lineage (NCBI taxonomy): Eukaryota > Metazoa > Chordata > Mammalia > Didelphimorphia > Didelphidae > Gracilinanus > Gracilinanus agilis. The sequence continues at coordinate 72,091,252 of NC_058133.1, forward strand.
TTTAACTATACATATTATATATATGATCTATTGTACTAATATTTGTTATAAAAATAGACAGAAATAACATTTTAAAAGGATGAGATAAAGATGAAATTATATTTTATCTAAGAGCCAATTGGGAGGCACTTTACTTATAAAAGAAGTGCCAAGAAAATCATTTTGGCACCTGTAAGGAGGATGGATTGGTTATGTTTGAAAACTAAAATAAACTGAGAGACAATAGCATGACCTGTTATTTGGGCTAGTTATAATCAGTAAATTTCATCAATTACCTCTCTCAATGGCCAGGGATCACTAGACAGCATTTACTAGCCTTCATATAGTTTTGTGAAGTTAAAGACAAAAAAAAAACAGAATTAGGTATGTGGAGGAAACAAACCAGACTTATTTGAATTACAAATCAAATATCCTTGAAGGGTAAATTGGTGTTATAAAGATGCTAGACCTCACTCCCTAGTGTCCACCTGCCTCCTTCAAGGGTAACAGATTTCCTTGACATAAGAATAGAAAGTGATTAGTAAGGGTTCTGGATGTCTCAACTCAACTTGTTACGGGACAGCTGAATTTCTGAAAGAAGTTCAGAGACAGAGAATCATGACTTAGGCAGTTGCAGAACAAAATCAATTAACTCTAGGTAGGATCAATTACAAAAGACAGAGAATCAATCTGATTATTTCAGATTGACTTGGGAGAGACTTCAGAGAGACCAATTAGGAGAACATTGTAATAATTTAGGCAAAAAGAGATGAGAGCCAAAACTATGATGGAGAAAATGTGAAAAGTGAAAAAAAGGTGTGAAAGTATTAATGGCAATATTTGGAACCTGATTGGCAATGCCAGGGGATGGAAAGAATAGAATCAAGAATAATATCTACATTGCAAAGCTTCATGTTTGAGAGACTAGTGGCATCCTCATGAGAAATAGGCATTCTTTTGGCATTTGGAGGGGCAATTTGGAGAGGTCAATAGGAATCTAATCACAATACATATATGACTGCCCTAACTTCAAAAAGATCATAGGGAAAAAGACATGTACAAAAATATTTATAGCCGTGCTCTTTGTGGTGATAAAAAAATGGAAAACGAGAGTATGCCCTTCAATTGGGGAATGCCTGAACAAATTGTGGTGTCTGTTGGTGATGAAATACTATTGTGCTCAAAGGAATAATAAACTGGAGGAGTTCCATGTGAACTGGAAAAACCTCCAGGAATTGATGCAGAGTGAAAGGAGCAGAGCCAGAAGAACATTGTACACAGAGACTGATGCACTGTGGTAGAATCAAATGTAATAGACTTCTCTACTAGCAGCAATGCAATGATCCAGGACAATTCTGAGGGATTTATGAAAAAAACAAAACACTACCCACATTCAGAGGAAGGTCTTGTTAGTTTATAATCTCCCTGAGGAGATCAATAGAGATATTATGTGTAAAGCACTTACACAAGATCTAATAGAAGTAGCTTACTAATAAATCAGCTTCCTTATCTCCTTTTCTTCCCTACAGATGTGCAAGCTCAAAGGCAGCCCTACAGTGAATGTTAGTTATGGGAGCCTACATAGTGGTGAAATGTTGATGAGAACTATGCGATTAACTTGAACATTAGTCTCATAATGTCACTGATCTTTTTGGAATGAAGAATGAATAACAGATATATGTATGTGATTGTAGGTATATCTACATATATATATATGTGGATGGATATATGTATATAAGTGAATTTATACAAGTATTTGTTATATATTATATATGTATATAAGTAGCACTTTTACTTTTTTTCAGACAGCTAATATGATCTTTACCATTAAAAAATTTCAGTTAAGCTGGTAAGTAGATGGGTTTCCTGGTTAAAAAAATTAATGCATCAAACACAGACATTTTTATCATTGATATATCTTGTTTTTACACAACAGAGCAGAGGCTAGAACTGGACATGGATAGATAGAGGTATGGATATTGATATAGACATAGATATAGACATGAAAGAAATCTTCATAGTGATGATAATTTATTCCATGGGAGGTGATGAGGTGGTCAATATCAAGAGAACATAGAAAGGGAAGACAGGGAGCCTTGGGGAACAGACATAGTTATAGCATTTAATCTGAAAATTAAACCAATAATAGAGAATGAAAGAATTTCTACAAGTAGGAAGGGTACCAGGAGAAAAATTGTCATGAAAGTCTTTAGAGAGGAGAGCATAAATGTTAAAGGGGAAGGTGGTCAAATGTGTCAAATATAGCAAATAATTCAAGAAGGATATTTTTTAAATAAGATAAAATTTAGTTCTTTGTATTTATCTAATCAATAGTGATTTGGAACATTTTCTCAAATGATTATGGATAATTATAATTTCTTCCTCTGAGAACTGCCTGTTCATATATTTTGACTATGTTTTAGTTGGAGAAAGTTTTATAGTCTTATAAATTTGACTCAGTTCTTTATACATACATTTTCCTCAAAATTTGTTGTTTCTCTTTTAATCTGAGTTGAATTGTTTTTGTTTGTAAAAAACATTTTTAATTTAATGTCATCAGAATTATTCATTTCATTTTTTGTAATGTTTACTATGACTTGTTTGGTCATATTTTTATCCATGTTATCAAATTAATTATTTATCCATAAATCTGACAGGTAAACTTTTCCATGTTTCTCTGATTTGTTTATGGTGTCCCCTTTATTTCAGGATGAAGTCTCCATTTCTTACTTTATTGTGGTGTATGGTGTGAGATGTCAGCCATATCTAATTTCTGCCATATTGTTTTCTGGTTTTCCTAGCATATCTTTGTTAGTGAGTTCTTTCCCCAAAAGCTTAGATCTTTGGGTCTATTGAACACTAAATTACTATGCACATTAACTGCCATGTGTTGATTATGTTATCTATTCAGTGATCTACCACTCTATTTTTTAGCCAGTATCAGATTAGTTTGATGATCACTCTTTTATAATTTAGTTTAAAATCTAGTATTGTGATAATTAGATTAAGTCTACACTGCCCATCTTTAGATTTAATCACCAAAGGTGAGAGCACCTCTAATTCTGAGAGGTCCATAACCCATGTGTGCTAGAGTGAGGGACAAATCTTCTTTGAATTTAATGTGGTGAGTTAAAGACTGACTGAATCTTCCTGAACTTCTCTTAAGAAAATTCTTTTAGTAGACTCAGTAAATGAAATTTTGCTCCATTCACCTCTGGGCCTCTCGCCCTCTAACTCTTGGCTGAAGGTTAAGATCTACCTGAATTAATTAGAGGATTGTAATAAATTACCTACTGGGTTAGATTCTTATTTCCTTATATCCTCTCTCTCTTCTTAATTGTAAATAAATTTCCATAAAAGTCAATTTTGACTTGAGATTATTCTTAATTGAGGATTGATAATAGTTCAATCCTCTGGCGACAATCTTTAATATATTGAACCCATAAGACCCCTTTTTTCCCCCTTACAGTATGTACATGCCATCTTCCTTCATATTTTTTTCATTAATTCTTTTAGTATTCTTGCTCTTTTGCTCTTCTAGATGAACTTTGTTGTTATTTTTCTAGTTCTATGAAGTAATTTAACACATACAATAGAAAATTAATGTGATCAAATTCATAATGTTCTCTGTGCCTTGTTTTCTCATAAATTCTTCCCTTATCCATAATTATGAAAATTTAAAATTTTCCATGATTCCTTCCTTTGTTTATGATGTCGCTCTTTATTTCTAGGTCAAATATGCATTTTGACTTTATCCTGGCATATGGTGTAAGATGTTGGTCCCTGCCTAGTCTCTGCCATGCTGGAATTTTGTATTTCTTGATATTTTGAATTTTTGGTAGTAAATAGAAATACTGAAAATTTATGTTGGTTTATTTTATATCCTTTGATTTTGTTGCCAAGTGGCTTGGGCTGGGCAAGTCCCTTCCTCTGGGCTGTGCTGCCTCAGTCACTCTCTTGGATGCATGGGAGTATATAATTTCTTGCAGGTCAGCTGGTCCCTACTCTGCTCCCTTGTTGCCTCAAGTGCTCTGCTATCACATACAAATTTTTAGGTTTTCTGCCCTCTCTGCCTTCTTTAACTGTGTCGAGTGGCTCAGACTAGGCCCATTCCTATTCTTCAGCTTTTTTTTTTGTCTTTTTTTTGTCTCTGGCAGGGTTGCAGGATGTTTGTTGGTCTGAGTTCTGCCAGTTCTCACAGATGCAGTGCTGCCCTAGGCTATCCTCTCTTCTTAGCCCAATAAAACATGTTCCTCCTGCTTTCCTATGTTTTGAGGTAATTTATTTTCTTTGTATCTGTGTGTGTGTGTGTGTGTGTGTGTGTGTGTGTGTGTGTGTGTGTGTTGGGAAAGTGGAACATCCTTTACTACTCTATCTTAGCTCTCAGTACGCAACTCTCAGAATATAAGTTTTAAAATGAGAAATGGAACATTGCTGAGTAATGGTGAGTTCCTTATGTGCGGCTCAGTTGGAATGAAGTAGATTATAGGATTTAAGAAGGATGAATAATTGAAAGTTTAAATGTTGAAGTCTCAAAGTAAAAGAGCAGTAGTTGGAGAGGAAGAAACAGAACTTGAAAAAGAAGGGAGAAAACATCTAGAGACTAGTATAAAATCATGACTATTTTCTGTAAAGGGTGGAAACATTTAATGTTGTTTTCTATAAAAGAAGTAAAATATGTAGTTTGACTTGCCCACCAGTATCAATTTATCAATAACTGATGAGAAATGGTTATTAATTTTGTACATCTTAGAAATTTATAGATTGTAAGCAGTTAGGTGGTGCCAATGGATGGAATACCAGGTAAGATTCAGGTAGGCTCATCTTCCAGAATTCACATCTGGCCATCAGACACTTACTAGCTATGTGGCCTGGGCAAAATACTTGACCCTGTCTGCCTCAGTTTTCAAATCTGTAAAATGAGCTAGAAAAAGAAATGGCCAATATATTTGCCAAGAAAACTCCAAAAAGGGTCACAAAGAGTTAGGTATGACTGAAAACAATAGAAAAATAACCACAACAAGTAGATTTTAGATATTTTCTTCAGAGATAATCAATTAAAAGATTTTTCTACAATTTGCACATGCTCTTATTTTAAGTGCATTGATTTTTTATGCAAAAGCCTTTTAATTTTGTATGAATAAAATTATTTGTTTATAATCTTATCTGTCACATATCTGGCTTTCTATTTTTCCTCTATCCATACTTGTTAAAATCATAAACTTCTCACATCCGCCAAAGAATAATAGAAAAATGCAGCTATAGAAAAGGATGTTTTATTCAAAAGTGATAAAGAAGGTAAAGTGTGAAGAAGCATTTCACTTTATATTAAGACAAGCTCAGGGAAGGAAATACAGAAATCAGAGAGGAAAACTTGGTGAAGGGCAGAGGCAACAAGTACAGAACTGCACAGGTATATTGTTATTAATATGTAGTATTAATATAATGTATAGACATAGATATATAGAATGTAGAATGTATATATATATGTAATATAATGTATAGTATAGATATATAGAACAGAAAAGACATAAAAATAGTAACCTTGTATTTGACAAAAGTATATATCCAACTTTTAGGGAAAAGAACTAACTATTTGGTAGAAATTGCTGGGACAATTGGAAAGTAGTTTGGCAGAAACTAGGTTTAGACAAATATCTTACACCATTTCCTAATATAAGAACAAAATGAACACATGACCTAGACATAAAAGGAAATATTATAAATATTAGAACAAGGAACATATTACCAACAGGATTTAGGGGCAGAAGTATTTATGAAGAAATGAGATGGAGAGCATTGTAAGATGTAAAATGGATAATTTTATTACATTAAATTAAATAGTTTCTTTCCAAATAAAACTTAATGTAGCCAAGATTAGAAGGAAAGCAGAAACTTAGGGAAAATAATAGTTTTTGTGTAGAGGTCTCATAACTAAAAATACGTAGAGGACTGTGCCAAATTTATGAGAATAAGAATCATACCCTATTTGGTAAATGGTAAAAAAGTGTATAAATAGAAAGTTTTTGGATGAGGAAATCCAAAGAAAAAAAGTATCAAAATCACCGTTTAGAGAAATACAAATCAAAACACTTCTTTGATATCATCTCATACTTATCACATTGGCCAAAATGATAAATGAGCAAAATGACAACCATTTGAAGAGATTTGGGGAAATGGGAACACTAATACATAATAGGTGGAACTGCAAACTGATCCAATTATTTTGGAGACCAGTTTGGAATTATGCCCAGAAAATTATAAAACTATGTATACCTTTAGACCTAGAAATGCCATTGCTGGGTCTGTTTTCTAAGGCAATCAGAGAAAAATGAAAAGACCCTATGTATATGTTTCAAGATATTTATAGCAGCTCTTGTTGTGGTAGCAAAGAATTAGAAATTGAGGGGAATGTCCATCATTTCTGAAATGACTGGACAAATTGTGGCGTATGATTATAATGAAATAGTACTCTTTTATAAGAAATAATGAACAGGTTAATTAAAAGAAAGTTAAAAGTAATGAAATGATGAAGAATGAAATGAATAGAATCAAGAAAACATTATATATAGCTATAGAATTAATATATAAATAATAACTTATGAAGGCCCACCTCCAAAGAATGAAATGAAAAATAAAAATATGAAAGTCATAATTTATATATATACATATATACTTATCTTTTTGTCAGGTGATATCTTCTATAATATGGAGAAGAGAGGAAAAGACTATAGGACACCTGACCATAAATTTTATTAAATTTAAAAAACAAATAAATATATAGAGGTAAGGTGGATAGAATTCTGGACCTGGAGTCAGGAAAATAATAGATTCAAATCTGTTGGCACTTAGTAGATATGGAACCATGGGCAAGTTCTTTAATCTGTCTGCCTCGGTTTTCTCAACTATAAAACAGGTATCATTGCTGCCCCTAAATCATAGGGCTTTTGTGAAGATCCAATACAATAATATTTTGCTAAAGCACTTGCTGCAATGTTTTCCTTTTCCCATTCCTCAATAAATCATTGAGACAGAACAAAGAACTAGATGAGTTCATTAAAGAGATTAGAATGTGGCGCAAAGGCATAATATATTGGTGATAAGGGAATTCAATTATCTGGATGTTGGCTAGCAACCTCACTCTAATTCAAGCAGAGTATTTAATGATTCTTTGACTGCACTTAATGGTTATTTTGTCTTGAAAGAACTAACTAGGTGAACTTCCATTGTAGATCTGATTCTTAGTCAAATCAGAGAAATAGTATGGGGATAACATTAATGAAACTTTTGGAGAAGTTACCATGCCATCTTTGAATAAATGATAGAGGAAGAGAAAATGGAAAAATCTGACATTCACTCTAAATTCTAAGGAAGAATTAATAAAATTAAGGGGAAAGATATGTAGGGACATATTAAATCCAATTTCACAGGAAAAACAAGAAGAATCACAAAAAACTAGAAAATGAACTTCTGAAGACACAATAAAACCATTTCCAGTGAGGAAGAAAATGAGAAACTTTTTATTATAACAATGTAAAACTAAAATGAAGTTACCAATCAACTTAGATTTTTAAAAAATACATGCAGAAGATAGAAACAATGGAAGATAATGGAGGATGAATACAAAAGTATGACAGTGTCAGGATCATTAATGCTAAAGATGAGCTGAGGCTGTCAAAGCATGCTAAAGCAAACAGAAGGACTTTTGTTGTAGTAGTTTTTGAGCTATATTGGGAGGGAAAAGAGGATCAAAAAAGAGCTAGGCTCACTATTTGGGGTAGATAAGATAATGCCAGAGAGAAAGAAGAGTTATTTAAATCTCTGTATGAAACATATTAAAAATTTATTTAATTCTTTAATGTATGCTCTTTGTAATATGATTGTTATAGTGTAAGAACTGCAAATAAATTTGGGTAATATAATTTCTACTACATTGTTGCATCTGAGAAATAAATACTATTATGCCAATCATTTAAATCTTTTTTTCATTTTTGGGAAGTTATTTTGTAGGAATTTAATAGGAAAATTAATTTGTCAAGTTTATAAAGACATGTGTCTTATTAGCCCACAAAGTTAATGCAGTTTATTATTATTTAAGCAGTTTTTCTATTAATTATTTATGCCCATTTTTATTTATAAAATACAGAATGATAGTACATTTTTAGTCTATTGCTTTATTGAAACCCTTAATTTTGATATTTGATATTTTTGTTGATTCTCTGTGGTTTTCTAAGGTTATCATATGATCTAAAAGAAAGACAATTTTGCATAATCTTTGTTAATGTATATTTATGTTTGTATGTATGTATGTGTATCTATCTATCTATCTATCTATCTATCTATCTATCTATCTATATTTTCCTTTCTTATTAACCATAGACTAGATTTTCTTAACTTGGGGTTGATGAACTAATGTGTCAAAAAATTCATGGCAAAAGTCTAGTACTAAGGCTACACCAGAGTAATGGAAAAGTAGAGGCATATGTAAGAGTTAGTACAAAGGTAAGAAAAATGGAAAATTAGAAGGGGGTTATATTATGAAGAACTTTGAATGCTAAAGAGAAAATTTTTATATTTTATACTGTAACAAAGCATACTTGGAGGGTGACATGGTCAAATATATCCCTTAAGAAGAACAATTTGATAACTGACTAGAGAATGGATTAGAGTGAGGAGATATTGGTGGCAGAAAAATCAACCCAAAATCCATTATAACAGTCTAGATCAGGACAGTACCAGGATGGCAGCAATGTTAAAGAAAGGATGAGCTAACAATGAGAATTAATGTAAAGATAGAATCAACAGGGCTTGAAAAAGAATTGTTTATGAGAGGTGACGAAAAAGAGTAAACAGTTGAGAACACCTAAATTGTTAACTTGGGTGATCAAGAAAAACATTTTGGATATCTTTCTTTAGCCTCTTTGCCAAATTTTTTTGGTAATATTTTACCTCAATATTAGTTAGTCATATTGACCTTTTGGTATCATTCTCTGCTTTCTTTTGCTATTGATTTGAGAGTCACATTTGTCTTACAGGAAAAAAATATAGGTTGTCATCTTCATTCTTAAAGAATAATTTATATAGAATAAAGATTAAGTGTTCTTTAAACATTTTATAGAATTCAAATAAAAATAAATACATCTGGACTATTTGAGGGGCTGAGTTGTTATGTTTTCAATATTATTTGAAATTAAGTTGTTTAGATTTTACATCCCCTATTTTTTTCATTTGGGGTTTTTATCTTTTAGTAGTTATTCATCCATTTCAAAATTTCAGATTTGTTAGCATATGATTGGGCACATTAGCCTCCGACAATATTATTTTCTTCTTTTGTATTTTATATTACTAATGACTAACCTCTCTACTTTTGTTATTTCAAAAGAGATAGTTTTATTTGTTTTTATTCTTTTAAAATAAAGTAACTTTTGTACTTATTGTAAAATCAGTAGATGTTTTGTTTTCTAATTTATTTAAATCTTAAAATTGAATTCTTTTTGTGGTAGTAATTTTTCTATTCTAGGTTTTCTTTAATTTCGTGGTCTTGTATTAATCCTGAACTTTTATCTTTTCTTAATGTGTTCAGTGGTATTTTCCTTTGAAAATATCTTGGGCTATATTTCATAAATGTTACTTTGTTTCATTGTTGTCAATCTCTTTTTTGTTGTTGTTCAGTTATTTTAGTCATGCCAAATTTTTTGTGACCCCATTTTGTATTTTCTTAGCAAAGATACTGGATTGGTTTGCCATTTCATTTTCTATCTCATTTTATGCATGAGGCACTGAGGCAAACAAGGTTAAGTGACTTTCCCAGGGTTACATAGCTACTATATGTTCATTTTCTTTAATATGGCTATTTATTACTTCCATGACTATTTCTTTCACCCAATCATTATTTAAACATCTATATTCCTTTTCCTTTTTGGATGACTAAACTTCACTTGTGATGCTTCTATTATGAGAAGTTTCTTCTTTGTTTTCCTTCCCTTAATCCTTCAGAACACATGACTAATTGAACTTCATGGAATCAGTCCTTTGCTGTTCATTGTTGTTGGTGTTCTTGTGATGGCTCTATCACAAGATGAGACTCAAAAGCCTTGTGCCTACTTTGTAGCATGTAAAATGGAATGATTACCTAGCCTTTTTATGGTACAAGGACTTGTTCAGTCATACTTTTGTATTTTTAGTTTGTACATCAAGAGTTCTCATCTTTGTGCCTCTTTGATGACAATTAAATGTGTGATCCTTTTGAAAATTCATGTTTTTTTATGTATTTGTGTATTCAGTGGTGTATAATATTTTATACTGACACAGAAACTGTTATTTGCTTTTGATTTCCTATTTCATTTGATTTCTTTTCTTGTCATTGTTGAATGATTATGAGTTGTTTGAATGGCAGGTTACATGGTATCTGAACTTTTTGTTCTCTAACATCTGGAAAGATCTCTTTCCTTGACCCTAAAACTCTGCAAATTGAGAACTACATTTTTGAGTCATTCAGACTTCTGATTTCCTTATGATTGTATTCTGTGGAATCTATTATTGTTCACTAACTCCTCTATTAGCAGGCAATTTTTATTTCACATCAGTTCCTGAATTATGATATTCAGAACCTTTGTTTTCTTAGGGAGCTCATTTATGGCTTGTTTAATTTTTTTCTAAGTCTGTGTTAGGTGTTTTACTTCTTCTTCTGTTAATCTGGGCAATTTATAATTTTGTAAAGCATTCAATTGTTAGATTTATTGGCATATAATTGGACAAAATACCTCTTAATATTGGCTTTAATATCCTCTTCATTAGTGGTGAATTTACCCTTTTCAATTTTTTTCTACTGGTAATTTAGTTTTCTTCTTTTTTTCAGTTACAAGAAAAAATAACTTTTGAAAATTGTTTTCTGACATTTGAGTATTCAAATTTTCTCTTTCCCTCCTTTAACCTCTGTCCCCTAGGTGATACATAGTTTGATACAGGTTATACCCGTGCATTCTTTTTTTTCTCTTAAAAATAATTTAGAATATTTTCCATGGTTACATGATTCATGTTCCTTCCCTCCCCTCCCTTCTCCCCACTCCCAGAGAGGATGAGCAATTCCACTGGGTTTTACATGTATCACTGTTCAAAAGCTATTTCCATATTATTAATATTTGCAATAGAGTGATCATTTAAACTCAACATACCCAATCATATCTCCATTGAACCTTGTGATCAGTTATATGTTTTTCTTCTGTGTTCCTACTCCCACAGTTCTTTCTCTGGATGTGAATAGCGTTCTTTCTCACAATTCTTTCTGGATTGTCCTGGGTCATTGCATTGCTGCTAGTACAGAAGTCCTTTACATTCAATTTTACCACAGTGTATCTGTCTCTGTGTACAATGTTCTTCTGGCTCTGCTCCTTTCACTCTGCATCAATTCCTGGATGTCATTCCAGTTCACATGGAATTCCTCCAGTTAATTTTTCCTTTGAGCATAATAGTATTCCATCACCATCAGATACCACAATTTGTTGAGACATTTCCCAATCAATGGATGCCCCTCTTTCCAGCTTTTTGCCACCACAAAAAGCACTGCTATTATCTATTTGGGGTAAAAACCCAGCAGTGATATACCTATACTTTTATGTAATATATATTTTCATACTGCTCACATCATGATCAAAGACATATTTCACACAAACAATAGAAACATCTTGAAGGAAATGAAATAGAAGATGGCAGGCTTCTATCTACACTTAGACTTCAAGAGTTCTTACTTTGGCTATTGACAGTATTTTCATCATGAGTCCCTTGTGGTTATTTTGGAGACTTGTTTTTCTGATAAGGGTTTAATCCACAGTTGATCATTACATAATATTTGTTAAATTTTACTTTGTTCTGGTTCTGCTCACTTCACTTTCCATCAGTTCATATAAGTCTTTCCAGTTTTGCTCAACTAATTCTATTCACTATACCTTATGGCACATTAGTATTCCATTATAACCATATATCACATGTTCTTTTATTCCCCAGTTAATAGACAATTCCTAAGTTTCCAATTCTTTGCCCCTACAAAAAGAGTTGCTAAAAACATTGTGATACAGGTAGTTCCTTTTCCCTTATCACTGATCTCTTTGGGATACTAACCTAGTAATGGTTTCACTGGGTCAAAAGGTATGCGTAATTTGGTTGTCCTTTGAATCTGGTTCCATATTGGCCTCCAGAATGGTTGTATCAATTCACATTACACCAACAGTGTATTAGTGTTCCAATTTTCCCACACCCTTCCAATATTGATTATTTATTAGAATTTTCCTGGAGGCAATGATTCTCAGATTGCCCTGTTAAACTTTGTTTTCAAGATCATTTTCTTTTGTAAAGATCTCATATATTCTTTTTATCTTTCTGATCACTTTTCCTCTGAAATTTGTTGTTTGGCACATTAGTTTTCATATATCCTTGCCATTCTCTTTTATCAGTGTGTCCATGGCTTTGTTATTTTTGTCTTTTAAATAATTAGTTATCTTCTGTTCTTGTTTTTTGTTTGTTTTTTTGTATTACTACTCTGTACTAGAACTGTTTATAAACTCATATTACCCTTCTCTTTCCCAATTGTTCCACCTTTCTTGTGCAAAATACAGTGACAATAGGATATGAACAAGCCATAAATATGCTCTGTAAGAAAAAATACTCTGGACCAGATGGATTTGCAAGTGAATTCTACCAAAAATATAAAGAAAAAAAGTTATTACAATACTATGTGAAGTATTTTGAAAAATAAGTAAAGGTACCCATTTCTTTTATAACACAAATGTGATACTTGTATCCTTTGACTCAGCAGTACCAATACTATATCTGTATCCCAAAGAGATTAAATAAAAGAATAAAAGACCTATATAGACAAAAACATTTAGAGTAGCTCTTTTTGTGGTCACAAGTATTTGGAAATTGAGGAGACGACCATCAATTGGAGAATGGCTGAATAAGTTGTGGTATAGGATTTTGATGGGATACTATTATGCTATAAAATTAATGAGCAGGATGCTTTCAGAAGAAAAATCTATAAAGATTTATGTGAACTAATGCAAAGTGAAGTAGTCAGTACCAGAAAATATACACTGTAACAGTAATATTGTGTTATGATGCATATTTTTTTAAACTTTGATTTGTTGGGGTTTTTTGGTCTATGTTTTCTTTTCGAGTATGACTAATAAAGAAATGTGTTTTGCATGACTGCATATGTATAATCTATATAAAATAACTGCCTTCTCAAGGAGGAGCAAGGGGAGGGAGGCAGATAATTTGAAACTCAAAATTTTAAAATATTAATGTTAAATTTATTTTCATATGTTATTTGAAAAATATAATTTTTTAAAAATACAGTGCCAATTTCAAAGGCTTTGACCAATAGGGGTATATCAAATATATCTAAAAGACTGGTTAAAGGACCATACAATCTATAGGAATGGAACTCCTTTGAACATATGCTACTATACAATATCCTGGTTGTGGAATCTCACAATATGCTTCTGTAATTATATCTCTTAGCAAGGTAAGAAAGATGACTGATAAAATTATCAGTATGAGAAAGGTCTATGACACTAGGAAATATTTGTAGTTCTTGATTACTTGCCTTGGGATTAAGTGACAATTGATCAGAACATGGTTCCAATTTTGCCATCTGCATGCCTACTCTTCACCTACTCTAAAACTGTTTCTTTACTCTTTTTTGTTATGATGGAAAATGTTATTGAGTCATATGTTGGATGTGGCATGGATTTGTGTATGTGTATGTTCTGCTTTCTGACAAGTGCCTTCATTCTAAAATGATAGTATGTTCCTCTGTTGAGAACACCAACTGTCTAGTTCCCTCCCAACATACCTCTTCAATATTCTTATTTTTTTGTCTCTAGTTTGATCCATGAGCTCTATTTTTTCATATATTAGGATTATGTTCCTATTCGTACCTCCTATTTTGGTTTTTATATCTACCTGACTTGGATTTCTGCATTCTTGTCCTAGAAAGCAATCTTGTACTCTAAACTTTGCTTGTGGTCTTGAATTTGAACTCACAACCAAGATCTATCCTCACAATTTTAGCCCTGATTCTAGCCATTCCTATCCAGCCTTGCCCTCAACCTGTATTGATATCAAATCCAGAAGTTATTTCCTGATCTGCCTGTGATTACTCTGGGTTAACCACACCAGTGTGTATACCTGTGTAGATACTGAATGTTGATAAAGCTATGACATCTGGTCCAGCCAAGTATTAGAGGTCTGAATGGCATGATTTGAGCATCCTTCTAATTCTTTTCCTAACTGAAGAACATTTGAAGACCCTGAGGTATCTGAATAATTTTACCTACATGATTATAGAGGCAGCTTCCCCTCTTTCCATCAAAATGAATTGTGTGGTAGGGATGATGGAGAGCCTAGAAGAGCAATTTAAATAGTTATAGGCACTGACTGTCAGGATTAAATACTAATTACATTGATAGTCCTTCTTATTCTGCCTCCTCTACAAGAGGCAAGAAACATAACACTGCCCTTGTTCCAGTAGTAGGAAGAGAAATGGACATATCTTGGGTAGTACCAGCTGATTTTTTTAACCTCTAACTCACATTTTTATACCAACTTGTTCATGACTGGTTTCATTATTGGAAAACTGGAAACCCTGAACTTGATCATCTAGTACCTTTGATAAAAGGTAGGTAATTGCTTTTGGAGTCCACTGGTAACTTGAAGCAGAATTCTGGACTATATTTAGGTACCCTCATTGGGCATGAGATGCTAAAGTTTCAAAGCTGGGAATTAGACATGAATAATTCCAGTAAATTAATTAATTCTACAAGTTGAGACCTCTTCAGGGCTGGAAGAAGGGAATGTTAATATGTATTTTTAAGAAGGGCTTGAGCAAGTACCTCCAAAACTGATGGTGAAGGTATGGAGCCCCAACCTCCATTCATGATGAAAAATGGGTACCAGATGTACTCATTCCATAATTTGTTGTTCAGTTTTCCAGTTCAGCTCAACACATTTATAAGTATCTGGTATTTTCAAGATTCTCCAAAGGAGTGGTTAATAAAACTGAATTTTTTAAGAGGCAACTACAACCTGGTTTAGAAAGAGAAGGGAAACAAGTAGAAAATAACCTTCCATACACAAATAGGCCTTTGAATACTGGATAATGACACTTGGATTATGCAATGGCCAATGACCTTCATTTCTTGAGTAATGTGTCATGACTTTCCTTATTTGTTATGTAATAATAGCAATAATAATAATTTATGTAATACTTTTAGGTTTAATTGATACTTTATATATTACATCATAGCCTGAAAACAAACCTTTGAGGGAGGTGCTATCATTATCCCTATTTTATAAATCAGGGAACTGAGCCTGAGTATTGGCTAAATGATTTTCCAAGGATTGCATAGCTAGTGAATATATGAGAAAGGATTCCAACCCAGGTATTTCTGACTCTAGTCATTATATCACTTGAAAGACACAATAATAATCAGGAACTAGAGAACATTGACTCACTCAAAGCACTTAAGTTCTAATCCCAAATTGGGTTACTTTGGACAAATCACTTAATACTTTTTTCTCAGATTTTTTTTCTCTATAAAATTAAGGGGATTGAATTAGTTAATCACTATAAAACATCTTTTAGGAACCTTAGTAGTGCAGTGGAGAGAGTACCAGGTCTAAAGTCAGAAAATGCATTTTCTTGAGTTCAAATCTGGCCTCAGTTACTTACTAGTTATGTGACCCTGGGCAAGTCATTTAAACCTCTATGCCTCACTCTCTGCTTCTGTAAAATGATCTGGAGAAAGAATAATCAATCACTCCAGCAAGTGTGCCATTAAACCCCAAAGGGGGTCACAAAGAGTTGGACTAGACTAAAAATGACTGAAAAAGAGCATAGACCCTCAGCTAAATATCCTATAATCATGGGAACTTGCATCAGGCATTTAATAGTTGTGTGCAAAAAAAAAAAGAAAAGAAACCTTGGATGTTAATTTTTTGATTTTTTAGATGAAGAAAGAAAATCAAAGAGAAATTAAGCAACTTTCTCAGTCACAAAGATAGTAAGTATCTGAGATGGGATTTGAATGCAGCTCTTCCTGATTCCAAGTGAGTACCCTTTATTATGCATTATGCATCATTATGTATACTGATTCATTACTAAATTATGATGCCTTCCTAGGGGAAGAAGATTGGCACTAGAATCCATTTGAAAGAAGAACTGAATTCCAGTATCTAGGAAAAGCTTCATTAGGGATGAATAATGAAAAAACAAAGTTCAAAGGATCATAAACTTTGAGCAGAGGCTACATAGTCCACTCTTATTTTGCAAATGAGGAAACTGAAGTCCATGAAGGCTAAATGACTTATCCAAAGCCACACAAATAGTTTTCTTATTTCATTAGGAATCAAAAGATTTTTTAGCCTCCTCAATGAATTGAGGGAAATACTTTAGTGGAATTAGATGGAACAAAGGAGGAGAAAACAACTGTTCAGGGGCCAGACTTAGATTAACTTCTTCTTTTTAATTTAAAGCTCTCTTTTTTTAACCATTTATTAATATTCATTTTAACATGGTTACAAGATTCATGCTCCTACTTTCCCCTTCACCCCCGCACTGCCCCCGCCCATGGCCTTTGCACATTTCCACTGGTTTTATCATGTGTCCTTGATCAAGACCAATTTCCAAATTGTTGTTAGTTGCATTGGTGTGGTAGTTTCGAGTCTACATCCCTAATCATGTCCACCTCAACCCATGCCTTCAAGCAGTTGTTATTCTTATATGTTTCCTCTCCTGCAGTCCTTCCTCTGAATGTGGGCAGCGTTCTTTACCATAAATCCCTCAGAATTGTCCTGGGTCATTGCATTGCTGCTAGTACCGAAGTCCATTCGATTTTACCATAGTATATCAGTCTCTGTGTACAATGTTCTTCTGGCTCTGCTCCTTTCTCTCTGCATCAATTCCTGGAGGTCTTTCCAGTTCACATGGAATTCCTCCAGTTTATTATTCCTTTGAGCACAATAGTATTCCATCACCAGCATACACTACAATTTGTTCAGCCATTCCCCAATTGAAGGGCATACCCTCCTTTTCCAGTTTTTTGCCACCACAAAAAGCGCAGCTATAAATATTTTTGTACAAGTCTGTTTATCTATGAT
>NC_058133.1:72108785-72207453 GCF_016433145.1 Gracilinanus agilis
TTATAGTTTCCCTCTTTATATTCAAGTCATTCACCCATTCTGAATTTATCTTGGTGTAGGGTGTGAGATGTTGATTTAAACCTAATCTCTCCCATATTGTTTTCCAAATTTCCCAGCAGTTTTTGTCAAATAGTGGATTCATGTCCCAAAAGTTGGGCTCTTTGGGTTTATCATACACTGTCTTGCTGACATGATTGACCCCGAGTCTATTCCACTGATCCTCCCTTCTGTCTCTTAGCCAGTACCATATTGTTTTGATAACTGCTGCTTTATAGTATAGTTTAATATCTGGTACTGCTAGGCCCCCTTCCTTCACATTTTTTTTCATTATTTCCCTTGATATTCTTGATCTTTTGTTATTCCAAATTAAATTTGTTATAGTTTTTCCTAATTCAGTAAAGAAGTTTTTTGGTAGTTTGATAGGTATGGCGCTAAACAGGTAAGTTAATTTGGGTAGAATGGTCATTTTTATTATGTTAGCTCGTCCTACGTATGAACAATCAATGGTTTTCCAATTGTTTAGATCTAGTTTTATTTGTTTGGAAAGTGTTTTGTAGTTGTTTTCATATAATTCCTGTGTTTGTTTTGGTAAATAGATTCCTAAGTATTTTATATTGTCTAGGGTGATTTTAAATGGTGTTTCTCATTCTACCTCTTGCTGCTCTAATGTGTTGGAAATATATAGAAATGCTGCTGCCTCATTTCCTTCTATAAGAACCTAGAGAAAGAGAAGGAAGGATGTATAGAAGACAGTCTTAAAGTGAAGCCTTGTCTGCTTTACAATTCTGCCATGAATTGGCCCTGGATACAGCATTTCAAGGAGTCTCTGAATTGCTCTGGCTTCTGGATGACCATCCATGACCAGAGGTTACACCTATTTAAAAAAGAAGTGAGTCAAAAAGTAAATGTTAAGCAAAGAGAAGAAACATGAAGAGGAAAATACTCTTCCTTCTCCCACTCACTGCTTTCTGTTCCTCTGCTCAGTTAAGTTAAAATAACTCCTTGAAAAATTCAAAGTTTTTCATGCACTAGACCTAAGAAGAATATGAACTCCTTTAGAACTCTAGACTTGACCTAGCTTTTTGATAACAACAGAGAGACATTTTTAATCAACCTTCCTAAACCTTAAGCTCTCTAGGGAAGTAGTTGGATATAGCAGACTGAAGAAGTGAGAGCTAACAGAACTCAATTTATGATGCACCGTGTGAGCTTAGATCAATGCCTTCATTTCTCTGTACTTCACTTATAAGGAGAGAGGTATGATTTCTCTATATTCAAATGAGATAACATATTTGAAGTGTTTTGAAACTTTTAAATACCATACAAATGCTAGTTAAATGCTAGCTACTCTTGAAAATAATGGAAATCAAAAATGGATATAACCTGAATAGAGATTAAGTATTAGTTGGAGCTCATCCTTGGAGATTTTCACAGATATAAACCAAAATGAAAATCAAAGAGAGGGAAATATACATTTAAATCATACCTCTTATGTGCCAGGCACTGTGCTAAGTACTTTACAAATGTTATTTCATTTTACTTTCACAAAATTCCTATGAGCTAGGTGCTATTATGATCTTCATTGTACAGTTGAAGAAACAGATGCAAACAGTAATCAAGTGACTTAACCAAGGTTACACAATTAGTAAATGCCTGAAGTCAGATTTGAACTCAATTCTTCCTAACTCCAGGCCCAGCACTCAACCACTGTGAGGAAAGATTAATTTAGTGATCTGAGTCCTTGTTTATTTCCAATCAGTTCCATTTTCATGTGATTCCATGGGGAAAATGATTATTTCTTTTATATTTACCCATTTATATCTAGTCATATATTTAGTCAGGTAAGTTAATCAATCAATACTAATTATATTTAGGATGATTGAATCTTATTAAGAATGCTCTTTCTTATCAATGACATAAAGATACATTTGTTTTGCTTAATGATGCTAAGGGATCTCCACACTGAGCAGGATAGTGATGATCTTCAACCTGAATCTGACCATTCAGGATCAGCATAAGAGATGTCTTAACACTGTGGAAAGTTCCCCAGTTATTTCTGGTGCCCCTCCACTCTTGCAACTCCTCCCTTGTTATTCCCCATGGTTGCCCTGCATGGGAGACATCATGCCTGCAAGGAACCTGTTTGACTTCTGACCCTTGCCTTACCCATTCTGTGATTATCCATGATGACATTTGTCTGGTAGGTCCTCTAGAAGAGTCAGGGTATTCATGAGATTTTGTATTTTACTCTGCCTCTTTGGTATCTTCTGTGTGTAAGGAACTATAAAATCTGTACTGTGGAGCAAGGAGGGAGTCTCAGATTGTGAGGATGATTTGTGGTCCCATACATATCCTTTTAATAAACAGTTCTTGGCTCAGAGTTGTGCCTCAGTTGTTTTTCTGTTGCAGATTATATGACATAAAGTTAAAAGTCAAGAAATAGATAGGGAAATGAACTAGCTAATAAACAAAAAAGAACCTGATAATAGGGAAGATCAAGATACAAACTCAGAAGACGACAATGAAGTAAAAACAGATTATATGCAAAGTTTTTGTAAAAATATGAATTAGACATGAACTCAAAAAGAACTTGGTGAAAGAGCTGAAAAAGGATGTTAAAACCAAATAATAGAATGAAAGGGAAATTTTTTTAAAAGAAATTCAAGTGATGCAAGAAAATTATGAAAAGAGAGTCAATAGGTTTTTTTAAGAGGCACAAAAATTTGGGGAAAAAATAACACCTTAAAAACAGATTTGATTGAGTGGGAAAGGAATTACAAATGTTCACTAGGGGAAACAATTCTTTAAAAATTAGAATTGGACAAATGAAAGTTAATGACTTCATAAGCCATAAAGAAACAATAAAACAAATTCAAAAAAATAAAATAATAGATGAAAATGTGAAATTCCTTCAAGGATTCCTAATGAAAATACCAGAGTTGAATAGAAAATTTTATGGGAATATGAAACTTATAACTCCTAAAAACATTATAATAATTATGGCAACTAAAAGAACTATATCTAGACAGAAGCAGTGAATTGAATACAATGGGGAAACTTAAAAAAATAAAGACTGAGAAAAAGGGATGCACCAGGATAAGAGGGGAGGGAGGGAGTAAATTATCTCAAGTAAAAAAAATGAATGAAAGAGCTTTTCCACTAGTGGATGGTGGGAAGGAAAACTGATAATGCTTAACCCTTAATTTTACAAAAATTGGCTCATTTAGAGAGAATAACACCCTTAGTTGAGTGTGTAAGCCTATCTTACACCTCAGAGGGATAGGAGGGAAAGGGGATAAGAGAAAAAGGGCTGATAGGAGGGTTGCCAGATTAAGGGAAATAATGGTAAGAAGTAAACAATATTTTTGAGGAGAAAGAAGTTTAAAAAGGAGAGAAAAATAAGCAGGGAAATAGGATGGAGGGAAACAGAATCAATAATCATAATTATGAATGTAAAGGGAATGAACTCACTCACAAAACATTAGCATATATCAGAATGTATTTCAAACAAGAATCTGACAATATGTTGTTTACAAAAAAAGAAAACATATTTAAAACAGAGGCAGAGTAAAATTAAGGGACTGAAGCAAAGTTTATTTGCTTCATTAAGCTGATGTAAAAAATAAAGGTAGTAATTATTATCTCAGATAAAGCAAGATAAAAAATAAATCTAATTAAAAGAGATAAACAGAGGAATGACATTATGATAAAAGCTACCTTTAACAATGAAATGATATAAATTCCAAACATTTATGCAGAAAATAGTACATTATCCAAATTATTAAAGAAGAAGATTTTTTAAATGAGAAGAGAGGTAGACTAGAAGATCTCAAACTGTATTACAAAGCAGTAATCATCAAAACAAACTGATACTGACAAAGAAACAGTGGTAGATCAGTGGATTGGATTGGGCACACAATTGATAGTAATAAATTACTATAGTAATCTAGTATTTATAAACAAAAATATCCAAAATTTGGGGACAACTCACTATGTGACAAAAATCACTAGAAAATTAGAAGACAATTTGGCAGGAAGTAGAAATAAAACAGCATCTCACACCATATACCAAGATAAGGTCAAAATGGTATGTAATTTAGTGATAAAGGATGATATCATAAGCAAATTAGGGAAGAATGGAATATTTTTACCTGTCAGATTTGTGGGTAGATGAAAAATTTCTTACCAAATAAGAGATAATTTTGATTATATTAAATTTAAAAGGTTTTATATAAACAAAACCAATGAGACCAAAACAAGAAAGAAATGGGACTTGGGGGTGGGGTGGATTGCAAAAAATTTCTCTGGATAAAACCCTCATTTCTTAAATACCTAGAGAGCAGAGTCAAATTTGTAAGAATACAAATTATTCCCCAATGATAAATGGTCAAATGATATAAACATGCAGCTTTTGGAAGAAATCAAAATTATCTATTGTTATATTTTTAAATGCTCTAAAAGACTATAGATTAGAAAAATGCAAATGAAAACAATTCTGAGGTACCGCCTCACATAATTCAGATTAATTAATATGATAGAAAAGGGAAATGACAAATATTGGAAGGAATGTGGAAAAACGGGATATATGCATTCTTCATGGAGTTGTGAAATGGTCTAACCATTCTAAAAAGCTATTCAGAAGTATTACCAAAAGACTATAAAACTTTACTTATCCTTTGACCCAGCAATGCCACTAGGTCTACGTCCCAAGGAAATTGAAGAAAAAAGGACATAAAATATTTATAGCTTTCTCTTTGTGGTAGCAAAGGATTAGGAAATTAAGGAGATGCCCAGCATTTATGAATGGCTGAAGAAATTGTGGTATATAATTGTGATTGAGTAGTGAAAGGATGAGCAAGATGATTTCATATGAGTTTCAGAGAACTTCTATAAATTGATGCAAAATGAGGGTAACAGAACTAGAAAAAACACTGTGTGCCATAATGATATCATACAATGATCAACTGTGAATAACAACTATTCTCAGCATTACAATGATCCACAACAATTCTATGGGACTTAATATGAGAAATGATATCCACCTTAAGAGGGAAAATAAATTAAGTCAAAACAAATCAAAGCATATTTTTTCTGATTTTATTTTCTTACTTTATTCTTGGGTTTCTTTTAATCCTTTTCTTTTGCAACACAACATGGCTAATAAGAAAATAAGTTCTGCATGACTATGCATGTATAATCCATAGCAAATTATTTGCTTTCTCGAGGAATAAAGAGATAAAGGAGGGAAGAAGAGAATTTGGAACTCAAAAAATTTAAAAATAAATGTGAAAACTGAGATTACCCAAGTTACTGTTAAATCACGAATCAGTTTCTCAATTCTGCTCTTAATCTACTATCTCTAACCAAGAGAGTCTGCACACAAATAAGATCCCTCCTAATTTTATCTAGGAAGGTAGAGATCTGTTACAAAACTTTTTTTTTTCTCCCCTAAGGATACTTAGATAAAATCATATATCCAAAATAATCAATTAGCAAGCATTTATCTAAATACCTACTTTATGGAGGCCCTTTGCTATACCCTGGAGACCCAAAGATAAAAATGAAATAGTACCTGTCTTCCAGAAACACATTTTATCAGGGGAAGTGACATGTACACAGGTGCGCTTAATGAGTTTCCAGGTTCCCTGTTGGAGAGTTATCATCTCAGGCAGTCAAAGTATGTGCTAGACTCTCATTCCATAAGTAAACACGTATAATAATAAATATAAGGTACTTTTTAGGAGGGAGGGGAGAGAGGTAACAACAACTGGGCAGATCTTGGGAGGGTTCATGTAGGAGAAAAGAACTTAAGCTGTATTTTAAAGGAATCTAGTAATTTTAAGACATAGAGTTGAGAAGATACTGCATTCCAGGCATTGGGGACAGCCTATGCAAAGTCACAGCCATGGGGTAGAGGATGTCATGTTTTGGGAACAGCAGGAAGACCTGTTCAGTTATAGCAAAGATGCCATGAGGGGAAGTAATATATAATAAGCTTGGAAAGGTAAGTGGAAGCCATGCTGTGACTGCATGCATATCAAATTCCTAGATGACACAAAGCAGGGAATTAGTCGCTAATGCGGTAGATGAAAGTCAGGAACCAAAAAGATCTTGACAGGCCCACAAAATAGGCCAGATCTAATACTATGGAATTAAATAGGGATGAATAGAAGCTCATACTCTTGGGTTTGAAAATACAACTGCTCAGGGAGCAAAATGGGAGATGTATGGCTTTATAAGAGCTTAGGAGAGGCAGCATGGTGTATGGTAGGAAGAATAATAGAGTAAGAATGAAGACAGAATTCAGTTTTAAGTTTGGTTGCATGGGACTATGGGTAACTTACTTAACTTTTCTGAACTTTAGTTTCTCTGTAAATCTGGGATCTATGACATTTACTTCACAATAGTGCTAGGAGGATCAAATATGTTAAGGATGTAAAGCACTCTGTAACCCTTAAAGATATAAGGAGGTCTTATTAGAGGTAGTCATATTGGAGTTATTATTATTAGTTATATCAGTATAGGGAAATTAGGATTTTATCACATTATTCTTATTAGCATGTAAAAAAGGCCTGGAAGATTTTAGTAGCCTGTGAGCTCAATACAAGTCAAGAGTGAAATATGACCACAAGGGTAACTGCCATCTTCATCCACCTAAATGAAACAAGAGTATTCAGAATGAAAAAAGTAATAGGTCTATGTTAATCTGCCCTGGTCAAAACTACATCTTGAACATTATACTCTCTTTAGGGAGTTATTTTTTAGGGCATTGACAACCTGTAACAGGGATATAGGAAAGCAACCAAAATACTGAGGATACCAGAGACAGTACCAAGTAGACAGTTAAAGGAACTGAAAATATTTATCTTGGAAATGGGGTCAGTTATGAGGTGCAGTGGATAGATTGCTGTGCCTGAAGTCAAGAAAACTCACTTCCTTGAGTTTAAATCTGGCCTCAGACACCTGTATGAACCTTAATATTTCATTAACCCTGTTTTTCTCAATTTCTTCTTCTGTAGAATGAGTTAAAGAAGGAAATGGCAAAGTATTCCAGTACCTTGGCCAAGGAAACCGCATTCATGGAGAGTTGGGCACAACTGAAAATGACAGACCAACAACAAAATTTTGGAGATGAGAAGACATGCAGAGAGGTTAGGTGAGAGGCAGCTATTATAGCTTAAAGGGTGTCTAAAGAGGTCTCATGTGGAAGAAATGTTAGATTTATTTTGCTTGGCCCTGGAAAGCAGAATCAGAGAACTAGGAGCTGTGGGTAGAAGATTCAGAGACAAAGATTTAGGTTTGATATGAAGAAAAATTTCCTAGAAATTAGTGTTCTGTGAGAGTGGGAGGAAATAGATCCCCTTCAGTGGAAGTCTTTAAGTATGAAAGTATTTACCATGGAAAATATTTCAATAGTTTCTTATTAAGAGTAATGATTTTCGGACATGATTGAGGGTGTGGACTCGAAACTACCACACCAATGCAACTACCAACAATTTGGAAATTGGTCTTGATCAAGGACACATGACAAAACTAGTGGAAATGCACATCGGCCATGGGTGGGGGAAGTGCGGGGGGCGAAGGGGAAAGTAGGAGCATGAATCATGTAACCATGTTAAAAATGAATATTAATAAATGTTTGAAAAAAAAAGAGTAATGATTTGGGTTCTTTCATTCTCTCCTTTCCCCAATTCTTTGTAGATATAGCTATCTAAATGATTTTCCAGAATCATGTCTGATCCATGTCACTCTTCTCTTCCAAAACCTTCATTGGCTTCCATTTTTTTCTAGGATAAAATATAAAGTCTTCTTTACGTTTAAAGTTAAGAGAAATCCCAAAGTTATCAAAGAAAGAGGGAAAGGAACTACTTATACAAAAATATTCATAGCAGCACTTCTTGTGATGGCAAAGAATTGGAAACTGAGGGGATGCCCATTAATTGGGGAATGATTAAATACATTGTGGTATATTATTATATGTGACTATTATTTTGCCATAAGCAATGACCAATAGGCAATTTCAGAGAAACCTGGAAAAGTTCATGTGAACTGATTCAAAGAGAATTGTACAGAACCAAAATAGTGTACACAGTAACATTAATATTGTACAATATTAACTCATAAGAAATAAAAGGATGTACAGTTTCTTTTTTTATATTTAAGTCTTTCACCCGTTCTGAATTTATCTTGGTGTATGGTGTGAGATGTTGATCTAAACCTAATCTCTCCCATATTATTTTCCAATTTTCCCAGCAGTTTTTGTCAAATAGTGGATTTTTGTCTCAAAAGTTGGGCTCTTTGGGTTTATCATACACTGTCTTGCTGACATCACTTACCCCGAGTCTATTCCACTGATCCTCCCTTCTATCTCTTAGCCAGTACCATATTGTTTTGATGACTGCTGCTTTATAGTATAGCTTAATATCTGGTACTGCTAGGACCCCTTCCTTCATGTTTTTTTTTTATTATTTCCCTTGATATTCTTGATCTTTTGTTCTTCCAAATAAATTTTGTTGTAGTTTTTTCTAATGTAGTAAAAAAGGTTTTTGGTAGTTTGATAGGTATGGCACTAAATAAGTAAATTAATTTGGGTAGAATGGTCATTTTTATTATGTTACCTTGTCCTACCCATGAGCAATCAATGTTTTTCCAATTGTTTAGATCTAGTTTTACTTTTTTGGAAAGTGTTTTGTAGTCATGTTCGTATAATTCCTGTATTTGTTTTGGTAGATAGATTCCTAAGTATTTTATATTGTCTAGGGTGACTTTAAATGGTGTTTCTCTTTCTACCTCTTGCTGCTGTGATGTATTGGAAATATATAGAAATGCTGATGATTTACGTGCATTTATTTTGTATCCTGCAACTCTGCTAAAGTTGTTGATTATTTCTACTAGCTTTTTAGTTGATTCTCTAGGATTTTTTAAGTAGACCATCATATCATCTGCATCAATAAAAAAATTTAAAAAAAAAAGAAATAAAAGGACTTAAGAAAACCCCAAGAGACTCCTGATGAAAAAGGCAATCCACCTACACAGAAGGAACCAATGGAGTCTCAGTGAAGTTTGAAATGTACCATTTCACTTTATTTCCTTCATGAATTTTTTGTTCTCTTATATGTAATATGTCTTTTTCCACATGACAAATGTGGAAATATAGATTGCATGATAGCACATATAATAGCTACATACCATACTGCTTGCAAACTTGGGTTTGAGAGAAGGAGACAATTTGGTGTGCAAAATTCAGAAAAGGAATATCAAAAATTGTTTCTTTAGGCAGTTGGGAAAAATAAAATAAAATAGTCACACACACACACAAACTAAGTCCTATCAAATTTGTCTCTGGCTTACCTTCCTCATGGCTTATTCCATGTTACTTCCCTTCACCAAAAAAAAAAACCCTAGACAAACTCACCTATTTGCTATTCTCTAAATGTGATATTCTGTCTCCTATTTCAGTATTTTCACATAAACTTCCTTTCATTCTTGGAACACACTCTCTCCTCAGCTCTACCTCTTAAAATCTCTAGTCTCCTTCAAAGCTTGGCCTCTTCTATGGGAAACATTTCTTCACCTCCTACTTATTAATACTCTTTCTTCTTTGAATTATGACTCATATGCTCATATGCTTACATCTTATATTCCTTGAGTAGAACATAAGTTCTGTGAATGAAGAGATTCTTTCCTCCTCCAAAGCAGCTAACACAGGACTTTGCAAATAATAGAACCATAAATATCTTGAGTTGTAAAGGACCTTAGAAACTATATAATTCAACCCCCTCATTTTATAGAAGGGGACATTGAGTGACTTGCCAAAGATCATACAAGTAGTAAATGACATCTGTGGGATTTGAACCACTATCCTCAGACTCTCAAATGGGTGTTCTGTCCACTGTAGTGTGTTGCCATTTCCTCTCCTTAGGGACTGAGTAAATGTTGAGTAAATTGCATTGGATTGAATTGGACATTGTGGAAAGGATTATTGTTCAGGTACCAATTAGAACAGATAGACCTGATAGAATAATTATGTGATTCTATTTAAGCTCTGAGCTCTTTCCATTTCTGAGATTCTTGCCTTCTTATTTGGCTCTACAAGTGCAATATAACACAGAGACCCTCCAGTTAGTTCCTAGCTAACAAATTTGAGGGGTGGGATGGAGAGGGGGTTCTTTGGCAAAAGGCCATGAAAGGGATGCCTTCTGACAGGTTGTGTGAAAAGGTCAGCCCCAAAGTTGGGTAACTTAGGAGACATCATCAACGAGAGGCAGCAAACTTTTATTGAATGCCTACAACATGTATAGCTCACAGTGGGAGTGCATCGTTGAGAAGGCTATGAGCCTGTGAACTCCTGTGACTAATTGATCACCACTACCAGGTTGAAGGATAACTTGGGAAAACAGTTCATCACAGCCTAAATTCTCATCACCTAGAGAAGTACCCCAGGGAAGCTGTAGGTCTGCTCTAATAGGATGAGTTATTAGACTTCATTTACTCAGAATTTAATTGGAGACAGAGCTATACTTGTTGGCCTTGCAAAGGAATCACTGATTGGAATTTCACTAAATTTAAAATGAAAGACTTTTTTAAGACTTATACAGGTATTGATTGGAGTAAGTTTTATCACCCGGCTGATGGTAATTCAGTCCCAAGTCACTGGAAGCCACTGTTTACAGAAATCTCCATGATTTGATGCCATGTATTTGTCATGGGATAAGTCAATGGCAGTATACTACATAAAGTGACTTGGAGCATGAAAAAGAGGTGGGAGGGTGAGATGACAAACCAGTAAAATGGTAGTAGATAGGATTTGCCAAAGAAATAAAGAGTGGTGACATTCAGATTGAAGCAAACACATTCAAATAAAAAGTAAAACCCTTAAGACTGTTCCCCTATATTTCCCTATCTCTTTATGTCCTCCCTTACTCTCTACACAACATAAAATCAATTATAAATATTTATTAAAAATAGCAGACCTGTTTGATCCCTGAGATGCTATGTGATCTCAAGACACCTAACTATTCTGTGGTCTTACTTTAGACTTTTGCCTAAGGAGAAAAATATTATTTACCTCTTTAAATATAGCAATAATTTTTAAAAATTAATTCTAAGTACATAGCTCAAAGATATGAGCTTTTTTGAAGACAAGCAATAGCTACCCATTCAGAAGGAAGTCTTGGAATAAGAAAGGTTTAAAAAATTGGAAAATAATTAAACCATTTAAGAGAGATGCATAGATGAAAAGAAGGAAGGAAGGAAGGAAAGAAGAGAGAGAGGGAGGGAGGGAGGGAGAGAGGGAGAGACGGAGGGAGGGAGGAAGGAAAGAAGGAAAAAGAAAGGAAGGAAAGAAGGAAGGAAGGAAGGAAGGAAGGAAGGAAGGAAGGAAAGAAAGAAGGAAGGAAGGAAAGAAGGAAGGAAGGAAGGAAGGAAGGAAGGAAGGAAAGGAGAGAGAGAGGGAGGGAGGAAAGGAAGAAGGAACGTTTTTGATGCATAAGGAGCCTCACCATCTTCTACTTCCTTTTCTTGTGACTACTCTATTATTCCTATGCAAAAATATAAGTAAGGTGAAGGTTTGATTAAACTAGTTAATAAGAATAATTAGTTAAAATAGGAAGCTACAGGAGCTTCTTCTCCCTGGAGACATCTCCCACAGATGAGTGACTCCTTTCTTCCACCTGAGTTTTATGATGCTTGTTCAAGCATAAATGTTGGTAATTCTGATTGTGAAAGAGACAGTTATGCAGTGCAGTGGGTATAGTGCTAGGACTGCAGTCAGGAAAAACTGAGTTCAAATGAAGCCTCAAATACATACTAACTGCGTGACTCTGGGTGAATCACTCAATATCAATCTGCCTTAGTTTTTTCAACTATAAAATGGGCTAATAATAGTACCTATTTCTCAGTGTTATCTTAAGGATCAATTGAGTTAATATTTAAGTACTTAGCATAGTACCTGGCACATCATAGGTGCTTAATAAATATTCGTTTCATTTCCTCTTTCTTTTTACCTCATTGTTTTGTGTTATTTACCCCATTGCCTATAGCTATTTCAAGGACTCCTACATTACCCTAGACCAGGGGTTGGCAACATATGGCTCTCGAGCCATATCTGGCTCTTTTGAGGGCCAGATATGGCTCTTTCTGCAGGAGCCATAAAGTCAATTTTTTTCAGGTGCTGTTACAGGAGCGTGCACCGTGAGCACTGTATGGCTCTCACGAAATTATATTTTAAAAAATGTGGCATTTATGGCTCTCACAGCCAAAAAGGTTGCCGACCCCTGCCCTAGACCCTCCTGGTTATTAACAGCTCATTATTTGCGACCATAGATCTCTGATTCATAAATGGGAGACAGAGGACAACACAAGCCAGTCTTGGATGATGAAAAACCTCTTTTAATGGAAGACATCTAAAGATTTTCACTCTGACTTAAATCATTTTGCTTATAATAAAGAAATGATGTTTAAGAGGAGAAACCACCTGGCTACCTGCTCAAACAAGGCACCTTAAGACTTGAAAAGTCCAGAAAAAGAACTGCTGGAGTCAGATGTAGGTGGATAGAACCATACTATATTTCACATCTCTGCATTTATGGTTTTATTTTGGTTTTTAATTTTATTTTATTGTCATACAAAGCACACTTCCATATTGGTCATGATTGTAAGAGCAAACTTTTACATAACCAAAACTGCAAAATGCAATCATAAATACACTGATGTGAAAAATTAATCCAAAAGTTCTTTCTTTGGAGGTGGATAGCATTCTCCATCAAACTTCTTTCAGGATTGTGCCAGATCAGTGCATTATTGAGAATAGTCAAGTTTTCTCAGATAATCATCGTACAGTTTTGGTCTTACTATATATAATGTTCTCCTAGTTTTGCTTATTTCACTCTACATCAGTTCCTGCAGATCTTTCCAGCTTTTTCTGAAATGAGCTTGCTTATCATTTTCTTATAGTACAAGAGTATTTTTTAAACCCTTACCTTCTGTCTCAGAATCAATACTATGTATTGATTCCAAGGCAGAAGAACAGTAAGGGCTAGGCAATGTTGGTTAAGTGACTTGCCCAGGGTCACATAGCTGGGAAGTGTCTGAGACTATATTTAAAACTAGGACCTCTTGTCTTTATGCCTGGCTCTCTATCCACTGAGCCACCCAGCTGCCCCCAGAACAATTGTATTCCATCACTAATATGACTAATTTGTTCAATCATTCTCCAATTCATGAACATACCCTCAATTTCCAATTTTCTGTCACCACAAAAAGAGCTGCTATAAATGTTTCTATACAAGTAGGACTTTTCCTCCTTTTTTATTATCACTTTGGAATATAGATCCATTAGTGGTATTACAAGATCAAAGGGCATACACAGTTTTATAGCCCTTTGGGCATAGTTCCAAATTGCCCAATGTTTGGATCAGTTCACAACTCCACCAACAATGTATTAGTGTTCCAATTTTGCCACACCCTGTCCAATACTTAACACTTTCCTTTCCTGCCATATTGGCCAATCTTATAGTATTTTGGGGTTTGGGTTATATTTGAGTGTGCTCTTACAACAATGACCAATTTGGAAGTGTGCTTTACATGAAAATAAAAATAAAATAGAATTTTAAAAAGACTTGAAAAGGCCATCTTGGACATAGGATTTAGTTATCAATTTTCCAGGAGTTGAAAATTGATCTTAGTAGTTCATATGTGGAGGAAAGAGGGTGGCAAAGAACAAGAATTGATGCATGTTAGCCAAACTCACCAGGGGTATATTGATAAATTAGATGAAGTTTTGCTAATTTATCAGATAAAGGAAAGATTTTTTTGGCAACACCACTGGTATTGGTCATCCACACAGAGTACTTCTCTCTGGAGGATAGGCCTAGTATAGGAGATTAGAGTATACCATAAGAAGTATATTGGGTGACTATTCAATCAAAGAAAATATTTTTTTTTGGTTTGTTTTTACAAGAGAACATCATGAGGTTACCTTTTGGAAGGACCTTAAAAATCATATCTAATCCACTTCTCTCACAGGTAAGGAAACTTAAAACAGGAGTAAAGGAATCGATTATATAGCTAACTGCAATCACATACATCAGTGCTCTTTTCCATTTCCATGCATTGGTCCATGAAACTAGGGTCAGTTTATCAGAGGATCATAGATTAAACTCAGAAGAAATCTGAGAGACTGTTTAGTGTAATTTATTTTAAATCTGTGGAAACTGAGTCCTACTGAGGTGAAGAGCCTTGGCAAAGGTCCCATAGGTGGGTTTTGAACCCAGGTCTAGAGCCAATTCTCTTTCCATTCCTTTCCCCAATGAATTGTCCTTTTCTGCTTTAGAGGTATTCATATATATATATATACATACATAGATATAATATTAAATTTAGAATATATTAAATGTTATATAATATGTTAAATACTGCATATGTAATATTTGTGTACTCAAATATTATATATTGTGTGTAAGGCTACTTGCTTAGATTTCAGAGGCACTCTGGTTTTTTCAACCATAAATCCCCATTTGCTTTATTTATATTTACAGAGTAAGAAATTAATACGTACTTATTGACTAACAGATATTCATTTGTTTTAAAATGTTTTATTGACATTCTTTTCATTTTTATCAGCCCAGTAGAAATCCTTTCATAAAAAAAAATATAGACAAATACAACAAATGAACACAGTGGTGCAAATGTCTGCCTCATTTTGTACCACTAGTCTACCACGTCTCCGCAAACCTTGCCCATCAGCCTTTTAAAGTCATGATGGACCACTGCAGTAATCCTTTCTGAAGTCTTCCAACTCAGCCACACATTGATTGACAAACCACCTCTGAGGGTGAGCTAGTTCTGCTCAGTGCTCACCTCATTCATTTTCCATTGCTTCTCATTTGCTATGATTTCCCAGAATGACATTTTCTGACCTTGTCTCCAAACTCCGGCAGGCCTGGCCCCTTGGAGACCTGCAGGTCCCATGCATTTACTTGACTTCTGTAATCTTAAAAAAAAAAGTGGGGGGGCCTGGATTTGAACAATTAAGAGACCCACTTAGAGACAGGAATACCAATGCATTCCTGTTACTCCATCAACTGATATTCATTTGCCCAATTTGAGTGTCTAAATTCACTTTCCTTTTTGTAAGCAAAAATCTACACGCCCCAAAGTATATCAGCATTTAGGATCCTGTTACCGGGATGGTAAATTTAGATGTTGAGTGTATATTTGTAGACTGAGATAAGTGCAGTATTCTTAAACAACTAATAAATTTGGATGCAGGGGGAAAAAAAATACACCAGCTCTTTCTCAGCCCAGATGGCTGGGAACCAGAGCGCTTGCAGTTGGCATCGGCTACAATCTATCAGCAGGTTCTCCGTATTTATAATTTATTATTTACTACTGATGTATTTCCAACCTGTTGGAAACAGATGCATGGAGTTCGTATCCTGAGGATCAGATCAAGGACGGTGATAAGTAATATTGACTCATGTCAGTGCCATCAATTCTGCTAAAACACAAGGCACAGGGTCAATTTTACAAGCCCATCGACCGACACAACATAATAACCTCACTGAGGGGTCTGATGAACAGAGAGAGGTTTTGTGCGTGTACGTGGGTGTGTGTTTGTGTTTGTGTGTCTCCTGAAGCTTTGCTGAGCTTTATAGGTGCATTTTATGGGAGGGGAGAGTTGGTTTTACTGAATATACAAGATTTATGTCTCATTGAATAAAGTCACTTTTATTCATTTATTTTTTTCTTTGTCAGTATCACCTAAGGTCCTCTCTGTAGAGTTGGGAAAATTGGAGGATTCTTCTGCACTCGAACCCCAGCAAGATCATAAATATGGCCCCTGCTATTCTGAAGTTTAAGCTTTATCTCTGCATTGGTCCCCAGTGTACTATTCAATGTGCCTTTTAATTCGCCTCCTCCCTTAATGACATAGCCAAGGTTTATAATACAGTAAATGTATAATTAAATGCAGATGATCCGCTACTCCTGGCAGCACAATTCGAGAGTCTGGGGTGACTCTACAAAATGCCGTTATTGCCTTCCAGCATAGGCTTGTGATAAAGAATTCCATGTTAAATGGGTCAGAAACAAAAGCCCGAGCTGTTAACTTCAGTGAGGGAAAGAAAATTTGCAGTTTCTGGCAATGTATCCTGGGGGCCAAGTTTCCCTCAGGGAGCAGCTGCCAAACTAAATGGGTAGTTGAGGCAATGATCTAAGAAATGCTGACTAAGACCCACAATTTCACCTGAATTACCTTTGATACAGTCCAGGCAGAACAATGGATTAAAAAAAAATACTGGACCTAAACTCTTGAAGACCTAAATTCAAAGTGGTCTGAGACATTTACCAGCTGTGTGACCTTGGGGAAGTCTCCTAACCTTTGTCATCTGCCTCAGGTTTCTCAACTAAAAATTAAAAAAAAAATTAGAACACCTACTTTCCCAACATTATGAGGTTCAAATGAGATATTTGCAAAGCACTCTGCAAACCTTAAAATGCTGTATGAATGCTAGTTACTAAAATTACTATAAAATGAGATAATATTTGTAAAATACTTGGCAAGCCTTGAAGTACCATATAAATGCTAGCTATTATTATTACAAAATGAGATAACATTTGTAAAGCACTTTGCAAATCTTAAAATGCTATATAAATGCTAACTATTACCTGTGCATCCCATATCTAGCTAGTATCAAAGTCTAGACCTTGTTTTTTGCATAATGAATTTTCATAGTTACTGTAAAAAGTCCCAGAGCCTAGCCTACATCACTATTTTCAACCAAAGAGGCATTTCCCAAGTTTTTCTCTTTGTACCATTCTTAAATAACACATAAATACTTAAGTGTATTTTTATGTATAGAAAGAGGTTTAGGCAAATGGGCTAAATCAGGTTGAGGGCAGCCAACAAACTTTAAACTTGTTGGCGTTCTAGAGGGGTGTCTACCCCAAGCATGTGAAGATGTCTCCTGGCAGAATTGGTGGATGAGAATAATTTGTTCCAAAGAGCATAGGGAGCTGAAGGAAGTTTTGTAGAGTGCTTGGAGTTGGGTAAGATATCAACAACACCAAGGTCATCCCATTGCCTACTGGTCCATTGCTACTTGTCTTGACTTTTGTCATGTAGATGATTCTGGAAGAGTCATAATGACTGTATATAACTGCCCCTCCAAAATCCAATTCACCATGCTAATCAAGACATCACTCACTGTGATATCCTTGCTCTTCAAAAATGAAGGATGAACAACAAATATAAGCACGCACACACAAATATATTCATTTTAACATTGCTCACATTTTCCAAACCATTTCTCTTAATAAAAACTTCCCTTGTAATAAAGAATTAGTTAAGCCAAATAAATTGATACATTGGCCATATTGGACTGCCTTTGTCTCATTATACATTCACAGTATCCCACATTGCTATACGAACAGAAAAGATATATGTTTTATCACCTGTTCTCTGAAGCTAAGAAGCATTGGGCATTTGCTTTGACCTGTATTCTGAAGGTTTTCAGTATTGTTTTCCTTTATATTATTGTGCACTTTATATTTGTTGTCATGGTTCTGTCTACTACATTTTGCTTCAGCTCACCTGAGTCTTCTTGGGTTTCTCTGAATTTTTTATATTTAGTATTTATAATAGTATCCATTACATATGAATATATGTTGTATAAGAATTCCATGATTTGTTCAATTGATACCCAGTGATCACCCAGTGTTTCCAGTTTTTCTTCCCAACCAAAAAAGAAAACTGTTTTAAAAATTTTGTTATACGTATATATTTATTTATATACATAAACTCACACATGTGCATAAGTAAACATGTATTATAACATAATATATCATGTGTGTAACATGCATGCATGTCATTTGCATGCTTGTGAATGTCTATAAAGCATTTTCTTTCAGATACTCATCTCTTGAGACATATGACTCCCCCCTCCATGGGATACCTGAATTATGGGATGTGAAGAGATTGATGTCTTTTCTCAAATAGTTTAAATTACTTTTTATAAAACAACTGATCCCTGTACCATTTTTCCAGTCAATACAAATATTGATTCTAAGGCAGAAGAGCAGTAAGGGTTAGGCAATTGGGGCTAGGTGACTTGTCCAGGGTAAAATAACTATGAAATATCTGAGGCTAGATTTGAACACAGGTCCTCCTGATTCTGGGTGTGATTCTCTATCCACTGTGCTACTTAGCTATCTCTCCTCCTATTATTTTAAAGGAAATACAAATTATGAATTCCTATGAAATTCATACTCAGACTATGGATTTAATTGAGGCAGACAGACCTCAGTCTGGGATATAAGGGAAGGTTAGTTGTCTGCAATATTCATAACATAAAGGGTAAAGAGGTATATTTATTAATCAATCCTTGTGTGCTTTTCAGGTCTTGCTAGTGATTTCCTTTTACTGATCAAGTTTCACCAGGAAACAATCAGCAAATAGAAAGATTGCCTCATTATGTAAAGTGAAATACAATCTGCCTGTAGAAAGGAGGATCATGTGGAGACACTTGCTGAACAGACTCTGCCTCCAATTAAGCTCCAATTACAGAGCTGTGCCTTAGTTGAAAATCCATTCTCTAAAATGGCTTATATTTCAAGGGACATGGTCTACATAATAATAATGATGATACCTTGTTATTTTCTATAGTTCCCTTATAAGGAGCTCAAAGCACATTCCAGACATTATTTCAGTCGTTCTCCTAGAATACTGGTGAGAAGGCTTTATGGTCTACATAGCATGGGCAAAAAGGGGGTGATGTGGAGAATTAACAGGTGCTTGTTTTGGGGACAAGGCAGGGGATCGTACCCAAGCAGCCTGAGCAGGGCGAATAATTCTTTTCTTCCTTTTCCATTATTATCATCATTACTATTAACGAATGACATCTTCATTTATTTTACTATAACTAGGATTTGAATCCATATTCTCTCACTCTAAATCTAGTATTTTTTTCCACTATATTAGGTCACTTCCCTGCTAATTAACACCAAATCATAAAGGATATTATGGGGATGGTAAAAAAAAAAGAACCTTTGTTTTGGTATATATATTTGTTTTGGTGTATAAATGGAGATTTTGTTTTGTTTTGGTATATAAATTTGTTTTGGCGAATAAATGGAGATTTTGAACCTTGGACTGTATCCCCCATAAGTCCCTTAGTATTTCCCAAAATTCCCTTTAATCTCTCCTGTGCCTCCACATTTGCGTGGTCATGTTTCTATATAGTTTTCTGTAACTCCTCTTCCTCTTTTTGCTATGTTGAGCAGGCTGATTAGTACCCTTTTAGTTAGTTTCTTTTGTTCATTATTAATAAAAATTTATAAATATAATATTTAGTATTTTGTATATTAATTTTAATCTCCACATGGGAGTCATGTGAATTAGTCTACCTCCCCTTTACACATGTCCTATAACTCTTCTTGCCTGGACTCCCATTCCTGTTTCTTTTTGAGAACCCTTCATATCTGGAAATTTGCATGCTAGAATTTTCTGTGATGGAAAAATTCTATGGTAAATACTTGTGGGTTGTAGTGGGAAAGGTGCTGCTAAAATGGCCAAGTGGTATTCGTTAACTGCGCCCCAGAATTCCTTTTCTCTTGTACAAAACCAATCACACAGGCTTGACTGATAACACACTCTTCCATATAAATCAAATGACCCTTGACAATATCTTTGAGCTGTTCAGATGTGAAGAATCAAACCCACACATTCCTAAATCAAACTAGGAGGTATGAAAAGAGCTTAGAATAATTTTGGTGTGCCTTGAACCAAGAAGAGTCATGTATAGGTCCATTAAAACCCTTCTGCCTCCTCTAAAAAAATCAGAACACCATCACTCTTGAGGCTGATACCAAGTTGTATCTTTTCCCTTCGAGTAGCCGATTCCCAATAGCATCTTTTGCTCTGAACCTATTTTCCTTGCCCCAGTTCCTCCTGGTTCACCTCCTGAGTCTCCCAAATTATTTCTTATACCTTCTTTAAATGAATTAAATTATATTAACAACAAAGGTCTATTTCTTTTAGCATCCATAGCAGCTGCAACATATTGGGCAATTGACCAAATTCCAGAGGACAAGAACTATGAACCTTCCACCCAGACACCCTCAAACCTCTCCCCATCCCACCCTACACAAACACAAACACAGCACACACAGAGACTCATTAATCTTAAAATAAATGGTTTCAGGACAAATAAAAGTTTACATTATTTAATATAGTAAGTAACTACTCCAAGAAGTAGCAAAAGATCTGCTTGCAGAAGTTTTAGATGGATGGTAAATTCATGAGTTTAAATTTTTGAATCCCAGTGTTTACTTAAAGACTTTTACTGTCACCCTCTCAGATTTCTCTTCTTTAATTTTAATCATTAAAATTTCTTTTATTTTCCATGGTTAGTCACTTTAATCTCGTTTTTAAAAAAGTCCTTACTTTCTGTCTTAGACTGAATGCTGTGTATTGGTTCCAAAAGAGAAGAGTCACAAGGGCTACCCTCCAATCTCATTTTACCAATAGTACTTTATATTTACATTTGTAGGATTTCAGATTTTAAGTGCATTTTCAATACATCAATACATTTGATCCATACAACAGTACTTTTTAATAGCTAAGGGAATTGTCATTATCCCTAATTTACAGGATAGTAAACCTAGTACTATAGAATTTAAGCAACTTACTCAAGGTAATAGTACTGGCACACAATCCCAGATCTTCTGACTCAAGTCCAACTCCCTTTCCATTTTTTTCCTTTTCCTTATTTTCCTTATTAAGTAAAAAAAAAAACTTTTACAATTATATTTCCAGATGAAAAGGCCAAAAAAGAAGAAATATATACAAAACAATGAATCCATTATATAAAGCTTAATATGTGTGTATCAGAATTCTTTTTATATCATTTGATCATGTCTCTGCCATATTTGGTTAAAAACTCTTCTCTCATATGTAGTTAAGAAGAACCCTTTTGGTCCTCATATACACTAATTTGTTTATGATATGACATTTTATTTATAAGCTAGTAGTTCCATGCCTAATTTGTTGATTTGATCTTTCTTTATTTTGTTGATGAAAGTGTATAAAAATATCCATTTTTTCCCAAGTACTGCATTGGCTATATTCCAAAAATTTCAATATCCTGTCTTGCCATTTTTTGATCAGACAATATATTGGTTCTGTGATTTGTTCTTCGACACATCTATTTATAAGGAACTAATGATTTAGGCTCCATTTGTCTTAATATTTTTGCATTTTAATATTTATTGGTTTTAGTCAACAAATAACGTTCTTAATTTTAGAATTTTTATTAATTTGCTTATTAGATTTTTTCCATTGTTATGATGAAGATTATTTAGTTATTAGTTAGGAGACCTAAGAGGAAGGGCTGGAGAATTCCACATGGAATGGGGAAGAAAGAAGTGTGGCTCTGGCTCTCTGAGACAGACTCCATGGTGGTTGGGACAAGCTGTAACTGACCCTGGGAGACCTCAGAGTTTGGTCCTGCCTTCTGACATTCCTGTCTCCCTCATACCCCATTGTGAGCCCACAGGTAAAATTTAATTTAACTTCCCTGGTTATTCCCCATTATACCATAACACATGATCAATGTTTGTAAAGTGTCACATGTAGCTGTGATATACATGTATTCATTTCTATATCCATCCAGAAATTATTAGATTATCATATGTAACTTTTCTAAAATTCCTTTTGGTTTCTTGAATCATTTATTGTTGATCTTTTTGTTAGATTTGTATAATTTTGTGGCACGTTGAGATGCTCAATTCACTTAGATTTTACTTTAGATGCCATGCTATTTAGTGACTCATATATTAAGTACGGATAGCATATAATTATGTATAGCATCTATAATGCATAATATAATACTTAACTTATAATAATGTCTATTTTTACTATTGCCTTACCTGAAATCAAGATTGCTATCCCTCTTTTGTTTTTGGTGTTATTATTGATAAAGTGTAATAAATTTAGATCCATTCCTTCATTTTAAATCTGTGTGAATATTTGCATCATGTGTAAAGCAATTTATCTTTTCTAAAACATTTTGTTATCCTGCTCCATTTTCTGAATAATTCATCCCACTCACATTTATAGTTATGATTTTTATTTATATATTTCCCTCTATCATATCTACTTATACACTCTCCCCACTCTGTACCCTGCCTGTTATTCAGAGGAAAAAGGTAAGGAAAAGGAAAAGATTATAATAAATAAAAGATATTTTAGAAATTTATTAAGTAGCCTGATCTCCACTTCTCTGCCCCTCCTCACTTCACCTGGGTCAGATCCTGATCTCTATCACACATTTCCTCCTTTTGATTTCCCCTTGAAGATCTACTTTTTGAAGTTAAAGTTTGTTTTGTTTATTATTATACCGTCTAAGACTCTACCCTGCATCTTAATCAACACCCCCTTCATGCTCTGCATGATTATCTTTTGACTTTAATGAATTAAATTATGTATCAAACCTTTTGTGTTTATGTTTGTTCAAGTTTTTTTTTTCTTTGCTTCATATAAAAGTTTCATAAGAGACTTTTCCCACTATGTTCTCATCTAGGTTGGGATATTCTTCCTGAATTATATGGACTGATGCTAAGTAGTCCCCTTCTACCATTCCAGGACCAAACTCCCAATGGATTTATACTCTATCTCACAGTTCCTTCTTCCATGCCTTGTCTCCTTATAGAACCCCACATATTTCTATCAATATTATAAGGAAATCCATGTCTAAGATGCAGAAAATTTTCACTATTTCTCTTTACTCTTTAATCATTCTTCTTTCCGGTACAATTTTGCAAACTTTGCTTTGGTGTTTGTGGTAGAATTGATCTCCTCAAAGGCCTTTTACTTATCCATCTTAATGAGAAGTCTTTCTTGTATGATACTAAATTGCTTCACAGTCAAATCTAATAAATGGTTCCTAATTATTTTCTGTCAATTTCCCTTCTTGCTATGTCTGGTTTCTTTACTCCATACCTTTGCTTTTCATTAATTTACTTTCCCCTTACAGTGCCCTTTTCTTCCTTATATCCAATAATTAGTGCTTTTTTTCATGACCCAATCTCTCGATGCCTTCAAACTTTCCTTTTGTTCTCTATTCTACAAAAAAAACTGCTATCTCAGTTCCTTCCAATTTAGTTACTTTAAGAAAAAGGGGCAGAGGAATGAGGAAACTTCTTATTTCCTATGTTTCTACTTCTTATTTATCTCCTTTTTGTTTCTCCTTCCACTTGTGTGCTCTATGTTTCCCAGCTTTGGCACAAATTCCTTTCCCACTGAATGGGAATCAAGCCATGTCCAAAAATTCCAGATCAAAACAAATAAATGCTTATACTCTCTTATAACTGCCTAAAAATCATATGACAAAAATATGTTACAATATGACCCACTTCCATAATTAATGTTTACTTAGTTTGCATATCAACTTGCCGAGGGAGTATTTTAGGAACATAATTTGCGTCTGTGCCCTAAGGTAACAAATAGGGTTGTTATTGAAGTTCCTGGACATACCTAAGTGTGGACATGTCTAGAATGGCTTCTACATTATAATATCTCAGAAGCTACGCCCCTGCCTTGACTATATGAGAGATAGCATATATTTTTGTGTTATGGGGAAGTTTTTTATTAATATTTTTAGAATTTTAATGATCAACCAAGAATGTCACAGGCAAAATTTATAATAAAAGAAGATTCTCAATTCTTCACTGGGCTACATTACCATCATTATCTTGAGATCTCACTGATTTCTTTCTCCATAATGATGACCCTGTGGGTGAAACCTCCTCTGCTTCCTCCACCTTTAAAGTTTCATTTTGTGTTTTGTCTTTCTCCATTGCATTGTAAGTTCCTTTCATATCTTTGCCCCTAGTGCTTAGTAAATAGTGGATGTTTAATAAATCTGTATTAATTTACTTAATCAATGAAGAAAAAAAATTCCCCAAATGTTCCCTTTCACAGGAAACATTGTGCCAATTGCACCAAGCCTGAGAACTACAAGACCTCCTCAGTGAAAATGAACCAAAGAAAATGATTGAACCATTCCCTACCAGAAAAACGAATATATGAAAAATGCAACTTGGCCAGACTTTGATATGTATCTTGATGGAAAGCTTAACAAATTAATATGCCTACATGTATATGTGGAACAGGTGTTGCAGATGGATGAACCGAGCTCACAATTGAGTAGGAGGGAGAGATTAGGTTGACTCAAATTTCTAGAACTGAACTCTGATTTTAAATTTTCCCAAATTATTTGCTATCTTAGAAGTCTATCTGTAAAATACTTAACAAAATCCTAAAACTCCATGGTGTTAGAAAAATGAAAATTACAAGTAACCCAACAAAGAGATGCTCAGTGGACTTACGTAGGCAAAACCATGTCATCAAAAACTATTCATATGTGAGATTTTGAATAAAAATGATTATACTAAATATGTCATTACTAGAAAGAGGATAAAACTATGATCCAATTTGATTCAATAAATAATATATATGTCAGGCATCCTGTTAGGGTTTGGTATACAAAGATGAAACAATACAATTTCTAACATCAAGGCCCCTACATTCTCCTGAAGAGAAACGACTTGTAATCATTATAAATAAAGGAAAAAATAGAGAGAAAAAATAATTCCTGGTATAGATTTAATATGAAGAGTAATTTGTTAATAATGGAACTGTATTCCAGAAAGAACAATAAAATGGTAAGGAAGCGCAGGATAGGAACACCAGATGGATGGGGCTAACACAGATAGTTATGAGAGAAAAGGAAGTTATATTTAGGGAAAGGTATTTGGCCTAGAGAGTGAAAACGTTGAGTCAGAGTCAAAGGGATTATTAGTAGAATTAGAATAACAGATTGACGTTCCCTTTATGGCAACTAAGAAAAGGAGAGTTGAAACAGAAGGGCAGATTCCTAAAAACCATTCTGCCTATTATTTGGGTCATTGGGTCAAACCTTAGGCAAGTTAGCTCTGTCTAAGGACTTATTTCTAAGTTGATTAACTTCTAATTTTTCTAGTCTATTTGTATTATAAACTTGGCTCATTAGTAACCATTGAGACAGTGATCTGGAAACCAGGAAGACCTGGTTCAAGTCTTACTTCTGGACCATATTGGCTATGTGACCCCTTGGCAAGACACTGGACCTCAGTACAGTAGGCACCTCTCTAACCATATACATTACAGAGAAGATGCTGGTTTCCATTGGTAAAAGAAATTTCTTCAGCTAAGAATTCCTACATCCAGGGGTTAGGGTTG
Organism: Gracilinanus agilis; assembly: GCF_016433145.1. Classification (NCBI taxonomy): domain Eukaryota; kingdom Metazoa; phylum Chordata; class Mammalia; order Didelphimorphia; family Didelphidae; genus Gracilinanus; species Gracilinanus agilis. Next base: position 72,134,065 of record NC_058133.1, read on the forward strand.
GTGTTTAAACAGTTTCTGAAAGGGTCGACACATAGAAAGGAGGAGAATGAAATCCTATCCAGTCCCTATCCTTGAAATCGAAAAACATTTACTCTTTAACAATTTTCAGTAATTTTGATATGTGGATTTCTTTACAAATCAAAATAAAATATTTATTAAACATTATTGAAAGCAATAGACTCTACTAGGCATTTAAAATAAAATATTAAAGATGAATTGCCTGTCCTTGAAGCATTTCTGATCTAGTTAAGGAGACTAGATTTAGATTTAAAATAATTAGAGGAGGTCTTGATTGATGACACATGAAGAAACCAGTAGAAATGTGTGTTGGCTATGGGGGGTTAGGAGGGGATGGAGAGGAGAGTAAGAACATGAATCATGTAACCACAGAAAAAATTTTTTCTAAAAAAAATAAAAATTTAAAATATTTAGGGGAGGAAATGGGACTTAAACTGAGCTTTGAAGGTGGAATGGACTCCAGGCAGAAAGGAATATAGTCTATACAAAGGAAATCATGAGCAAAGAAGAGAAGAATGGTCAGAACAGCTATCATTATGATATGGAGAGAAAGGAGGAAATGAGCATTTATTATGTGTCTATCATATGTACCAAGTACTTTCCTAAGCAATTTATAAATATTAATTGATCTTCGCAACGACCCTATCAATTCAGTACTATTATTATTCCCATTTTACAGTTGAAAAAACTGAGAAAGATGGCTATTCAATGACTTGTTTAGGATCACACAGATAGTAAGGGTCTGAAGAGAAATTTGAACTCAATTCTTCCTGATTCCATAATCAATACTATATACTTTTATTATCCAGTTGTCTCTGTTATAGCCATAGCTAATAGAGTTCAGCTGTGTTAGAAATGAAAGCCATTGGAGTTTACTAAGCATGAGAGTGATATTGAAGATCACTTTGGGTGCTGAATGGATAATGGATTGGAGAGAGGAGAGTTTTGAAGCAAAGAGACAAACCAGGAGACTTTTGGAGTAGTCCAGAATTAGTTGTCTGAGTGGAAAGAAGGCATTTATAAGAAAAAAGCAAGGTAGAAACGAAAGAGCTTTGCATCATATATGATATTTGGGGGAACTTAAGAGTGGAGCAGAGGGCAGCAGCTAGGTTACAAGCTTGTGTGATTGGGAGGAAGCTAATGTTCCTGACAGTAACAGAGAAGGTCAGGGGAGGGGAAGATTTGTGGGTGAGGCAGATGAGTTTTGTCTTGAATGAGTTGAGAAGACAGTTGAGGAAGACTTTTGAATAATGTAAGATGAAGAGGGAAAAAGAAGGAGCTCTCTGAATATGGCTTCAGGTTTTTTGGTTTTGTTTTTATCAGGTAAGTATGAGACAAGACTAATAATTAAAAGGGTGGAAGGAGGGGGAGGCTTAAAAGCTACCTAGCTGTATGGAAAGGTTTGAAAAAACTGTTGCAGAGAATGGAAGAATGAATCAATTAGACAGATGTCTAAGGATTGCCGTGCATCATTGAGGGCTCAATTAATATTATGTACAGTAGATTGGTAATGGACTCAAGTCAGCATGGTTTTGTGATTTTCTCCAGCTTTGTTCAGGTTATATGAATAAGAGCAAAAAGGCACAAGAGGGTAGATGTAATCCAATGCTAAGTTCCAGTAGGATGAGATCGAAGATAGGCTAAGGGGACAAGGGACTTGAGGGCAGAAGATAGCATAGAGTTGAAGTGTTTCGCCAATGAGTGGAAATAGAGAAAGGAGGACAACATAGTTGGTGCAGGGGTCAATCTGAAAAGGATTGACAGGAAAATGGCAAGGACCATAAAATGTCAGCAGGGAGAGCATGAGGCAAATCTTGGAGCTTGCTTTTGGGAGAAAAAATTGAGTGCTACTGAAATAAAGTAATAACCACTACTAATGCCCTTAGGGATAACCCAGGCTGAGTCAAAAGAAGATAGAAGCAGGGAGGATGTACTCTGCCTTCAATCACATTTACCAAAAGAGGATAGGCAATCAAAAGGTTGATGTAGTTTGATATTGGGCAGCTAGTTAAAGCGATCACTAGAGTAGCATGGCTGGAATCAGTAAGATTTCACTCTAAATCCAGCTCTAGACACTTTCTAGGTGTCTGACCCTGGGCAAGTCCCATGAGTGCCACCTATCTCAGTTTCCTCAACTATAAAATGGGGAGAATAATAGCCTCTAATTCCAGAATTGTTATGAGCATCAAATGAGACGCAGTGTCTAGCGCATAATAAGTGTTTAATGAATGTTTCCTCCTTTCCTTTCTTCCATAAGCTTGTTTCCTTAGTTCATCTTTAAAGAACTCTGAGCAAGTACCTCAAAACAGCCATTCTTTGAAAGAGATCTGCAGCTCTGTAGCTGAATTCAGTGGGGATACATCAGGAAATGGCCCTGTAGGGGCCATATTGGGTGGTGGAAGGAGCCCCGTAAGATTTGGAGTCAGGGCACACAGGTTCATGTTCCAATTCAGCCATTTTACTAGCTTTGTAACCTTGAGCAAATTACTTAACACCTCTGAACTCCAGTTTGCTTTGTAACATGAGGCTATTAATACATGCACCACCTACCTGGCAATGCAATTGTGAGAAAAACAATTTGTAAACCTTTAAGCACTTCAAGAGATGAGAGCTATTATCATAGTGGGTGCTGGGACAGTAACACACTGAGCTACAAACTGCAGAGCGATCAGAGAGATGAGATGGAAACAGGAAACTGGATGAGAGACCTCATTGTGTTCTATAATAAGGAAATGATCCAAGATATTGGGAGATGACTACAAGGGAAAGGAAGGACTCAACAAACTCCTGACCCTGAGAGCAGCTTCATTTTATCAGGTTAACTTTACTACCTTGAGTCCTTTTGAAGTAAAGTTCTGACCACATAACTCCTCTATTCAAGAAACTCTTATAGCCATTCAATCATGTCTGATTCTTTGTGATCCCATGGATCATACTGACCTTGGGGTTTTCTTGGCAAAGATACTGGAATGGTTTGCTGCTTCCTTCTCCAGTGGCTTAAGGCAAACAGATTGTGACTTGCTCCAAGTCATACAGCTAGTAAGTGTCTGAAGGTGGATTTGAACTCAGGTCTTCTTGACTCCAAGCAAAGCACTCTATCCACTGAGCTACCTAGCTGTCTCTAATAGTTACCTTTTACCTCTAGGATAATATACAAATTCCTTAGCTTGTCTTTTAAAAGACTTCTTAATATGGATCCATTCTACCTTTCAAAGCTTCTGACCCAGTACTTTCCTTCAAGAGTTCTATATTGCAGCCAAACAAGCCTATTTGTTGCTAAACCCAATGTACTTGACCTTGACATTATGATATCATTGGTCCTTTTCTAAAGCAAGAGATGGATGACAACATGACATTCAAGTTGTTGGCCATTTCTAGGGTGAGTTTCCTTCTCAATTCTGATTCTCAACCATCTAATTTCTTTCAAAGGCTAGTTGAAGTGCCAATTCCTATGCCTTCCCTCCTACTTTTCCTTTTGACCAGGGCCCTCATCCTCCCCCCAAGTAATTTAAAAAAAATTGTTCAGTACATAATTTACATTTACAAAATTAAATCACCTATGTGCATCTAGATGGTGTTTGGAACTTGGAGTCAGAAAGTTCTCAAAATTAATCCTGACTCAGAAACTAAACTAACTTGTGACTCTGGGCAAATGATCTCGGTTTCCTTCTTTGTAAATTGGGGATACTACTAGTACCTACCGTACTGAGTTTCTGTGAATATCAAACAAAATATCTATGCAATATACTTCAAACCTTTAAACTATTATGTAAATGTTAGCTAATGTTATTTACTATTATATTTAATTTCCTCCCAATAAAATATAAATGCTTTCTATGGGTGGGAGATTTAAAATTTTTAATCTTTCTATTCTCAGTGACTAGCTTACTTTTCAGCACATAGTGAATGCTCAATAAATATTTGTTGAATGAATGAAGGATGAAGGAAAGAGGATTCAGCCTTCCTTGTTTAAATGCTTTGGGGTAGGAGGGTAGAGGTACGACAGTTAGTTAACTGAATAATAATTCTCACTCAAGTGAGTCAATGGGGTCCCCAAAATTCTGGTTGAGGGCTTAAACCAGCTTTAGAGATTTCAAAGGAGGATCTGATTTTCAGCTTCCCACTGGAGGGTGTGGTACAGGAGAGATGATAGTAACATGATCTGTAAACCAATTTTGATGCTTCTCTTTTTTTTATACGCCTGTCATCTTGGATTCAGTGAAGTCAGACTGTTTAATTTCACTGTGCATGCACAGTCCTCATCCCACTTGGTCTCCCTTTGGTTCTTATTCAGCACCCAGAGCTGTAACATTCAAATTCATCCTGATGAATTTGGTAGGAGTAAAGAGGAGGAAGAGACTTTGGCTCTTAAAAAAAATCTGTTGATGTTTTTCTTCGTCTCTGTAACAGATCTATAGTATCCTTTTAAGACAAGACCTAAATCCTCTTCTTGACAGCAGCCCTAAAAAAGCTCCTTTACAAATATTTGTCTTTTCCCTAATGACCTGAGTTAGCTCTCAGATTGTATTCTTTGTATACTGTATTTATGGAAATGACACCATCTGAAGACTGGAAGCTTTATGATTGGTAATCTGTGTCTTGTTACATGGGATTTATGAGACCTAAGGGGCTGGCTTCATCAACAGCCTGCATCTTGGAAATATAGAATATTGAATGTGTGCTCCATATCCTTGTTAGGGACTTCAGGATTCTTAGATTCATAGTGCCTTGATTCTATAATGGTTCTCTTTTCTGTTGGTCTCCCTTCTAAATAGTTTAGGTACAAGAGTATACCCTATTCTTCATTAGTGTCTGAAGAGCATGGCAAAAGTTGTAGGTGTCTGTGGATGTTTCTTGCAAACTTCTGGGCTTTTTGTTGGTTTGGAACCAAGAGCTGGGTCTCACTTTCCCCACCTATGAAACAAAGAGGTGCAAGTAGATGATGCCCTAATATCCAAATAACGTCCTATTATGCAGCAAATATGCAAAATGTGCCTCTTTTATTTGTGCCCCAGTGCCTGGGCAGTACCTAGTATATATGAGGCATTTAACAAAGGCTTAATGACTGATGAAACATTATGTGCCAAGTGCCATGGGAGACTCTGAAACAAGCTGAGTTTAGATAAGACATACTCTTGCCTTCAAAGAGCTTACAGTCTAATAGAGGGACATGAGCTAAGAGAGCTAGAATATATCATATTTTAAACATTTTAGAGCTAAAAAGCAAAGTGCCATATGAGATCTGCGGAGAAATGTCAGGACAAATCAAGGATTCTCTAAGTTCCATTCTACCCCTTATATATGATACTTTTATGACTCTATGTACCATGGTCCAGAGGACAGAATTCAGACCTCTATATTCATTGACTCTGAGAACTCTCATCCTGTCTGTCCTACACGCCAGGTAGTTTATGTTTCTGTAGAATAGTGATGGTGACATTAACTGGTTTCATGGGCTGTAGCAACAAAGAATAGAGAACCTACATCTCTGTCCTGTACATGAGTAAAATCACTACAACTTCACAGACCAAAAAATAGATGAGGGGTCAGAAAAAAGGCTATTTCTTTTGTGAGTGTCCTGACAAATAGGCTCTTTTTTTTCTTGAAATCTAGGCTATCCCAGAAGGCTGCATCGATGAAAGGAGATGTGAGGAAATGGTGATGAGGGACCCACAATGTCTTCCCTCTATAGCTTCCCTAGGGAAGTGGAATTAAGAGGTTGATAGAAGGAATATTTAGTAGGGACATGGCCCCTAACATACTGACCACCCTTTTGTACAGTCGATGGCATTCAGCCAACCCCATACATGATTAAATTCAATGTCCTTGTACTGATAGCCTCCCTCCTGTTAGCCTCTCTCCAACCTGCATTTAGCAGTTTCATCAAATCACACAGGGACAGTGACAGGCCAGAAGGTCTTTCCTGGCTTATGGATCAGGTCTGTGTCTGTGGTCGAGGTCAGACATCATTATCTTAGGGAACACCTGGGCATTTTTCTGGTAGCCCTTTACACACTTTTCACTTTCCCAGTGAGGGTAATAAAGGAGGAGAGAGCAACAGTGTCCAGATGACCTCAGAAACTTTGCTCAGTGGATTGGCAGCATGAGAATTCCTGAAGTACATCCCATCTCACATACTGTCCCCTTGAATCCTTGTTCAAAGATATTGAGTGACAAATTGTCTATAAATGCCATCAGAATTTTAGTTTTGCTCTCACACTCACAAACTCCCAATATACGTATTTGTGTCGTGTCCCTTTACTTTTTCGAAGTGATTACTATATAAATAGAGTAATATCTTTTTTTAATGCTTCTTTCTCCTTGTCTAGATGTTACCCTCTTTTTATAGATGATGAAAGTGTAACCCAGTGGGGCTCATTGACTTGTTTAGAATCCTATAAAGTCAGTCTTTGTTCACTCACGTCTGATTCTTCATGACCCCACTTGAGATTTTCTTGGCAAAGATGCTGGAGTAGTTTGTCATTTCCTCCTCTGACTCATTTTACATTTGAGGAAACTGAGGCAAACAAGGTGAAGTGACTTGCCCAGGTTCACACAGCTAGTAAGTATCTGAGGCAAGATTTGAACTCAGGAAGAATAATCTTCCTGATCCCGGGTCCAGCACTCTATCCAGTGTACCATCTATCCCCATAAAGTCAGTACCAGTATTAAAATGTAGACAACTGATTCCCAAACCAGAACTTCATTCTATTTGTCCATAACAGGAAAATTGGATCATAGGTATAGAGCAAAACTTTAAGAGGTCTTGTAGTCCACCCCTCTCATAGTTACACAGGCAATAAACATTAAAGGCAGGATATTTTCAACCAAGTCTTTTGACTCCAGGGCTAGGACACTTTTCACTAGACCAATGATGGGCAAACTACAGCCGCAGGTTAGCTGAGGCCCCCTGAAATGCTCTATCCGGCCACGTGACATTATTCTTAATCTGACAAATACAATGAGTAGGAAACAATACAATGAAACTTCGAAAGACTTGCCTTAAAAACAGACTGACAGATGAGCATTTCCTTTCCTTTGGCCCCCTCTTTAAAAAGTTTGTCCATCACTGCACTAGACCATTGTCCTACGAAGAAGGAAATAAATCCTTTTTAAGGACTTTTAAGTCCTTTTTTCAGGCTTACTGTGTTCCAAGCACTGTGCTAAGTACTATACAATTATTATCTCATTTGATCCTCCCCAAACCCCTGAGAGATGTGTTATCATTTCCATTTTCCAGGAAATTAAAGCAAAGGCTAAGTGACTTGCCTAGGGTCATCCAGCTAGTAAGTGAACCTAAATTTGAGCTTAGGTCTTTCTAACTCCAGATATAACTATAATTTATATTTAGTATTTACCAGACCTATGTTCTCATTACTCCAAAGCAATGAAGATCACAGACCATCCATGCCTTCTCATCCTGACCCACTTTCATTCAGGTCCTATGACGCCAACACAGAAAGTCCACCTAACATCCTTAAGACCTACTTTTCTCTAGGTCTTTTAGCCTCATGTGTGAATAGGTAAAAAATAACTGAGTTCGTAATCTATAATAATAACCTTCCTTTCAATCATGTGTCTTCTCTCTTGCATGAAAGTCATCAATGGAAATATTTTGTTTAGCCTTTTTGCATCTGTCAAGTGTTTTTCTCATACTCATGGGCTAACTAAAATTTTTCTAGTTGGCAAAGGTCACATACCAGGGTTCCTGGCCTCATTATTGGGAAAACATTGGCCGTTAAGGGAGTGGATTCCTCTGTTTCAAAAGGAGCACCACAGGATCATTGAAAGTGCTGCACAATTTTATCAAATCCAATCTAACCCAGTCTCAGCTCATTTGTTTTGGATAACATGAATATAAGTGTTGCAGATTGCCTATAAGAGAACTGATCAGTTATTTTTTAATGTGATAAGTATAGTTGAGACCTTTTATTAACTAAATTTTTCTTTTTAATAAAAATGGAAAGAACTATCTAACCAACTATAGATTGGATCATTGATTTTTTTAAATCAAAGAAATAGATTTAATCACATTTGAAAACTTCTAGATTCTAAATGGCTATTGGGGTCTTGGCTTTCCTTAGCATCCTATCCATTTTGCACCCCTGCAAGTAGGTCTGCTTTCTATAATCCAAATACTACTCTTTGTTCCAGATTCATTCTCATTTAGCAAGTAACAGAGAAGCTCATATCACTTTCATGTAAGAAACAATATTCCTAATGAGTAGAGCCTTTCAGAGTAGAATGGATTACTTTAAGATTCAGCAGCTACCTTATCCCTGTCTAGAAGGAGTTTACAATCGAATGAAGGAGCCAACATGAACACAAATACCTATAAAGCTAGCAATTGACAGGATAAATAGGAAATTACTAAAATAGAGAAAACACAGGAATTAAGAGGGACTAGAGAAGGCTTCCTATAGATGTTGGGATTTTGGCTGGAACTTAAAGGAAGCCAGGAGGTCAGTAATTTGAATGGAGGAGAGAGGGCATTCCAGGCATAGAATCTTAGAGACAATGGAGTGTCTCGTGTAGGAATAGCCAGAAAGTCAGTGGTCACTGGATGACCACATGTTGAGGATATTATAAAGAGGATACCTATTTAGGCACAGGTTGGACTAGATGACCTCTGGAATTCCATCCAATTCAGTGATTCTGTGCTAGTTTACCCCATATTGCATTTTCAGGTTTTGGAGTTGATGCTAGTATAAGAGAGGCTCTCTGATAAATTCACTGGACTTATCTCTCCCTCTTCAGAAAATGTGTATGTCCATTAACACACTATTCAGAAGACAAAAATAATTCTCTTTTAGTGGGTTGACCAGCATTTATTAAGCACCTACCATGTGCTAGGCACTGTGCTAAGTGCTGGGGATACAAAAAATATCTCAAAGACTAAGTTGGCCAAAAATTAATTGATTTTGAGTAACTCATTGGCATCTTACAGGGTATTAATTTCAGTGACTGAGGTTTCTCCCCAAAGTAAATCAATTCGCTAGATCTCTAAGGAGGAAGGAATCCTAGGTGGTAGAGGGGTGAGAATAGGAAGTTGTGAGGAGGTTGTATCTCAGTGCTATTTTGTAAAAGTGAGCCAACGGAATGTTCTTGACTTTTTTTTGCCATTTTGAAATTGGGCATGAAAAGAGGAGGGAAAAGGAAGTGATTTCTCTTTTTTCTTTCCCCTCCACCTCAGCAATTAAGGGCAACAAACAGAAGAGGCCCATGGCAAGCTGCAAGTACTTGTCTAAGAAGCCTGAGAAGGAAAGTTTCCACTCTTCAAGTTCTTGGCTGTCTTCTTTTTTTTCTGTTTGTTCCCTTTCTGAGCAGAGGTCATAGATAAAAGACTTGAAAGTAGACTTTCCCAGCTTAGGAAATGGTAAAAAACAGGGCAAAGATGGAATTCATAGGAAGTACATGAAAGAAGTAGATCTGAGTTTTCCCTCTTCCTTTAAGAGAAGAATTGCTGTATCTCAACTTCTTGCTGAGGGAACTAAATAAAAGGAATATGAAATCTAGGAATGGCTCAAGAGTGTGAGTTTGGACTTGGAGTCAGAAAATGTAATGTGGATCTTGCCAATCCCATTTACTAGCCCCATGACCTTGGGCTTAGCCACTCTGAGTCTCAACCTCCTAAAAGGGAAAATAATCTTCCTGTTGTCTACATGATTAGAAATGAACGCAGGTAAAACATTGTCACAAAGTACTACATAAATATCAGCTATAATTATTATTCTGAAATTTGCTCAAAATGAGTTCATTCATTAAAACAATGAGAATGGGTTGGGCTTGGTTGGTTAATGGGACTGTTTATCTATTTTGTTGAACTAAGTCATATTTGATAAAGGGATATTTCTTAGACTCTAACCATACTTTAACATTGATAGGAATTTTCCCATTTATGAATTTTCCCAGCTCCTCTCAGTTACATTTCTAATTCTCCCCCAACTACTTTACTTTCATTAGCATGTGCCCTATTTGTATTTCTGGGGCCCTGTTATTGTAATATTCATGCACCTGGCCCAGTGCTAGAGAAAAAAAAAACAGCTGTGCACATAAACAGATGCCCATGCTCCCTAGGGAACAAGGCAAATGCCCAGAAAGGTAAAAATGTAGATTACCCAAACCAAAGCTTTTAACATCTGAACTCCCCGTAATGTAGTATATGCTGATTTCCATTCGCCTAAAGCCAGTCTTAAGCCAACATATGACATAAAAAAGGTGTGTTTTTTTCTATCTGCTCTTCATTCTCATTTTAGGACCCCGACTTTGCTCCTCAGGACCCTCTTGATGCTCACTATAGACCAAGAACCAAATCTATCAAACCAATTCAATATTCTGTGTTTTTGATATATTATCTCTTCTTCATCCATCAAAACTTTTTTTGGCCTAATTTATATTAAGATATAACTGATCACATTTTAAAGTGTGCTCTTATAGTTATTGGAAAAAAAAAGATTAGGGGGAAAGACAGTAATGTCAACCCTTGATTCTGAGGGGGAAAAATTTAATAGTGGAGTTTAAATTTTCACTAAAAAGCTAAAATACTATTGTTTTGACAAGTTGCAAAGAGGCCATGTCTTTTAGATTTGGCCTTTGTATTTTCTTTTTTTTCTCCTTTTAAAAATTATTATGAACAATAATCAGCAGAAAAACATGGAGGAATAAAGTCCTATTATATACTACAAGTTTGTTAATACAGTTTCAGGTCCTTTCTTTTTTGTAGGCAGAAAGGCTCTTAAATTCTCCCCAAAAAAGCAGCTTTTATTTGAGCCATTTGGTAAGGAACATGTTACACAAGTACATTGCTCGATTCAGATGAAACAATTGCTGAAGAGACCTTCAGATTTTCTACCTGCTATATAAAAATGGTTTAGAGAATCATGGGTCACCTGAGCTAGATGAAAGCTCAGATGTTCTCTAGCGTGACCCCTTCCTTTTACCGTTTCAAGACCCATTGAGGTGAAATCACCTGCCTTAAGTTATACTGATTGCTACTAACAGAACCAGGATTAGCACACTGGTCAACTGATTCTGTGAGAGGAGGGAAGGAAGAAAGGAGGGAGAAGAGAAGGGAGAGGGGGAAGAAAAGAGAGAGGGAGAAGAGAAGTGGGAGAAGGGATTGCCACCCCAATCAAAGACTGTTCCTGGAACCTTTTTAGCTCCTGAAATCCTGGGTGAGTGAAGAAAATATTAAAGTTCAGTTAGAGGTCCCTAAAAGCAAAGATGTCATTTTCTCCCCCTTATTCTGAAATCTAACGGTGGACTCTAGGTTAAGAAGCCCTGGCATAGATCCACTTGATGGAGTATTTGCAAGTTTCCATTATATTGCTGATATATCAAGTGCATATAATTATACCGTTAGCCCTTCTACATCACAGGGGTTAAGGGCAGGGTGCCCTCACAATCTGAAAAATCCTCCTAAAAATTTTAGCCCTTCATTTTTACCAGAAAAGTCTGATTTTTTCCTTTTCTCTTATACGGAGTGTTACAGTATCTTATTATAAATTTGGGGGTTAAGTATGCATTTCCGAGTTTCTAAAATTATTCTCTGTTATCTGCTGGCCTTCGTGTATCTTCTGTGGGTTCCCAAAGCTCCCCTAAAAATCACACTTAATTTCTTATGCCAACCCACAGTATATCTAAACTGTGATGGGTAAAGTCTCTATGTGGGAGAGATAACTGTATAAATATACAGATATTTTTGTATGTCTGTGTGTACATACACACATATACATGTGTACATATAATATAGAATATATAACAATACATAGCTGTGTATTTTATATAAATATATTACACGTACATGTACAATTACACAATGTGAAAATTTGCCTCTATAATATATCACTGTATATCTAATATAACTTTGATGTATACATATTAAATACATGTAAACATGTAGATTGATGCACATATGGACAATATAACATGATTAATTATATATATAATATAACTATATATTATATTACATGCATGGATATATGTATACAATATATCCATATATGCAACACGGTGTATAACTGTATATATAATATTTATTGCGTTACATATATGTAATTTATATTACATTTTGTGTATTACATATATGCATGTACACCTATATATTTGTGCATGTATATTTTTACATATATTGTACTAATAGCTAGAGAGATCTAGAACGACTTCCTAATAAAAGTACACATTTGAGAACTTGAGTTAAATCTTCAAGGAAGCTAAGGGTTATCAGGAGGGAATATTCTAGTATTTTCAGAGCATAGGAAGCAGGTTATGCAAAGCCACAGAGATAGTATATGGGATGCTGAGCTCCAGAAAGAGTGAGCAGGATGGGTTAGCTCCAATGGAGAGTGAATGCATGAAGACCCAGTAGGAACTGTCTAGTAAGGTAGGCTGGAGAAAACTAAAGGGTTTTAATTTCCTTGCTGAAGTGTCCCTACTCTATCCTAGAGACAATAAAAGGCTGCTTACATTTCTTGAGGAAAGGAGTTACATGGTCAGCATTCTGTTTTAGGAAGATGATTTTGCAGCTCTCTGGAACAGAGATGTCAAGCACGCCCACAATACTCCAGCATGCAACCAGAATCAGATTAAAATGTAATTGGGAAATATTTAACAAAATAAATTAAAATATAATGAAACATTGATAATGTTTTCTAAATCAATATGCAGCCTGCAGAGTTCATTATATACAGTTTAGTGTCCCCATTTCTGTTTGAGTTTAATACTCCTGATATAGAAGATGGAATGAATGGAGCAGTAGCTGAAAGCTGGAAGTCCAATCTGGAGACTATTATAAAAGTCTAGGCAAGAGGTTTCAAGCAAAAGAAGTCAAAAGGTGTCTTTGGGTATAGAGAGCAACTCTTGGAAGCAATCAATTTTATGGAAGTAAATGATCAGATTGGCTTCAGATTAAACATGAAAAGGGTGAAAGGAAAGTGAAGAGTTAGAAGTGATTCCAAGATGGTGGGCCCTAGAAAGAAATAGAAAAGGAAGAAGGATGAACTTAAGAGGAAAGATAATGAGTTCCCTTTTGGATGGGCTAAATTTGAGATTCCCATGAGGCATTTGGTTGGAGATGTCTAGCAGTCAGTACTGGAACTCAGAAGAAAGGGGAATGCTTCCAATTATTTAAAAGGGAACATGTCCCTGTGGATGAACTGAGACACATTCACATGGTCTCCTGAGAGATTCACATTTAGTCAAAGAACTGGGCAAGATAGAGACCTAGAAGGAGATATAAAATCTTGAAAATGGACTCAATAATCTGAGGCAAAAAAGGCTAGAGCAGTGATTCCCAAAGTGGGCACCACCGCCCCCTGGTGGGTGCTCCAGCGATCTCGTGGAGCAGTGATGGCCACAGGTGCATTTGGGGGCAGTGAATAACTGTAAGGGGGCGGTGATAGTATGTGACAGGGGGTGCTAAGTAATATCATTTCTGGAAAGTGGGCGGTAGGCCAAAAAAGTTTAGGAACCACTGGGCTAAAGGAATGGTTTCAAACTCAAATAGAAATGAGGATTAGTAAACCTCACATAAGGATTACTACCAACTGCATGTTGACTTCTGAAATCAAACCATATACTAACATTTGTTTTATTGGATTTTTATTTATTTGATTAAATATCTCCCAATTATGTTGAAATTTTGTTCTTCAGCAACTGAAGAATATCTAGGATCAAATGCATCTGACGCTGGGTTTGTTTGACTTTGGACTAGAATATAAGAGAAAGGATTTGAAGCCTCAATAGAGAGAGGAGAAATTCAGAGAATTTAGGAAAGAGGACAGGAGGAAACACATAGATGTTCAACTTCATTTAGATCTGGGTAGGGTCCCATAGAGAATGTTATTCTGGGGACCCAAAAATGGAAGAAAATGGGCATAATAGGGAAATATGCACTGAGGGGAAATCCAGACCTATCCCTTAGCTGGAAATATGAATCATGTGGGTTTTACTGGTCCTGAGGGAAAGAGAATCATCAGAGAGAAGTGATGCTTCATACCCTCTGGAAAGGAAAGGTAATTTTCTTGATGGTTGGGGCACTGGGGCACAAAGCTTGTTCAATATTTCATATTGGCTTGAATGAAATTTTCTCCACATCTGGTATCTTGTTAGCCTCAATGCTTGCAGGGAGTAGCGAGCAGAGAAGTAAAACAAGAAAGATACTGATGCTCACAGGGTTTTCTTGTGTGAGAACATAAATCTTGTAGACTATGTAAAGGACCTATCCAAGACTATACTTCAGCTTATCTCATCAGGGGAAGGAACTTGCATTTTTATTCATCTTAGAGAATGATTTGAGAAAGATATAGAGAATACATGAATGATCGAATGAATGAATAAATAGCTATTATGTCTACTTCGTTCCTGACACTGAGTTAGGTACTAGGAATACAAATAAAAAGGGTACCCAGTCTTTGCCCTCAAAATAACTTACATTAAAATACCATATATTTAGGGGTAAGTACAAGGGAAAGAAGTTTTGGTGAGGGAGTTGCAGAAATAATAGTTGAAGATATAAATAAGGCAGTTGATTGTTGGGTCCTTTTCAGTTTGATTAGTAGCATCGATTTGATTATTTTTCTCAGGGTAAGAATATTGGGTAGAAACCTGTATGTGGGAGGAGTACATGTACAGTTTCAGGAGAGGAAGTAAGATGACCATACATGTGACAGGCTCCAGTTTTCTGTGTGAAATTGAGAGATGTGAAGCCCAATGTCGTTCTTGCTAAATAAAGTGAGGTAAGTGAGATGTCACTTCAACAATCAGGACAGTTCAGCCCAGTACAGAGACTCAAAACCAAATGAATTAATTAATTCAGGACAAAGGGATTTTGATCTCTAAAGGCCTATATAGGTCCAGAGGGCAGGGAAAGGGGAGGACAACATCTGAGCAGATGCAAAGATGCTAGCATTAGGTAGGTCCTATTTTCCAGGTGGGTGGCAGGATGAGGCTAGATAAAGACATATACACAGGGAGAGAGAGGGAGAGAAATAAGTTGGTTAGCTATTTAAGCCAGGCCTCATGGAAATTTTTATTTTAAAAGTGTCATCACTAGCTGATCCCCCTATCTTCAGGTTAAGAAATTCAATTTAATCATTTCTCCTGGGATGATTTGACTCTGAGAAACTGATTTAGCTAAGCAAACTAACAAAAAAAGTTAGATTTATGAATCAGGATGTCAATTTAATATTTAGAAGATATAATTTTCTGGTAACTGGAATTTTATGTCTGCTGTACAAGACCCACTCCTGTCCTCTTCCTAGTATCATGGTACTTGGGAAACTAAATTAATAATCAGAAGTTTGCTGGCTGTGCATGGAATCAAATCAAAGAGAGTTGTAGGTCTTGGGGGATATGTGTAAAGGAGTACACATTTCAAATACTTAGAATATATGCGTCTTAGAAATGTATTATTTTGCTCCCTTAGAAGATATTACAGAAAGAGCTTGAGTAGCTCAGTTAAATGAGCATCAGGCATTTAATCTAAAAGTGCTGGGACTGAGGCCCTGTTCTTCAGGAAGTAATCCTCCTTTAGGGAAGGAGTCTAGTGAATGGAAAGGGTATGGTCACTGCTATCATCGTCTGACCTTTGACAAATATAAATATGAATCTGGAATTGACAATGACTTACCATTTGTCTCTCTCTGTCTCTCTGTTTCTCTGTCTCTGTCTGTCTGTCTCTGACTCTCTGTCTCTGTCTCTATGTCTGTCTCTGTCTCTATGTCTGTCTCTGTCTCTGTCTCTTTCTCTCTCTCTGTCTCTCTCTCTTTCTATACACACACACACACACACACACACACACACACACACACAGGCACATAGAGAGACGGGAACCAGAGAGCCAGATACAGAGAGAGAGAGAGAGAGAGAGAGAGACAGACAGACAGACAGACAGACAGACAGACAGACAGACAGACATTTTTCCTAAATTTCTAAAGTCCAGTTCATCTCAATTCCCAGACAGAGACAGAGACAAAGAGATAGACAGAGTCAGAGACAGAGACAGAGACAGAATTTGCACCAGATGATTTCTAAAGTCTCTTTGAGAGCAAACATTCTTTGATTGTTTACTGTTTATCTGTACACATTGTGGAAATAGCAATCGAATATAGGATATAAAATATAGGATGCTATTTATTCTCCATCCCACTACCATCTCCTCCATCTTCTACATAGATATAAAATAATTTTCCTAAATTTCAAAAGTCCAGTACATCTCAATTCCCACCTTCTTTATGAAGCCTTTTCCTCTCACTTTTGTCTTACTTCTTTACTCTGAGTAGAAATATAGCCAGTGGTGGTGAGGAGCAGGATTATTGCAGCACTTAGTTGCTCTGTCATGTGTCCTGGTATTATCTACTCAAATGAAAAGTCATCAGATTTATGCAGTAGACTTTGGGTCATATCCCTACTCTAACACCTATAGTCTGAATAAGCAGAATAACATGTCACCATTTAGAAACTCAGTTTCTTCATCTGT
Source organism: Gracilinanus agilis (assembly GCF_016433145.1). Taxonomy (NCBI): domain Eukaryota; kingdom Metazoa; phylum Chordata; class Mammalia; order Didelphimorphia; family Didelphidae; genus Gracilinanus; species Gracilinanus agilis. The sequence goes on from NC_058133.1 coordinate 72,150,560, forward strand.
AGGAAAGAGATAATGCCATTCATATGTCTTACACTACCTGTTTCTTAAAGAATTTTTTACAAGATTCCTTGTGAGAAACATACTTTTGCCTAAACAGGGTTTTGACCTTTGGACCTTTAGATTAAAAGGGAGAGGAGGGAAGAGAGAAGAAAAAAAACTAAAGACTTCCTCAAAAAATAGGCTTTACAAAATTCTAGGGTCATTACCACCAGGTCTTTGCTGGAGGGCACCTAAATTTAGAGGATGCAAATAGCACCTGTATTCCTTCTGCAGCATAAAATCAACTGAGCTTAGCACCTAGTTAACAAGAATAATTAGGCTTCCATTCCAATCGAAGCTACAGCCTGGTTGTGCTCTTTCCCAGTCAAGCTCTACTCTTTCACACACAATCCTCCTCAGCAGGGACTTTGAGGTATTCCTGGGTGACCAACCATGAAGATAGTGTCCTTGAGTCTCTGTTTCCTTCTCAGGGGGCCTCATGCCTTAAGGATTATCCCACTACCAGCCCCCCTCAACTGAATTTATCTCAAAGGTTGGTTTAACAGAGAGTTTCCTGCTGCTCATTTCAGGTATTAAAATTTCTAATTATAGCTCTGTAACATCTTTTCATAACTCTCATTTCCTTTGCAATTCAAAGCAATTTTGTGAGGTAGGCAGCCTATTATATGATTTCCATTTTATAATAAAGAAAATTAGCTTATTAAAGAAAGAAAGTGACTTCCCCAACGTCACCTGTATTTTTCTGGTGTCTAGCTCATGGACTTTTTATTGCACTATCGTGTCCCCTTCACAATTTTGTAAAGTCTGGAGGCTTTTGGTGGGCAGCTAAGTGCCACAGTGGATAAAGTACCCTATCTAGAGTCAGGAAGACCTCAGTTCAAATCTACCCAAAGACCATTATTAGCTATGTGTCCCTGGTGAAGTACTTAACCCTGTTTGCCTCAATTTCCTCATATGTAAAATGAGCCAGACCACACCAGTATCTTTGCCAAGAAAACCTTTAGAAGGGTTATGAAGAGTCTGAAATGATTGAAATACAATGAAAGTTCTTAGTAATTTTCTTTAAAAATGGAATATTTTTTCATAAGAGTCTTATAAGATTTTTGTTTTGTTTTGTTTTGAAGAACAAGTCAAGTCATTTAAGGGAAATGAAACACATGACAGAAAGATTTTCAAAAATAAACAACTAGAGGGTACAGTACTAGAATTGGGGAGATGAGTTCTAATCTACTTACTTGCTGTGTGACCCTAGGAAAGTCACTTAACTTCTGATTGCCTCAGTTTCCTCAACTCTAAAGTAGGAATTATACCTCTTGCATTTGTGATGAGGATGAAATGCAATTATATTTGTAAAGTACTTAGCATAGCCTGGCATATAGTAGATGTTATATAAATATTGTTTTTAGTAAACTTGTTTAAAATCTTTTTACAAAAAATTTGTCTTGGCCATCTGAGCAAGCAGCAAAGGGAGCTTAGGGATAGTATCCCCTTATTCTTGACTATACCTACATATTAAAATTTTAGATTAAGAGATAACGGTCATGTTAAGAAAATACTACAAAATCAGAGTACTTGGATTCAAATCTTGCCTCTGACAGTTATTACTTGTGTGAAATTAGGTAAGTCATAGCCTTCTTGGGACTAATTTCTTTGATGAAAGTTAAAGAGGTCAGGAATAGATACCCTCTGAGATTCATTCCAGTACTAAATAAATGATTTTATGGCCCTTCCTTACTTGGGGTAGTCCCAATATCTTGGATTATGCAAATGAAGGATCTGAAAAGAATAATACATCCATATGCATTTAGAAATTCATCCTTTCAAGCCAGGTCCTCTGATGACTAGTGCTCCAGGTATCATTTTCGTTCTGACATTTCAAGATGCTTGTATTTCTGTACAAATGATTTCTGACCCTGGAAATGACCATGCTTCATGGCTCATCCTAAAAAGCCTTCTTTTGGGGGGTGAGAGTGGGGAGTGGGGATTGTAAAGTCTGAAAATGATACAATTCCACCAGCTCATGTGCTTCAAAGTCAAGTCATAGAATTTTTTTAAGCTCCCCTCTCAAAGAAAATACTTCGATTTTTTCCTTGTGATTGTGTAACTCGGAAATGTCTAAAGCTATAAGCTTCAAACTTGGCAGAGTGGTTTGAGCTCACCATGAAAAGAAAATTGGGTGAATTTTGAAAAAGAAATGTTTGAATGAATTTTTTTAAGTCACCGAAGTATCCAATCAGATGGAGCCATTATTTACATATTTTTCCTTTTGCTTTGTGGATAGCCTCCTCTTCTTATTCTCAAGACTATAATTTATTATCCCCTGTTTTATTCACTTATAAATTGTACCTAATCTTTCCCTATCCTAATGGGGCTTCCAGTTATAATGGAGGAATTTTCCCACCTTTAAGACAAGAATCCCAGCCCAAACTTCTTATATTTTCTCAAGTTCAGAGCCACAGGAAGAAGAGAATCCCTTTTCTCTACCTCCATGATATTTCAGGGAAAAAAGTCTAATGTGCTCTAGTTCCTTCCTTACAGTCTAGCTCTTGCCTGAAAACTCATTCTTCAGATATTTATCCCTTTGCCTCAAGGCTGTGATCCCTTGTTTGAGTGCAAGTGCCTCCCATCTTGGGAGATTCTAGTCATTTATCCCCAGTGGAAATTCATTCTCTGAGTACATTTTAGGTTGAGGTCTATAGAATGATAGAACTAGAGGCAGTGAGGACCACATAATCCATGTAGAACAACACAATTATTTTACAGTTGCGGAAACTGAGGTTCAGGGAAGTTAAATAATCATTGTCCTCTGGAGACATAGATTTTATCTTGATCCTGGTCTCTTTCCGCTGTGTCACTCTGCTTTTCAAAATATCTGAGATTTTGCAGGGAAAATATGAAAATGGTTAGTAGCCGAAGAAATTGAGTATTGCATCCCATCCTGCCATATGAGCCTTCTTATAGTGGTGGAAGTTGGAGTAATTAAAGGAGGAAGTTTCATGTAGCAGCATGTTGTAATAGAAAGATTCTGCCTTTGGAAGTTTCATTCTCTGCCTTTATAACTCATATAAATGTCAATTATATTATTTATTATTATATATTTTTTCTACTGACTTTGTGACACTGATCAAATCATCTAATCAATCTAATCTTCAGATTTCTTATCTATTAAATGTAGTAGTTACCCCTTGTCAACTCTCTGGTCTCTTGACTGCTCTGGACTGATCTGACCATCTTATAGTTGAGTGACATGACATAAATCAACTCAGATTAAGTACCTTGACAAAGACCTCACACCAATTACAAATTACAGGGGGAAATGAGCGGTCTGGCCTTTAGAATTTTCAGTCTCACTTTCTCGGAGCAGAACTCTAAGTGTTCTATAGTCTCAGTCAATTAGGCCCATTTATATCACAACATTCAGGGCAGACCCTGGAGCTCACAGAGGAAATAATTTTATCCATGCTTGGAGGAGTCCCTGCAAAAGTTGTCCCTAGGCTCCCAGCTTTTCTGGTGCTAATTCCCCCTCTCCTCCCTCCCCATCTCTCTTTGGCTTCTCTCAACTCCGAAGCAAGACCAAAACATTCTGTTTCTGGAGATTACAAACTATTGGTTTGGCCAAGGCAGAGGTAAGTAATGCAGCCATCTTAGATGTGCAAAGTGTGGAAGAGAGCATATCCTGGGACTGTAAATTAATGGAACAAATTTTCTCGATTGGATGCTGGCTCTAAAGACTCTTCCAAAAGAATTTAACAGAAAGGTTTTGAGCGAGATGATTCTTTTGTTGAAAAATGCTCATTTAGCTATCTATATATAGACATTCCTCTCTACTCCATTATATATCCAGTGTGGTGATTCCTTTACTTTGGGTGCTTCCCTCCACCTACTTAATGAATCTGTCAATCAATAATCATTTTTAAGCACCAGTGCATGGATGCTGGACATGTAAAGACAAAAATGAATAGCCCTTGCTCTAAAGTTTACAATTAACTAGTACAAAAACAAGAATACATTTAAATATATAAAAGATATACAAAGTAACATCATCGGACCTCTCTGAACTTAGCTAAAGTGTTCCCTTGTGGATAAACTGTTGTCTTTCCTAAATCTGATCATGGCATTAGGAACTGACATAGCTAGTGATCTATTAGTGTGGTCTTGAGACTGCAAGGGTGAATACAGAGCACTCCAAACTATCAAAGAAGTCTTTCAAGGGAGAAGAGAGGACATTCTTTTATGTTGGTGGAAAATGTAGTCCCATTATTTTATAGTCACATTAGTATGCACTTAATACTTAAGCTATAGAATCATTTGCTTAATAGTGAAAAGATCCATGATCTAATCTAGGTATTGTCTTCAATAGAGGAAAGGAGAAGAGTAGTGCTGAATGTTACAATCCATCTATAACTTCTCTTTTGTGCGGGACTTTTGCCTACATTCTTTCCATAAACCTTCCATAAAGGATCTACTCATTGTATTTTACTAACATTATATAATTGTGTGTGTATATACATATATATGAATGTATAACATACATATATACATAGATGTATGTTTACATGTGCATATAAATATAATATTTCATTCCATGCTCTATTCTTTTATGGTGATAGCTGCTAAACCTTATATGTCCTGATAATTCTTTCTCAATATTTGAATTCTTTCTAGCTGCCATATTTTTTTTCTTTTGCCTTGAAGCTCTAGATTTTGGTAATGCCATTCCTAGGAATTTTCATTTTTAGGTTTAAGTGAGATAATTAATTGATTCTTTTATGATTTCATACTGCTTTCTTATTTACATATGTTTGAAGAATTTTATTTCAAGATTTTTTAAAAATAGGACATATAAGTTGCTTTTTTAAAATAATGTCTTTTAGGTAATCCCATTATTTTTAAGTTATTTATCTTTCCTTCATCTTTTTCCAGGCCAACTGTTTTATATGGGATTGCTTACACTTCCCTCAATTTTCTGATATTTTTTATTTTGTTAAAAGAATTTTTAATCTCCACATGACCAGGCAATTTTCTGAGAAAGAAACTGAGGCTTTTATAGCTCTTTGAGATAAAATAATCTGAATGACTACAAATTAGAGAAAAATAAATTAAAGAAATTCCAGTATTATATATCAGACCCATTATGTTACTAATGATTTCAGGAGAAAAGAAAATGATGAATGTTGGAAAGGAATTGCGAAAACTTACACGCTGATATATATGTCCATTCTGGTGAGCAATTTGGAATTATATATAACAAGTTACTTAATAGTTATTACTTTTCGACCCAGCTCTTCCACTCCAAGGAAAGATAAAAGAAATAGGAAAAACCATCTATGTAAAAAATATATATATTTTTAGCTATTCTTTTATGGTGGCAAAAAACCTTGAAAATAAAAAGATAACTATCTATTGAAAAGTGACCAAATAAGTTGTGGTATATGACTGTGACTGGAATACTATTATGATTTAAGAAATTAAGAAATAGGTGATCTCAGAGACATGGGAAAATACATTTGAACTTACACAAAAAGAAGAAAAAATTTTGAACCACTTTATGAAATGATAGAAAGTTAAATCAAAACAACCAGGAAAACAATCTATATGACAACAACAATATAAAAACAACTTTGTAAGTTAGTAATAATAATGTAAGAGATAACATTAATATAATGCTTACTTTTGTCAGATGTTGAACTAATAATAATATGATTATTATTTAATTTTATCTTCATAATAATCCTGGAAGGGACTATTATTATTGCCATTTTACAGATGAGGAAACTGAGGCAAAAAAGAGGTTAAGTGATTTACTCAGGGTCACACAAACTGTAAAATGGTTATCAATATAATGACGAACTTTTATTTCAGAGAACAAAGGATAAAACATGCTATCAATCATGTTACAGAGTACAAAACAAGATGCATTTTTGTACATAGTCAATAAAGAAGTTTGTTTTACTTGATTACAAATATTTATTTGAAGAAATTAGCTTTTCTCTTTTTTTCTCAATGAGAAGGTAGAAGGGAGAGAAAATATGCTTATTAATTTTTAAAAATTAGGTCAAAAAATTACAATCAGGTACTTATAGGTATTTATAGGTGTGGTCACTCTTGTTAATTTACTTTGTTACAAGACATCTCTCATCAAATAGGAATAATTTATAAATGTTTATAAATTTATATGTGATTGAATGAGCAAATATAAAAACAAAACAAGACAAAGAACAAAACAAAAACTAAACAAACAAACAAAAAAAATCAGTCTTTGGCCCCCCGGGGACCATGAATTTTATTTTGTAAGACAACATGTACAGAACTAAGTAAATGTGAGTGTGTGTGTTTGTACACAGAGAAGTATGGATTCTGGGATCTTCTGGCATCCTCGAAATGTTTTTTATTTATATCTACTGTTAAGGGAAAAACCAGGGAAAGGTGCCTTAAACAGTAAACAGGTGGGTGTGTGGGAGACAGCAATGACAGAAAGGGGCCCAACAAGTAGGGAGACTAGAGTTTAATAGCAAAGGGGTGTCTCTGTTACTGAATTGGCTGTTAGGTCCAACTGCCACTCTGAAGCCTATGATAATCAGCAAAGTAAAGGCAGGAGTTTATAAGTTAAGGCAACACATTTAATCAAGGACAAACTAAGATTAAGCATGGGAATAGGGTTTACTACACTTAAAAGCTAAGGGCAAACCACAGGGTCAGGGGAAAGACCTGACTACACTAAACTAAGACCTAAGCCAGGCAGGGCCCAAAGAATAACAGGACTGGAGTGGGAATCCTCACAGTAGAGTCCAGAGATGTTATCAGGATGCCAGGAACCAACTCCTCCAGAACTGATGGTCCAAAGCAGCCCAGTAGGGAGAGGAGCCTGCAAGCTGTCCACCAGATCGCAGATCACTCCCTACTCAGTGCTGTTGTGCAGGATAGATGTCCTCTGCTTCCAACTTTCACCACACTCCAGGATCCCAGGGAATCAGGGTGCAACTCCACAAGCTCTGAGGTCTCCCAGGGAATCAGTTACTGCTTATAACTCCCACCATGGAGTCCTTCTCAGAGAGTGCCAGCAACTTCCTGCTTCCCCATTCCATGTGGAATTCTCCAGTCCTTCCTGCTAGGTCCACATTAACTATATATAAACTAATACCTAAATAATCCTCACAACTCTACTAAATTTCTATGAAAAATGATAAAATCTATGTTGATATACTTTCCATTATTCATTTCCCATTTTCAGCACCAAAAGTTTTGTTTGAATAGTTCATGTGAAATATACATACACATACACATATATTTAAGTGTACATATACACTGTTATGTACATTATATATAATTAGATATTTATATAAACACTATACATACATACAAATAATAGAGGGAAGGGGACTCTAGAAACAGGATGGGAGTCAGGAAAAATCGCACATAGAAAATACCTGAGCTCAAGTTAGAAGAATAGGGATTCTAAATCACCAAATCTTATGGCCCTTCTTCAATCTTCTTGACCCATTTGGAGCATCTGACACTATTGATTACCTTCTCCTCATGGAAACTGCCATATTTTTATGAAATCTGTGTGTGTGTATGTGTTTATTTCTCCCTGTCTCTCTGTCTAGATAGACTGTCTGTCTGTCTCTACTTACTTGTCTGATGAATTTTCATCCTCCTCGGCTGGATAATCATCTATATCCTGACCATTTATGCCTTATGCCCCAAGTATCTGCATTAGACTCTTTTCTTTTTATCTCTCTAAACTCTCTTTCATAATGACTTTATCATCTACCATGGTTTTAATTATCCTGTTATAGATAATTCACAGACTTTTGTATCCAGCTCTCAGTACTTTTCTGAACTCAAATCTAATATCACCATCTGTGTATAGGATATTAAGAACTGGATATAAGTACTTCAAACTCAACACATCCAAAAAAAACTTTTATATTTTCCCCACAAATAAGCATCATACAGGATCTATCTTGAAGTAGTTCAGAAGAGTCAGCTATTAAATTTTTAATGTGAGCATTTATATCTTTAAAAAAAATTTTTTTTTAAAACCCTTACCTTTTGTCTTAGAGTCATTACTGGGTATTGGCTCCAAGGCAGAAGAGTGGTAAGTGTAGGCAATGGGGGTCAAGTGACTTGCCCAGGGTCACACAGCTAGGAAGTGTCTGAGGCTAGATTTGAACCTAGGACCTCCCATCTCTAGGCCTGGCTCTCAATCCACTAAACTACTCAGCTGCCCCCGAGCATTTATATCTTGAAAATCAGCAAGTACAAAATCAAGGCTTAATTTATGGGATTTTTATCATTTAGGCAACAGTGATAGAGAAATATTAATAATGGGTATTAAACCTAAGAGTGTGGCATATATACATTTTCCCCTAAGTGCCAGTTGTTAAACATTTACTAGTTGCCTATTTCTAACTTACCAATTTCTTTTGAGAACATCATCATCTCTCTAGTTATTAAGTTTCAAAACCTGTGAGCTATCTTCAATACATTCATCTCACATATCCAAACAGTTGCCAGGTTTTGTTGACTTTGTAGAAAGCACTTTCATTGAAGTGATGAGGTTGAAAGCCAAATATCAAATTGAGGAGAGAAGTAGAGGAAAGAGAATAAGTAGAAGTATTTGTTACCTAGGTGACTTCTTGGCTCTTTCAACATCCTATTTATGGTTATTACTTTATAGCTACTAAAGTTCCAACAAAAATTGTAATTATCAATGTTGATTAATATTCCATCAATTTCCCCTTTACAGCATCAAGAGCTATAGTTAGAATAGAACAGGTAGGGTTTTGCATAAACATGTGTTATAACTTATTTATTTATTATAAGTTTTGTGTTTATATTTATTTATTATAAATTGGTGATTTTGATTTGCATCAATTTGTGACATTAAAGAAACATATTTATTAGTAAAACTGGATAATAAAAGGAAGAAAAGCAGTATCCTAGTGACAGCCATAAATTACTATTTTAAGGAAATATATAATCCTCATGGAAGAAATGTGGGGAAATCTTTTGAATTTTGTAAATTCAGGTTTAAATTTTTGGCTGATTGTTTGACAATTCCATTCTTTTAATTTCCATGAACTTAGTAAATGGATATATTCATTTGATTTGTCTTCTTAAAAGGTAAAAACATATCTACTCTAACAGAAAGATTGTAAGAGTGGGAATCATGAACCCTGGATTCTCATTCAGATTCTACTAACTAGTTCTTAGATCCTTGTGAAATGGCTCAAAGTATGTCCCAAAGTTTCTTCATTTGTTAAATAATAATCATAATAATGGCACAAGGTACTCTCCTTTAAATGTATTTCCCATTAATATGAAGTAATTTGTTGCTGACTTAAGTTTTCTCTAAGTTATGAGTTACAGTTTTGAAATAGTTACAGATTTTTGAATGCACTATACTCAAATGATATGGACAACAGAATTATCTCATTATTCTGAGTCAAATTCCATTTATCTCAGTATAGAATAGATGATAATTTTATTACTAATCATATGTTAAAGGAAGATTTTTTTCACAGTGATGACCCAAAGTATAAATATTATAAATAAAGAGAAAAAGGTGAAAAGATATATTTCAGAACTGGATCACTTAAGTAAAAGTTTCTGGTTTTTGTTCTATTGTTTCTGTTAAAGAATGTCTAGCTAGGCAGAGGAATTTTTAAAAAATGAGAAATAGAGTAATGACCTATTGGAAGATTACTTGGTTTAGCTGAGACCTCTTACCTAGTGAGGTGTTGGTCAAGTAAGATGTGCATCAAGTCAGCTAACAATAGTGGCATCTGTTCAGCATAGAAATTATATTCTTCAAGGAAAAATTATGGATGTTTCTTGGTACATAAATAAAACACTGAAATGTCCATTTCCAGAGTCATGAGCTACCCCAAGCACATGAGTTTTTCTCATTCAAGTTATTTGTGTCAACTGTCCATGTGCTCACTCTTCCCCATAGATTCTGAGTAAATTCATAGGGCAGTATAGCCCATATTTATGTGTAGATTGTAACATATGGAATTTTATGAATAACAATATTCATATATTTGTTTCAACATATGGGTAGTTATTGTGTTATATTTTTGCTCTATTTTTAATTAATATGTTATGTTTAAGATCTAAAAGTGTCAATATTACAAATGGCTACTTTTGTGAAAATAGAAGCATACCTCTTGGGGTTCAGGAAATGAAGTAATAAGTAGGTGGTATGTACAATTCTACAAATGGATTTCCCCAGGGATATTGTGAAAGTTTGAGTATAACTATGTGATGGTGACCTTCCTTTTGGAAGGTAGAGCTATCCACTATCCTAGTGAGCAAAGGTTGGAGTGAATGGGCCAGCTCACAGTATGCATAATAAGTATGCATGCATATACACTGTGTAAAAGGGTTAAGGATTCCATGCAACCATTACAACAATAACAGCTGATATTTATATAGCACTTAACAGTTTGCAAAGTATTACAAAATGTTGTTTTATTTGATTAAAGGAGTTAGATTAATCTCTTCTAGTTCTAAAATTCTATAATTTTGAATTAAGACCTTTGTCTAGCACACATAGATAACATGCTATTTAAAAAAAATTATATGACTGAACTAGTTTTACCTTCATTAATTGATTTATATACTTGTTAGAAAGGTTTTTTTTTTCTGAATAGGCATATAATTATAGTCAATCAGATTTGGCATTTGTGGTAGGTTATATCAAAAGATTATAATTAGCCACTTGGGCAAGAATATGATTATTTATCCCATTGCTTATTTGAGAACCTCAGCTTTGGTATACAAGATTTCAATTACACCTTTCCTGAGAAGTTAAGTCACCGTAAATTCAGGGATTACCTTTGGATAGAAGCCATGGTCCTATGCTATGTCCTCTTCTCTTTCATCTCTTTCAAACTTCATCAGTTCATATAGATTCAAGTTACATCTCTATGCAGATGACTTTTCATCACATTTTTTATATTTATTTTGTATATATTTTTGTGTACCTATTAAACTTCTACATATTGAAATAGGGGAATGGGGGAAGACTGGAATACTTGGTATGACAGTTAAACACTCAACTTAGCCAGGGGAAATAATTAACCTTTGGTGAGTCCTTTGGGGTTATATTGAGACAATAGGAGGTAATATTAAAGGATTTTAATAATAAATAAGGTGGGGCAAATGGGAAATGGGGCAAACTATTCTTAACAGCTACAGGAGGGAAGAAACAGGGGTTTAAGTGGTTCAGGAAATCAGGGCAGGGAAGAGAAAAATTACACTAAACTATACTAGGCTAAATGCAAGCTTGACAGGGTTTTGGGGATCTCACTGCTTGCTCTAACAATGTTCTCAACTGTCCCAGGGTCCAGGATGTTGGTACGGTCTATAAACTCCACTGGGTCACTCTAATAGTCTATCACAGGTCTGGAGGTCCACCCTCCAAAGCTACCGATCCAGACCTATTTGTAGTTCTTCAAAATGCAACCCAAATGGGGTTTCTCCAGTGAGATCATGGCACAAGCTCCTCCACCAGTGGCAAAAACTCCCAACTGTCCCAGAGTTCAGAACCCATGTGACCTTTCAACCACATTCCAAAAGCCTTTAGAATGTTCAGCTCAAGCTTGCATTCTCCAATATACTTTTCTAAAATTTTCACCTATCTACCTTGTCTTATTCCTTATAAAAATATGGAATCTAAGAACCTTGAAAGCAGGAATTATTTCACTTTTTTCTCTTATCTACATAGTGTTTGGTACATGGCAAGTACTTAATAATTGCTTGTGGATTGATTACTTAATATAGTGACTACTAGTAATCCTTTAAACCACCAATTCTTGGGTTAATCATTCAGAGGAGGTTATTGAACTGGTGATGCCCTGCTAATTCCAACAATTTTCATGTAACCATGGAAAAATATTCTAAATTTAAAAAAATTTTCAAAAAAAGCCAGTTACTGCACTCCACCCAGAGGACAGATTCTAGTGCAATAGATTTGTCCTATATATCTACAAAAAATATTGGACTGTCATAGATGTGTAGTGATATCAATCTGCACCTGTGGAATGGGTACCCACATAAACAAGATCATTTCTCTACCAAAATATACAACTTGGCACATATGAGAAAACTAGAAGCAATATAAAATGAAATAATCTTTGACAGAATTAAAACCAATTGTACATAATCAAGTCTCTTGTCCAGGCTCTTTGCCTAATGCCTTATCTATTCTATTTTGTTTGTTTATTTGTTTGTTTTTGTACTAGACCACTGATTTCATTGAAATAGGGAACCCCTAATGAGGAAAAATTTATGAATGAATGCATGAATAAAAAATAATCTTTATGAACTTTGCATGTGTTAAGTATTTTGCTAAACACTAGGTATTCAAATACTTTTCCTGCACTGAAGGAGGCATTCATTCAAGAAAACACATATAGAAAAGTGGTAACTTCCTAAGGAATTTTGGTCCAAAATTAAAACAATAACTTGAATTTCTCGGGGTGTGCCCAATTCTAATATGGTGCCATCTGAGCATACCCAGTTTGTCTAACTGCTGGGTCTCTTACCACATAGATGGGGATAGCCTTCACTGATTAGCTTCCCATGTCTTTAAAACAGGTAAAACTGAGCCATTCACTTTCTGTTTCTCTTTCTTTTTAGCTCTGATTTTTCTCCCTCACTTTATTTCAGCTCTGTCTCTTTTCAAGAACTCTTAATAGCTGCATGCAGTATGGACACCTTGAAATGAAATTGTGAGAAGGAGAGACATATTCTTCTTTAGCTCCCTCTCATTTACCACAGCTCCGAAAAATGCATTTTTTACTGTTTGTTTCAGTTCTGTGTTTGTCCTTAGTATTAGGTGCCAGAGCTGATCCTCATAGGACTTTGGAGTTTGAGTCATGGTCAAACTGGAGCCAGGAGTGTAGATGAGATATAACAATCAGCCAACCTTAAAGCCTGGCATGGGAGTACTGAGAAGTCTGGGTGGCTAGGTCTCAAGCCTGATGTGAATTTTGGACTTGGAACTAGGACTGTGTTCTATCGGAACCAAGCTAAAATATAAGCATAATCCCATTCTCCCAGAAACTGAGGTGATACAGAAAAGGAGAGGTTATGTTTCCAATGTGTTTTGGGACTGTTTTTATATTGGTAATCCAACTATCAGTGGATAAATGGAACTAGGGTGCAGGGGATACTATCTCTATAATTGAGGGAAGATTGTTGTTAGGACCTAAAGCCAATGGCAATATCTCTAAATCATAATATTGGAGAACCTGGGGGAAAGGAGTGAAAAGTAATCTACCGGGGCTTCCAAAAAGGGAGGGTCTGGATCATCTATGTTATATAGAAACAGTGTTTGAAGCCATATGGTAGTAGATTAACCTCCCTACGTTGGAAAAATGACAGGCTTGATGGGACTATAGTTTGTGGTTCCATATCTGAAGAACAGAGGCAACAATGGGGATGGAAACAAAGGAAAAACAATTGGCAATGAAGATTTGGAAAGGATGGTTGATGGGATTTAAGTGATGCCTTTTCTATCAGTACCTGTTGGTACTGCTTTAGAGACTTAATGATTTTCCCTGGGTTCTAAGAAATTAATTTAACCAGACTGGCTATGTTAAGACCAGATCGTTTAAAATAAGATTTTTTTAAAAAATTCATTATTTTTTAATTGAATGTTTGGCATCTTTGAACCACTTAAGAAAAAAACTTCAAAATATTTAGTGATCTGATGGCATTAGACTGAGGTTGGAATATACCAAATCTAGATTTAGAAATTGGAGCAATAGATTGCTAAGAAGTAGAAACTAATAGAAAGCCAACCCAGAAGTAGCTCCACAGAGGCCATGTATCTCCTACATCCAGCTGCCCATATCCAGAAATTAAGTTTCTTTCTACCATCTTAGTTTCTCTTTCCAAAGTGAGTACTACCCCTCCCTGCAGATTTCAGACCTATTCTATAGAAAGACTAGGAATTTAGAATTGAACCACTACCCAGGTGAATAAAGGCTGTAATTTAAAGTCACTCTGAGGAAAATTTTTAAAGATCTCACATTCCATGGTCCCTAGAAGTTTTGGGATCATAATGATTCTTCCTATTTGAGGAAGTATTCATATACAAACAGGGAGATGTTTTTAGCAGAAGATGCTTCTAAAGAATGCTTCTAAAAAAGCTAGGAGAAATAATCAACAACGTTAGCAAAGTTGCAGGATACAAAATAAATGCAAATAAATCATCAGCATTTCTATATATTTCCAACACATTGCAGCAGCAAGAGTTAGAAAGAGAAATTCCATTTAAAATCACCCTAGACAATAATTCCTAAAATACTTGGGAATCTATCTACCAAAACAAACACAGGAATTATATGAACACAACTACAAAACACTTTCCAAACAATTAAAAGGAGATCTAAACAATTGGAAAAACATTGATTGTTCATGGGTAGGAGGAGCTAACATAACAAAAATGGCCATTCTACCCAAATGAATTTAATTATTAAGTGCCATACCTATCAAACAACCAAGAAACTTCTTTACAGAATTAGGAAAAACTATAACAAAGTTCATTTGGAAGAACAAAAGTTCAAGAATATCAAGGGAAATAATGGAAAAAAAGTGAAGGAAGGTGGCCTAGCAGTATCAGATATTAAACTATACTATAAAGCAATGGTCATCAAAAAAAATATGATACTGGCTAAGAGACAGAAAAGAGGATCAGTGGAATAGACTTGGGGTAAGTCATATCAGAAAGACAGTCTATGATAAACCCCAAAAGCCCAAATTTTGGGACAAAAATCCACTATTTGAAAAAACTGCTGGGAAAATTGAAAAACAATATGGGAGAGATTAGGTTTAGATCAATATCTCACACCCTACACCAAGACAAATTGAGAATGGGTGAATGACTTGAATATAAAGAAGGAAACTATAAGTAAATTAGGTGAACAAAGAATAGTATACTTGTCAGATCTCTTGGAAAGGAAATAATTTAAAACCAAGCAAGAGTTAGAAAAAATTACAAAATGTAAAATAAATAATTTTGATTACATTAAATTAAAAAGGTTTTGTACAAACAAAAACAATGCAACCAAAATCAGAAGGGAAACAACAAACTGGGAAAAAATCTTTATAACAAAAAACTCTAACAACGGTCTAATTACTTACATATACAAGAAGCTAACCCAATTGTACAAAAAATCAAGCCATTCCCCAATTGGTAAATGGGCAAGCGACATGAATAGGCAATTTTCAGATAAAGAAATCAAAACTATCAATAAGCACATGAGAAACTGTTTTAAATCTCTAATAATTAGAGAAATGCAAATCAAAACAACTCTGAGGTAAAATCTCACACCTAGCAGATTGGCTAAAATGAAAGAAGGGGAGAGTAATGAATGCTGGAGGGGATGTGGCAAAATTGGGACATTAATGCACTGCTGGTGGAGTTGTGAATTGATCCAACCATGCTGGATGGCAATTTGGAACTATGCCCAAAGAGCTCTAAAAGATTGCCTGCCCTTTGATCCAGCAATACCATTGCTGGGTTTGTACCCCAAAGAGATCATAAGGAAAAAGACATGTACAAAAATATTTATAGCCACATTCTTTGTGGTAGCAAAAAACTGGAAAATGAGGGTATGCCCTTTAATTGGGAAATGACTGAACAAATTGTGGTATATGCTGGTGATGAAATACTATTGTGCCCAAAGGAATAATAAACTGGAGGAATTCCATGTGAACTGGAAAGACCTCCGGGAATTGATGCAGAGTGAAAGGAGCAGAGCCAGAAGAACATTGTACACAGAAATTGATACAGTGTGGTAAAATCTAATGTAATGGACTTTGGTACTAGCAGCAATGCAATGACACAAGACAGCTCTGAGGGACTTGTGGAAAAGAATACTACCCACATTCAGAGGAAGAACTACAGGAGTGGAAACACAGAAGAAAAACAATTGCTTGAACACATGGATTGATGCAGACATGATTTGGGAAGTAAACTCTAAAGGACCATCCTAGTGCAATCATCAATAATATGGAAATAGGTCTTGATCTATGACACATGAAGAAACCAATGGAAATGCATGTTGGCTATGGGGGTGGTTTGTTGGTGGAGGGGAGAGTAAGAACATGAATTACATAACCATGGAAAAAACTAAAAAAACGAATGCTGGAAAGAGAAGATATAAATAGCAGAAGAAAATTGATATTGATGCTTGGCCACTTCTCTTCATTCTATGCTATAATATCCCTGGGATTTGACACACTGGGAATTTATGTATCTTAATATACAGATTTTTGTTGATGATAAACTATCATTGAAATTGATAATCAAAAGCAAGTATAATGAATGATATATTATCTAGACAAGAGTTTTGACCCCATACCCAACTTGCCAGACCTCAGGCAAACCTCACACTGTGGAGTAGTAGTAACCAATTCTTCGTGTTTCATCAATCTTCAAGGGAAGTAGCAACAACAATGCTGATATCAAAACTTTGTATCATTCATAATCATTTACAGGGAAAGTTCTTATACTATTCTTAATGCTTTCTTTAACTTAGCAAAGTACCTGTCACATTAGTTCCTAATAATTCTTTTAATTTCCTCTTCATTGATGACAAATTCATCCTTTTTATTTTTGATACTGGTTTTGTTCTTTCTATTTAAAATCAAATTAACATATGATTTATCTATTTCTTTCTCATAAAACCTACTTTTCTTTATTAGTTCAATGTTTTTTACTTTCAATTTCACTGATCTCTTCTTTGGATTTCAGTATTTCCAATTTCATGTCTTATTGGGGATTTTTTAATTTGTTTGATCAGTTCATTGTTCTGCTCTTTCTCTATTTTGATGTAAGCATTTAGAGATATAAATTTCCCCTAAGTATTGCTTTGTATTACTTCTTGTGTCTCATTATTGTCAATGTTTTTTCCCTTCCTTTAGTGCCTCCCTCTTTCTCAACCTTAATTTTGGATTTTATGGATATCATCTTAGCATAGACAACCATGACCTCTCTCTATGTATACTCCTTCTAACTGCCTGGATAATGATAAAGTTCTTAGGAATTATTAGTATCATTTTCCCATGTAGGAAAATTTAACCTTTTTGAATTCCTTATGATTTCTCTTTTCTGTTTCTCTTTTTTTGCTTCCTTTGAGCCTTGTATTTGAAAATCAGATTTTCTGTTTAGCTCTATTATTTTCATCAGGAATTCTTGAAAGTACTCTATGTCATTAAATATCATTCTCTCCTTCCCTCAAAGGATTATATTCAGTTTTGCTGAGTAGATAATTTTTGGCTGTAATTCTAGCTCCTTTATCCATTAGAATACCATATACCAAGCCTTCTAATCACTTAATATGGAAGCTGATAAATTTTGTGTTAATTTGACTGTGGCTCCCCAATCTGAATTGTTTCTTTCTGGCTACTTGCTTTGTTTCTCCTTGACCTGGGATCTCTAGAAGTTGGCTGTAAAAATCCTGAGAGATTTCACTTTTTGATCTTGTCTAGGAAGTGATTGGTGGAGTCTTTCACTTTTCATTTCCTCCTCTAGTTCTAGAATATCAGGGCTGTTTTCCTTAATAAATCCGAGAAACATAATTCTAGGCTCTTTTTTGGATTGTGGCATTAAGGTGACCCAATAATTCTTCAATTATTTCTCCTCAATATATTTTCCAGGTCAGTTGTTTTTCCAGAGAGGTATTTCATATTTTCTTATTTTTGTGTTTTTGTTTGTTTGTTTCTTGATGCCTTATATGGTCATTAGCTTTCAGTTGCCCAATTCTATTATTTTAGAAATTATTTTCTTTAGCAAGATGTTGTACTTCTTTTTCCATTTGATTAATTCTACCTTTTAAAGAGCTGCTTTATTTTTTTTTTATTTTTGTACTACTTCTGCCATGTTGTTGACTCATTTTTTCATGATTCTCTTGCATCACTCTAATTTATTTTCCCCATTCTCCCTCTATCTCTCTTATTTCAATTTTTAAACCTTCTTTAGCTCATCTAGTAAATCTTTATTTGGGGAGAGGTAGGGGCTGAGACCAATTGACATTTCTCTTTGAGACTTTGTATGTAACTATTTTTGACATTGTGGTCCTCTTTTGTATTTGTATTTTGATCATTTCTGTCACCATTGTAAATTTCAACATCCGAGTTTTGTTCCCCTGATTGCTCATTTTTCTAGCCTATTTCTTGATCTCCAACTTTATGTTAAACTAAACCTCTATTCCCAGGGTAGAGCAGGCAATATCCCAATCTTCAAATATTTGTGCTTCTGTCTTTAGAACTAGCTCTGGGAGTCTACATTTTCAGTTCCTCCAAGGTGGTATAATATAAAGAGAGGCGCAGTCACTGCTCTCCTGGCTTGTGCTATGTTCTGTGAGTGTCCTCAAGTGTTCTTTTCTGCTCTGTAACTATGATTAGGGCTCACTCCCCTGTGGCTGAGAGCTCTAGGGTACTGGTTCCTCTCTGTGGTCTGGGACACTGTATACTGGATCCCCATATGAATAGCACAATGAAGTCCTCTGTAGGATCCATGATCCTGAGAGGGGTCTACCCAGCATCAGCAAAGGGTCTCCTTGTAATATTCTTCTGACCCATTCCCCAATCCTCTTACCTTCTGCTTAGAGCTCCAAAAGTATCCACTGATGATTCAAGCCTACTGCTTGCTTGCCAGAGCATGGCCCACACTGGGTTGCACTCTACTCTCACCCCAGTGATATGGACTTTTCCTATTGACCTTCTAAATTGTCTTGGGATGGAAAATTGTTTGTTTATCTGAATCCCTTTGTTGGTTCTCCAGCTCTAGAATTAGCTCTGAAATGTTAAAGTTGTTTGGAGGGGAATTTGTGAGAACTCAGGTAAGTTCCTACCTTTATTCCACCATCTTGGTAAGCTTTACCACTGAAGTAAAGAGAGTGAAAGGGAAGGTTAGAACTTTTCTCCCAATCAAAGCTGTATATCACTAGCTGACTTTTCAAGTGCTTTAAACTATGGGTCTGAAAGATTCTATATAAAACCAAATTTGATTCTGTCCTCTGGATCAAAGGAATGATTACACCCTGGAGGGATGAAACTATTATACAAGAAGAAAGGGAAGAAGAGGGTAAATGCTGATATGGGGAATAATTACTGCCAGAGGTGAAGGAGATTGACTGGGAGTGTGATACCTGGATAATTAGGGCAAGGAGGGGTAAAAATGGCCATTGTTTCTTGGCCTGCACATTCAGAGGTCTTTGCTGACTGGTGGGTATAGCAGGTGGGGTGCTTAAACTGCTCCTGCTTTCCTTGGTTCTCTGGTTTTATAATCTGCTTTTACAAGGCCTATTTAAGGATCTCTCTTTACTGGTGTCAGGGGAATAGAGCACAATAAAGCTACATTTAAAAAATAATTCCAGTTATCTTTAATTTCTTATGGCAGCCCTTGACTTTTAAATCTGCAGATGAAGTCAACTTAAAAACCTCCCCTGACCTTAAAAAAGGATTCTCAATAATAGTTTAGTTTAGAAATGTAAGCCCAGCCTGTTGGATGAATGGAAAAGGGAAGGTAGTTTGAAGAGTTTAGCACATGCTTCTCCCCCTGTGGTCCACGGTGATGATTCATCTCTTTGGTCCCACAAGTTCAGCAACAGTTCTTTCTCAGAAACAACCCCTTTTCTGATCTTTCCAGAAATTTAGCTCAAGGTCTCCTGCTGGGCTCTATAGACTATCTATCTACAGCTATCCGGTAGTATTGACTGAATGAATGAATGAGGGACAAGGCAAGGGCAGCTGCCTGAGAGACTCCATTTCAGGCTTCAGGCTTCACTTCCTCTCGACATACCTCAAAACCCCATCATTTCCCTACTGGGGCTATCCTGCCCCAGGGCATGACAAAGCAGTGGCTGAGCTGGGATAGTATACTCCTCTCCTGATAATTCTGTCTGTTTCTCTACTATGCCAAGCTGGGCAGAGGCATTATGTTCTGGTGGTACATCATTTATGTACTAGTATGCCTAAGGGAATCCTAGGCAAGTACAAAACTTGCCCCTCTGGCAGACTCCTGTCCACTGAAGGCTATACAGGCTTTCCAGACGAAACATAAAACTGGACATAATGTATACCATGGGAGATGAAATTTTATGACATTAAAATATATACACTCATGAAAATTAGTATTAAACATTGCACCTGCCTATACCGCCCTATGTTTTGTATTTTAGGAGGAAGACTATCATTTCTATTATTTGATCAACCAATCAGTAAATATATGTTAAATGCCAACTATGTGTCAAGCACTCTACTAACTGCTAAGGATACAGTCCAAAGACAGTTCCTGCGACATGAATAGACAATTTTCAGATAAAGAAATCAAAACTAGCTATAAGCACATGGAAAAGTGTTCTAAATCTCTCATAATTAGAGAAATGCAAATCAAAACAACTCTGAGGTACTACCTCATACCTAGCAGATTAGCTAACATGAAGTAAAAGAAAGTGGGGAATGTTGGAGGGGATGTGGCAAAATTGGGGCATTAATGCATTGCTGGTGGAGTTGTGAATTGGTCCAACCACTCTGGAAGGCTATTTGGAACTATGGCCAAAGGGCTTTAAAAGAATACCTCCCCTTTGACCCAGCCATACCACTGCTGGGTTTGTACCCCAAAGAGATAATAAGGAAAAATGCTTGTACAAAAAGATTTATAGCCATGCTCTTTGTAGTGGCAAAAAAACTGAAAAATGAGGGGGTGTCCCTTGATTGGGGAATGGCCGAAGAAATTGTGATATCTGATGGTAATGGAATACTATTGTGCTGAAAGTAATGATGGACTGGAGGAATTCCATGTGAACTGGAACGACCTCCAGGAATGATTCAGAGCAAAAGTTGCAGAACCACGAGAACATTGTACATGGAGACTCATATACTGTGGCACAATCGAATGTAATAGACCTTTCTATAAGCAGCAATGCAAAGATCCAGGACAATTCTGAGAAACTTATGAGAAAGCATGATATCCACATCCAAAGAAAGAACTGTGGGAGCAAAAATGAAGAATAAAAATATATAATTGATCACATTGTTTGATGGGGATATGATTGGGGATTTTGACTTTGATTAGTCTATTGCAAATATAATATGGAAATAGGTTCTTTGATACATGTAAAATCCAGTGGAATTGCTCATCAGCTATGGGAGGGGGGAAGGAGAAGGGAAAGAACATAAATCTTGTAACCATGGAAAAATATATTAAATTAATTAATGAAATGAATTTTAAAAAATACATTAAATATAAACCAAAAAAAAACCAAGAAAACAAAATATGAAGATAGTCCTTGCCCTTAAGAGATTAAGATCCAATGGAGAAGATAACATGTAAAAAATATAAACAAAGCAAACTATATATAGAATTAAGAGGAAATAAGAGAGGGAAGACACTCAACCAACAAGCATTTATTAAGTCTTACTATATGCCAAGCACTGTGTACTAAGATCTGGGTGTACAAAGAAAAAGGAAAAGCAGACCTTTCTCTCAAGGAGTTTATTTTCTAATGTGAGAGACAACAAAAAACTCTCTTTGCTGTTATGGCAACTAAAATAAAAATTTGAGTTTTAATTTCAATGAATTCCAGTAATAATAAGAACAATAATATATTTGCTTAGCATTTAACAAACTCTTATTTTATCCTCAAAACAAATCTATTATATAGAAAAAAGAGGGTGACTTGTTATTTCATCTGTATAAAGGACTTCCAATGAGGAAACAATACAAATAAATATCTCTGTCATCATTCTGCAATTTAAGATCTTAATAAGTTTCTTCAGGAACTGAAAGGTTGAGAAACTTGAACACATTACCAGACTGTGTAAGGGATAGGATTTGAATCCCAAGATATTCCTGACTCTTAGGACAGCTCTCTACTTACTGCCTTTTAGATAACTTTTAGATATTATTATCCCCATTTTATAGATGAGGTAACTGGGCCTGAGAAGTTCAGTGATTTACCTAGGTTATATAGCTTATATTTGAGGTAGGACTTGAATCTAGACCTTACTGATCCAGCTCTCTACTATTTGCACATGATAGGTATTCAACAAATATTTATTGAATGAATGAATCTGTGTATGAATTCTCACTCCTAAGCAGAAGGAGGTCCTTTGTGCAAGGTTGCAGAACTGCCATTGCTTAATTATTTGCTGAGTTGTGGTGGGGATTTTTTTTATTGGGGGGAGCTATAAATATTGTCAAGTGGCTGCCAAGTTTGAGTATCTACTCATCACTCCATCCCTACAAGGGAAGCCTCAACAGATATTAAATATTGCAGAGAGCACCAACAGAGCTCTGCAAGCCAGCACAAATGGAAGTTTTGATTTTGAGAGAGGCATAAAACCAGCGGGGAGAACCTGACAAGGTATTTGAGTAACAGTCAGCAAAAGACGTGAGTGTAGAGTACACAGACCTTGTGAAAGGGGCCATTAAATTTACTGACAGATCAGAGCCACGGAGAAGTTTGAGGCAAAAATCTAGGCATGATGAAAAATCCTAGGCAGATGGCTAAAATAAGAAGTGGCTGTAGGGCACATGAAGGAAGGTGTAAAGAGGGTAGAAAAGGGTGAATTTCCCCAAAAGAGTTTTGATTCAAACTTTAGAAGTAATAATAAGGCACTATACCCTTTGAGGACAAAAGGTACAGGAGCTGAACACTTAAAACTCTCTTTGCTGTCATGCCAACTAGCTACTAAAACTCTAGTGACTTATTTGCTGAGTTGTGGTGGGGATTTTTAGCTTTGTTCATTTTTGCTATGCTACACTTTAGCTATGTTATACTCTTACCTAAAGGATCCTACTGCCTTTTTGACTCATGTGAATATCTTGACTATCATTCTACAACTAATCAAAAACCATCTCCTCTAAAATTCTTCCCTGATAACTATTGCAGTGATCTCTCTATTCTTTCAATGCCCTCCCTTTTTCTTCCTACCCCTTTTTTTCTCTTCCTAGAAGTGGAATGAGATGAAAAGCCACAAAAATGAAGGTGGAAAATAGTCGCCTCTGCATTTTCAATGCGTAGGGATTCCAGAGCAACACTGAGGCTGAAGTTGGACACTATGATTATAGAGTAGGTCATATATCTTTCTCCAGGAACTTTCTATGGCATAAGAGGAAAAGTGGGGGGAAATGACAATGTATGTGTGGTAAGGGGAAGAGTTGATTCTCAAGTTTGGAGATTAAAGTAAAAGGCTTTATGAAACATTAGAAGGATAAGAGAGTCCAAGGAGACAGAGAGAGCAGCATTGAAGTTATTGACCATCAGAGAAGAATCTGAATGAGAGAAGAGATACTATAAGAGGACAGGGAGCTATGGCAGTTAAAGAAGTTTTGGCTAGATAAGAGACTGAGTGAGTTAAGTGGGAGCCCTGTATTATATTGACCAGTTTGGGCTAGCTATTTATAGGAAAACAGTGATGAACCTTTTTAAAGAGAATTATCATGCCCCTAATCCATATTTTCTGGGTTGATTTTTAAAATTAATCAAGGTTTCTTAATCTTGGACAGTCTTGTCCCTCTCCATATTAGGCACAGAGTACAGCCCTGAAGTCTAAGCTACATGTATAATAGAAGATGGAACTTTCCTGGGAGATCCTCAGCAATGCCAGGGTGAGGGATATGACTGATTCAGGGAAGTGATGGAGGTTTATGGACTTAGAGAAGACAAGAGATCACATGGTCAAGGAATCTAAAGTGGTCACACCAGTGTTTGTGGATCTGGGGGTGATATAGGTGTTAAGGAGGAGAATAAGTAGGGACAAAATATGAAATTTGAATGTTGGAGTCTAAAAGAAGAAATAAGTTTTGGTGGATGATGAGAAAAAAAAGTAATTTTACAAAGAATAAAAACACTTATATAGAGAAAGAGACAGGGACAGATACAGAAACAATGTTGGGAGATAGACTATGTGTGAACTAACCATCAAGAGTAATATAAAGAGAAACCTTGAAAGATAAATTTGAGAGCTTTCCTTTCACTAGTATAGCTCAAAGGTTAATGAACATAACACTATAAATAGAAGCTCACAACTGCATAAATGACAAATAAGGCAGCCTATTTGTAACACTTCTTTTCTAAGGTGACAACAACCTCTGCCTTTGCAGACTAATAAGGTTTCTAACGCATAGTTCTTTGACCCAATATAAGTACATTCCAATTCATCAGAAGATATTGAGAGCAAATAGGGTTATTTTCTCCATGGCCCCACACAGATGCTACAGAGACTAGACAATGTTTGAGGGGTTTGGGGAGAATGAAGAAAAGGCATCAGTTCTTGCTACCTCCTCTTAAAGAAGACCGAGAGTATTCACATACACATAATTAATTGGTAGGAGGCTGGTATTTGGATTTCTAAACCTCCTCTACTCTTCAGGTTGCATGTTTCCCTTCTATGAAATCTCTTCTTCTGTTCCAACATCAGATCTGATTTTGGTCTTCTGTCAATCAGATTTTATTTTCATAATAATGAGGAAGGGAGCGTCACAGTTTGATTAAACCTCCGAGTCTATGCAACCCATTCCACAGATGGCTTATCACTTACAGTAACAATTGTTTTGATAAAATGCTTCAAGGGGGAATAAAGCTTATTTCTCACTTTCGCTATGCTCTGCTGCCATTGATTTACCAATTATTTCTCGATTTTTATAATTCAGTGTAGCCCATTGGTCTCCTTTAAACATGAAACTCCTTAAATTCCACCGTGGAATAGAGGCATTTTGTGAGTGTAGGTCATTGACTAATCCAAACCAGAGCTCAGAAGCCCTGACCAATTTGTTTCTTTTTACTAGAGGGACAGGAGATACATTAGTTCTTAAATAATAAATATTTTAATAATAGCACAACAAAAGATGTCAAAATATTTGCTTCTTTCCAGAGGGTAGCACTTTCCCACAGGTTACCCTACCATCAGTGTGTTGTGGAATACCAAGCAAAAATACATGGTGAAGCACACACATGTGGCCAGGGTACATGTACCTGACTAAGGCATAGGTATGGTGAGGGAAATCTATACCTGCAGAATTGTTCATGTTGCCTGCCAATACTATTGAGTGTGTGACTCCTTCATGGTCCTAAAGAATCTCTGCCACTTTATTCTCTCGCCCATAACTGCGTTCTGCTGGAGGCCTCCCATCCTCTTGTTTTTACTGCTGTCAATATTTCTACCGAGTTGCTCTCTGCTACCATCTGCTGGTCTTTGGTTCTTTCTGATCTCTCTAATCTACAACTACCAATAGCTGGAGTGTGTAGCTTCTGAGCAGCCCTTACTGTTAGGGAGGAGATCAAGCTTTTTTAGTCATCATCTAGTCAAATGGAAAAAGGAGACTAGCAAAAACTAGAAGAAATCCTCAGGCTACGATTGAGTCTGTCTTTTAGATTTCTTTTCTGTTTGTTGGAGTCAGCTTCCCTGATCCCAGTCTCTTAGGTGACTTGAGATTAGAAATTATCTTTTTAAAATGTTTTTTATTTATTTCATTTTTTTCAATGTCATGTAGAGATACTTTTTGACAATTGTTTTCTGACATTTCAGAATTCAATTTTTTCTCTCTCCTTGCCCTCTCTACTCCTCCTGAAAGCAGTAAATAGTCTGAAGTAGGTTATACATATATTTTCATGCAAGACATATTTCCATATTGTTTATGTTAGGATAGAAGACACATATACTAGAAAAACCTCACGAAGGAAATAAAGTGGAAGACGATATGCTTTGATCTATTCTCAGATTCCAACAGTTCCTTCATTGGGTGTGGATAGCATTTTCATCATGAGTCCCTTGGGGTCCTCGTGATTATCTTGCAAACTTTGCTTTGTTGATAATAGTTTAGTCCCTCACAGTTGATCTTTGTATACTATTTCTGTTATTGTATACATTGTCCTCTTGTTTCTGCTCAATTTACTTAACATCAGTTCATTTAAGTCTTTCCAGGTTTTTCTGAATTCATCCTGGTCATCATTTTTTTTATAACACAACAGTATTCCATTATAATACTATACCACAATTTGTTCATCCATTCCCCAAGTGACGGATAACCCTTCAGTTTTCAATTCTTTGCCACTACAAGAAAAGTGGCTAAAAACGTTTTGGTTCAGCTAAGTCTTTGCCCCTTATTTCTGATCAATTTGGATACAGATTCAGTGGTATTGCTTGGTCCAAAAATGAAGAACCAGGAGTGATTGGTAGAAATTAAAAAGAGGCCTTGATGTGATAACAGAAAAAAAATTCCTAACAATCAGAGCTTTCCAGAAGTAGGATGGACCAAGAAACAATTGACAACAAATTCTGGGAATCCCTTTTTAAATGGATTAAGGGCTACTAAGGTCTCTTTGAACTTTCAAAATCTTTTATTCTGTGCATGTGTATAAAAATATATACCATAACATTGAACAGAATATGTTGAAGATAATTTATGAAAAAATACTTTGGTTAAATAATAGTAGATTATTCCAAGTAATATTTTGATTTTGTCATTTTACAGCAAGATATGATAAGATAAATAGCTAGGAGATGAAAGATCCTTGGGATCTATCTTCAGACCTCTTTAGGAATAGTAGCATCCACGTGCCTGATAGTATGATAAATGTTTCTGCCTTCATATTTTCTCAATTTTACTATGAAATGTCTGCTTAACTACATACCATGTATTAAGGCATGATCCTTAACCTTCAGTCTCTCATTCACTATATCAAGTAAGATAATAAATATTCAGCATTTACTGCTCAAATTGCTATTGAGGTAGGAGGGGTGAGGACCAACTACAGCAGACTTAGGAAGCAGAATAATTATAGTAGTAGATATCAAGGCAAAATAGCTGAAGGCTTAGAATTGAGAGGATGAAGTGAAATGGATATTGGGCATGGAATCAGATAATGCTAGACTGTTAAAGGTGAAAAAATAATAAAGTAAAAATAACATCATATATCCAGTAAGAAAAAAGTGGATTCAAATTAATCCAATCTCTGATGTAGTTTGATATTCCTTCAACCCTAAGTCAGTGGTGTCATTTGTTAACAGAGTAAAAAAAATGTCCTTGACCTAAGACAAAGAAGCATCACCTGATGGAGCTATCTCGACACAGCCTAACTGGTTCTCAAGTAACTGGCCATAACTAAGGTCATTCTCTGAGTCTTACCAGTTCATTGAGAACTACCAGAATTTACACTTCACTGACAAAGCCTTTGGGAATCCAAGTTATTTCCATACCATGATGAGGAATCATAGAATTGGTGTTTATTAAAGGAAAGAGTAAAGAGAGCACCAGGAAATTCTGGTACTTTTATGACATGGTGTGTGTGTGTGTGTGTGTGTGTGTGTGTGTGTGTGTGTGTGTTTTGCTCTCCTGCATATATGCTTTGCTCTCCTATGAAGCTATCTTAACAAAGCAGAAAAGGGTGAGTTATGTTACAGAGCCTCATGACCATTTTTTGTTTTGTGTCTGTTGTAATGATACAAAATTGGATGGCAATAGCTTAAAGTAAATGTAAATGTAAATATGTCCAACTTATAATCAAATGAAGATGCTATAGTCTCAAAAGCAGAGGACATTCTTACCTTGCCCTTCTCAGCATCATATCATTTAACCAACATTTTGAAAGGAAGGTAGAATAAGTTCAATGAGAAACTGCATTTCATTAAAATGATGGAAGAACATATTTTTAGCTTATTCTCCTGAGGAGCAGTCATTTGCATTATTGTATGCAAACCACACAGTTAAAACACAGGTAGCAAGTTTCAGGCATGACAAAATGGAGGCATACATATGGATGGATCAAGAAGCATGAAAAGATATAATTTTATTCTTTGTGTCTGGATGTTCTGAAAAGAAAACTTTGTAAAAGAATATCCTTACCATCAAGTTTTACAAATTGAAGTACATGAGAATGGAACTGGTTGAGAGAGAAAGAAGATTTAGAATGAATAACTCTAATAACGTGTGCTAAATAAAAGGGATTTTGTCAGCATTGGGCAATTTTTTTCTAGCTCATAATTAGGGAATTCCCACACAGCCCCCCTTTGCTGTTCCTCAGACATGAGACCCCATCTCTTCTACCTATGCTTTTGTACTGGACATCCCCTATGTGTAAAGCATACACTCTCCTCATTTCTACATCTTAAATTCCCCTACTTCAAGACTTAGGCCACTTGAAATCTTTCCTGATCCCCTCACCTTATTATCTCTCCAAATGTACAGCTATAAATGTTTTTGTCTTTTTTATCTGTAGCCTCTAGCATAATGCTTCATAATAGTAGGTGTTTAATAAATGCTTGTTGATGGACTCATTGAAGGACTGAAAGGAAATTTTAATTGGAAGTGGGATGATGAAAGAAATCCATGTTTTAATCAATTTGTTCAAACCAACGGGAAGTATGCAAACATAACTAGTTGTTGGATGAAGTAAGAAATAACAAAAAATTACCTAGGATATAGTTACAATCACAAGTCCACAAGCTCATGGTCAATGGTAATTGACATGTGAAGAGGGAAAATGAAGATGAAACGGGGAAAATTCAAAGTTAGAATGAAGGTACCAAACCAGGATAGAAAATGAGCAGACCCAATCTAAGGTCTCAGGGTATGGGATGCTTCTTTTCATGTTGGCTATTTTCTTGGACAAGATCTTCAGTGACCCTGTCCCATTTAGACAGAGTAGAGACAAATAGTGATTTAAAAGACCTTATATTTTATGTACAGGTAATCTGCCAACATTCAGTTTTCAAAAGGCAGATGAGGCAATAGCAAATTTTAGCAGTAAAACAATGCCTCATGTGATGTTTCTTAAATCTTTGTTCACTTCCAGAAGGCATTATAAATAGCACAAAGGGATTTCAATTTCATGACTTGAACAACAATCTCTCCAACAAAGAAAAAACAGGAAGAAAAACTACTAATGGAACTCTTATTTCCCAAATAACAAAAAAAAATGTTTTAGAGCTAGCAGGTTAATTAAGAAATCTCTTATTGGTGAGAACAAGCTGGAATATCTCTTATTTAGGTTGATACTCCCCCAAAATATAGACATAAATGATGTTTGTTCAATGCCATTAAGATGTTTTGCCTAATCTTCTAGTGAACAACCCATATCAATAACAAGGTTAAAGTCAAGTACTTACAAAAATACATTCACTTTTGTGAATGTCGACTTTCTTGGATAAAGTAATTCGCTGAAAAACTGAATAGATGTGCAACTGATGGAATAGTTAACCAAGTATGAACCTAGTTATAAAAGGATAATGCAGCCAGTTTATGACTTGTGCTATCCATATGATTTAATTGTCCTTAAATTAAGTGTTTTTATTTCCTCAAAATCATGCCAAAGTCTCTGAAATTAAAAAAAAATCCTTAGTAATTTAAACACACACACACACACACACACACACACACGCACACATATCCAAACTTCCTATTCCTCTCAAACTGCACATGTAACCCTACACAATGGTAATGATTCTACAAATTCAATTCAATATATTTATTTATTAATGCAGTATTATGTGTAGAGCAGCATAGATAATGTAAAGATTCAAAAAGACCTGAATTCAAGATTTAACTGATATATACTAGATACCTCATCATGAAAAAGTCCCTTTTAACCTCTCAGTGCATCCAGGGACGTTTCTCAGACTTAAAATTTTACACTTAGATTAGTCATTAGAACCTCAGAGAGAGAGAGGTCAAGAAGTTGAAGTTAATTATTCAGTTAATATTTATTAAGCCTGTATGATGTGCCAAGCATTCCAAGCACTAGGAAATCAACAAACAAAAAAGGCAAAAAGAAACTTCCTGCCATTTAAGAGTTGACAGTCTAATAGGAAAGACAACATGCAAACAACAATGAACAAACAAGCTATATACTGGATAAATAGGAACAATGGACAGAGGGAAGATACAAGAATTAAGAGGGTTTTGGAAAAGCTTCCTATAGAATTTTAATGGTTAGTCATGTTTACAGAATGGGAGCAGGTTGAGGATCTATAGGAGAAAAAAAAACAGTGGACACAGAGATAAGGTGGTTCTTACTATCCATGAAGAGTGTTGTTTAAGTAGAATGGTGAGGACAGACTAAAATCCTTAGGCTAAATCTTAGAAAATTGGAGGGGTAAAGAAGTAATAGAAGGAAACATAGACATCATTCTCTAGAACTTTGAGAGTGAAAGAAATTAAAAAGAATGAAAGTTAAGGAATGAGGACTGTCAAGAAAAATTTAGATATGATAGAGAAGCCAGAGATGCTGAGAAGAAGGACTAGTGGATAATGAATAGTGGAAACTGAAGATTCACAAAGAAAAGGAGATTTATGGAGCAAGGTCATTGAAGAGTTGGGATTAATGGTACAGGAGGACAATTTAGTGTTGGCAGAGGAAAAACCAACCCATACTCTGATCCCAAAAGTAAGGAAAGGATGAGTGATGACAACAAGTAGTTTAGAGTAGAGGACAATTGGAGTTAGTTATCCAGTAGCCTCAGCCTCTGCATAGTAAGAGATAAGGTTATCTTCAGGAATAAAGGAGATTGAGCTAGGTGCTTGGGTTGTTAAGACAAAGTTTAGAAAAAATGATTGTGGAAGTAGTGATAAAGCTAATAAAACTAGGTAATGAGAAAGGCAGTGAAGCCCCAAATGAGGTTAGATAGTTTTGTGATTTGTTCCAGCAATATTGGGCTACTTAGGAGTAGGATATGAGTAAGAGTTAATATCTGGAAATATGAAAAGGGATAAAGTTTGAGATATGCATCTTTGTAGGCAGAAACATGAAGGGAAAAATGTATCAGGGAGAGCGTAGAGGACATCATTAACACTGACTATTCCTGCCAGACTCTGAATCCAAAGAGACCCAGAAAGTCTAAGATTAGCCTCAAAAGGAAAAAGAAATGGAATCCAGGCCAAATTATTTTCATCTTTGATTTCTGTGACTGAGTGATTCAGATATGGCACAGTAGGGAAGAGTGGGGAGAAAGGGTCTGAACAATCAAAGTTCACTGATTGTCATGGGCAATGTATGATAGAATAAAAAATCAGTGCAAACATCATGACCATCTAACATCTTTCCTGGCTCTCTCAGCAATATGCCACCTGCAAGCTGGTCACCATGACATTCAGAGAAATGAAATGCATGAGGAAGGATTCATAGTAACGAGCATTTCAGGGACTGCAGAATAATATGGGTTCCAAACTCTACCACAATCGCTAAGATAGGAGGTAACTGGTGTCACAAGAGAGACCTCATGCACAGCTATGGAACTGAGGGTGGCCAGCATCCCACACACAATGGATGATTTAGCTTCAGCATTCTGATTAAGTTGCCAGGAACTAAAATGTAAGTGCAAGGAAAGAGACAGAGGTGGCCTAATGAAGCAAGATTTAAAAAGAAAAAAGGAAAAAAAAATCCCTACCAGCCAGGCTTCGGCATGCAATTGACTTTCTCAGCTCTAACACTTTCTTATTCCACCCACATATCTCGCTCTTCACCCCCACCCTCAGAAGGAGTGGGCAGCCATCATCTGCCTAATGGGTTAAAAAAATTCAGCTACCCATCGGGCTGAGGGCAGGATTCTAACTTCAAAGATAAAAAGTAAGGGGAAGAGAAAAATATGTGGGAGTTCCACTAAGCCTTCTTTACAAGAAAATGTCTCTGTGAGAAGGAACAACTGCGGGTATTAAGGGGGCCTGAACATAATTTCAAGGTGGAGAAGAGTACTGGTGGAAGTAGGGGCCATGGTCTCAGGTCCAAGTAAGAAAGGAGCACCAATGCTAGTAGTTGCAAGAGATCAGGGGCCTGAGTCACAAACCCAGACCACAGGGAGTGATAGAACTTATGTCCACAGGGAACAGGCATCCTGGTTACAGTTCCACAGTGGAGAAGAGCACCTGTGGTGACAGGACCCATGTCTCAGGTCTAAGGCAAAATGGAGCACTAGCTCTAGTGGCTGTAGGAGAGCAGGGGACATGGTCATAGTTATAGGTCAAGAGAAGCATCATCACTTCTGCCAGTAAGGGAACAAGGTCCTATCCTGGTTATGGACAAGAGCACAGGCAGGAGAGCAGTGACCACACCTCTCCTTAGATCATACTCACTAAGAAGCACAAAAAACCTATAGAACCCCAGAATTAGCTCTATAAACATTAAAAAAAATGAAGTTTGGGAAAGTGACCCCTCTACCCTGGAAACAGATCCCAACTTCAGCATAAAGTTGGAGGGCAAGAAATTAGTTGGGAAAATGAGCAAGCAACAAAAAAGAACCTGACCATATAAAGTTACTCTGGTGACAGGAAAGATCAAAACATGAACTCAGAGAGGGGAAAAATGTCAAAGCAATTACATGAAAAGCCTCAAAGAAAAGATATGCATTATTCTCTGGTCCAAAAAAGATTTAGTGGCAATTCTTAAAAAAAGATTTTAAAAATCAAAGAGAGGTAGAGGAAAAATTGAGCTAAGAAATGAAAATGATAAAAGAAAATTAAGAAAAGATAATTAGCAGCTTGGCAAAAGAGGCACAAAACATACTGAAGAAAATAAAAACAAACAAACAAATAAATAAATAAATAGATAGGCCAGTGGTAAAAGAGGCACTGAAGAAATCTACTGAAGAAAAACCTTTTTAAAAAAATTAACAACAAAATGGGGAGGGGGAAAGAAAGAGGTACAAAATCTCATTAAAGAATATAATTCCTTAAAAATTAGAATTGGGCAAGTAAAAGCTAACTATAGCATGAGACATAAAAAAAAACAACAATAAAACAAAGTTAAAAGAAAGAAATAGAAGAAAATTTGAATTACCTAATCAGAAAAACAATTGATATAGAAAAATGATTGAGGAAAGATAATTTAAGAATTACTAGACTAGGAGCAGCAAAGTGGCTCATTGAATAGAAAGTCATGCCTAGAGATGGGAGGTGCTAGGTTCAAATCTAGCCCCAGACACTTACTAGTTGTGTGACCCTGGGCAAGTCACTCTACCCCAAATGCCTAACCCTTACTGCTCTTCTGCCTTGGAAACAATGTTTAGTATTGATTCTGAGATTGAAGGTACGGGCTTTTTAAAGAATTATTAGAGTACCTGAAAGCCATGATCAAAAAGAGCCTAGACATCTTATTTCAAGAAATTATCAAAAAAATTTGCCCTGATATATTAGAACCAGAGGGGAAAATAGAAATTAAAAAATTCACCAAACACCTCATTATAGATATCCCAAAACAAAAACTCTCAGGAATATTATAGCCAACTTCTGGTGCCCCCACATCAAGGAAAAAGTATTGCAAGCATCAAAAATGAAACAAAATACCACGGAGTCATAGCCAAGAAAATAAAAATTTTAGCAGATTCTATATTAAAGGATAGGATTGGTTGGACTGTGATATAACATAGAACAAAGGAGCTAGGATTATAACCAAGAACCACCAGCCCAGCAAAACTCAGTATAATCCTTTGGGGTGATAGGATAGACATTGAATAAAATATAGTAAAAACTTTCAAGAATTTCTAATGGAAAGACCAGAGCAGAATAGAAGTTTTAACATTTAAATAAATGACTCAAGAGAAGTATAAAAAGATAAACATGTAAGATTAATCATAAGAGACTCAGTAAAATTGAAGTGTTTACATTCCTATCTGGAAAAATGATACTGGTAACTCCTAAGAAGTTTTTCATTATTAGGGCAGTTAGAAGGAGGATACATACAAAGAGGGAAAGGGTATGAGTTGACTATGATGGAATGATTTTTTAAAGTAAAATTAAGTGGTGAGAAAAAGTGCTGGGAGAAAGGGAAAGGGAAAAGAATAGGAAAAACTAACTCATAAAACAGGTGGGGAAAGAGGAGAAAATAAGAGGTTGTCAGGTAATTCTTCAACCTTCAACTCTCACTGGAGTTACTCAAAGACAGAATAGCATACTCAGGCAGTTGAATATAGAAACTTTTCTTTCCAGAAATAATTGTACACAAATCATTTGCATTTCTATACATTAAAATGTCCAGAAGCAAAAGATAGAAAAATAAATTCCATTTAAAATAACTGTAGACAATATCAAATACTTAGGAAATGATCTTCCAAGACAAACACAGGTACTCTATGAACAAAACTATAAAACACTTCTAACACAGATATTATATCTAAACAATTAAAAAACACATTAATCGCTCATCTAGGTGAAGACAATATAATAAAAATAACAATTCCCCTGAAATTAGTTTCCCTATTCAGTGCCATACAAATCAAACTACCAAAAGAACTTTCATAGAAAAAAAATAATAACAAAATTCATGTGGATGAATGAAACATCAAAAAAATCAATGAAAAAAATTCTAAAGGAATACTGGCTCCCAAACTATTTACAAAATTGTAATAATCAAAACAATATGGTACTATCTATGATAAAATGATAGAGCAGAGGAAAAGATTATGTATACAATGCTCCTCAATCAGTAGTTGAACTCTGACCCTTCAGGACCCTTGAACACCAATGTTGTCCATGTGGTTTTCTTGGCAAAGATACTGGAGTAGCTTGCCATATCTTCCTCCAGTGGATTAATGCAGATATATAGAAGACTTGCCCAGGATAACACAACTAGTAAATCTCTGAGGTTGGATTTACACCTAGGTTTTCTTGACTCAAGGACTAGCACTTTATCCACTGTCACCTTCCTGCCCCTAGGTACACAGTATTTTTACGACCTCCAGGAATTGATGCAGAGTGAAAGGAGCAGAGCCAGAAGAAAATTGTACACAGAGACTGATATACTGTGGTAAAATAGAATGTAATGGACTTCTGTACTAGCAGCAATGCAATGACCCAGGATAACTCTGAGGGATTTATGGAAAACCATGCTACCCACATTCAAAGGAAGAACTACAAGAATGGAAACAAAGAAGAAAAACAATTGCTTGAACACATGGGCTGATGCAGACACAATTTGGGATGTAGATACTTAATCACCACCATAGGGCAATTATCAATAATATAGAAATAGATCTTGATTGAAGACACATGAAGAAACTAGTAGATATGTGCTTCAACTACAGAGGTGGGGAGTTTGGGGGAGAGAGAGCAAGAACATGAATCATCTTACCATGGAAAATTTTCCTAAAAATAAACAACAAAATAATCAAATAATTAAATTAAAAATATGTTTGTATGAATGCATATGCATAATTTATAGCAAAATACTTGCTTTTTCAAGGAAGGGATAGGGCAAAGAGGGAAAGAGAAAATAGAACTACTCATTTATTTTAAAAATGTTTAATTATTTTATATGTAATTCAAAAAATATCAGAGGGGAGACTAAAACAGAATATTCCTCTTCAAAAGAAAAGTTAGAAGGGAAGTTCAGCATTGGAAAAGCTTCTCTTGTTTTCTTTGTGGCATCAGGACCTAGGTTAGACAAAGCAGTTAGGGGGAGGTCTATCTTTTCTTGATTTCAAAGGAATCAATTGGTCTTGCTCCCCTCTGTCAGTGCTGCTTGAAATTCTCTCTTCTGAAGCTTCTCTTCTTTACCAGGAAGCTTTGATTTCTATTAAATTGTAAATACCATCATTTTAAACAATCATCAGTCATTTCCACCTTAGTGTGAGTGATTTGAAAACAGGCTTTAAGAGACTCTATGTGATTGTACTTCATGCCTATAGGGCTAAGGTACCAATTTTGGGAGAAAGAGTGAAATACTTGATCTCTCATCCCTCCCTTTAATTATTTGAACTGTCTTCCTCTTAATAACACTTTGTATAAACTTTATCTTCTTACGTGGGTCTGAATATCATCCCCTACCCATTGACACCCTCAGCAGTTTGTAAGGTCCTGGAGAGCAGAGGAAACTTCTTTTTTTCTAATTTTTGTGTCTCCTATCTTAGCATATAGCCTTGATAACAGTAAGTATAGTAATAAAGTAAGTATAGTAAAAATGCTTGCTGAAGAGAGATGTCAAAGGATGCATAAGACAAACTTTACCTACTTTGTAATTTTACAATTGATAATTTTTTTACAATTTTTAAAACTTTTTAAAAAATTACAATGGGGACTTCCTGTTTAAGATGGCTGCAGAGTAGAAGCAGGGCTCTTTAACTCTCCTTACTACTGACCACCAGCATACCTCTAAAGGGCAAAAAAAAAATAAATCCAGATGAAAGAAGGGACCACACAATTGGGCACAGAATCGAAGGTACATGGGATTTGGGCACTTCTGTGGTATAAGGGGAGGAAATAGTTCCTATCAAAACACTAGCTGATCAGCCTTCCCCCACCAGACCCACAGTGCCAGAGTCAGAGGCTACCTACGGAATTAGAGCAAGAACGGGCACAAAATCTAGCTCCTTGACAGCTAACTAGGACCACTAGGAGATTGCCCCTGATAGCAGAAAGACTTGAGATCCCAGGAGGATGGAGAGCACAGACCTTGGGCACAGGAGTAGGGCTGAGAGAGGCAGCAGATAGTGGAAGTAGCTCAGCAAGCTGAGAATCAGGGGAAAACCTCAGGTGGAGGAGCAAGTGTGGGCCAATTTCTGCTCTCTGGGCAGCCAACTAGGACCACAGGGGCTTGACCCTGAAAAAAGCTAGACCAGAGACTCCAGGAGGCTGGGGAGCTCAAACCTTGGGTGCAGGAGTGAGGTTGAGAGGGGCCATGGACA
The DNA here is from genome assembly GCF_016433145.1 of Gracilinanus agilis. Lineage (NCBI taxonomy): Eukaryota > Metazoa > Chordata > Mammalia > Didelphimorphia > Didelphidae > Gracilinanus > Gracilinanus agilis. The sequence goes on from NC_058133.1 coordinate 72,187,202, forward strand.
GCAGAGGCCTAGCAGACAGAGGAAGCCAAGAGACTCACAAAGTAGCCTCAGGCAAAAACTGCTCCTTAACTCAATACAAAGAGAGTCTGCTTGCTTTGGTTAGACTTCTGGCTGAGAAAGAATAATGCTGCCAGGCAAGGCCCAAGAAATAACCACAAAAAAAAACAGAGGAGGACAAACAATTAAAGATATCCAAACCTTCCCAAAAAAATGAAAATTGGTCACAAGCTCATGAAGAGTTCAAATCTGAGGTCATGAGAAAGATGGCAGAGATCTCGCAAGAAAATAACAGCTTAAAAGACAGAATTTCATAATTGGAATTGAGGTTCAGAAATCAAATGAAATGATATGCAAATTAAAGACCAGAAATGACCACCTGGATGCCATGAAGAGCCAGATAGACCAGACTGAAAAGGAAAACCAAAAGATTATAGCCAAAAATTAGTCTTTAAAGGCTAGAATTGGGCAAGTAGAAGCCAATGATCTCACAAGACAGCAAGAATTAATAAAGCAAAGTCAAAAGACTGACAAAATAGAAGGAAACATGAACTATCTCAATGAGAAGATGACAGATCAAGAAAACCAATCTAGAAGAGACAACTTGAGGATGATTGGTCTTCCAGAAAAATCAGAGACAAATAGAAATCTAGATATCATACTAGAAGAAATTATCCAAGAAAACTGCCCCAATGTCCTTGAACAAGAGGGCAGAATAGGTATTGAATGAGTCCATAGAACACCCTCTATACTAAATCCTCAGAAGACAACCCTCCCAGAATGTATAGCCAAATTCAAAAGCTTCCAAGTAAAGGAGAAAATGTTACAAGAAGCCAGAAAGAGACAATTCAGATATCAAGAAACATCAATGAAGATTACACAGAACCTGGCAGCCTCCACACTAAACGACCTCAAGCCTTGGAACATGATATTCAGAAAGGCAAGAGAATTGGGTCTACAACTAAGGTTCACTTACCCATCAAAACTGACTATATACTTTCAGGGGAAAGTATGGGCATTCAGCAAAACAGAAGATTTCCAAGTATTTGCACAGAAAAGACCAGGACTAAATGTAAAGTTTGATATCCAACCACAAAAACCAAGAGAAACATGAAAAGATAAGTAAGCAAGAGAGGGGAAAGAAGAAAACTCTTTAAATCTCCTTCTTCAAGGGCTTCGATAAGATCAAATTATTTGTATTCTTATATGGAGAAATGTGTAATTTGTGTAATTCTAAAAAAATTGTACTCTCTATTATAGTAATTAGAAGAATTAGTCATAAGGAGAGATTGGAGTACTAAATGGTCTAAGATGAAAGGAGGGGGAAGCATGAGGGAGGAATAGAAGATGGTACCAAGAGTAACTTGAAGGAATAATAAAAATAGGATAATCTATACCACACAAAGAGGGCATGGGAAGGAGAGGGGATGAATAACATTATGAGAAAGAGAGGAAGAGAGTGTGAATAGGAAATACTTAAGCCTTACTCTCAGCAGAATTAATCCTGAGAGGGAAGAGTAGCTGTATCCATTGAGATATCAAATTCTATCTAACCCTACAGATAAAGTCAGAAGGGATAAACCAAGGAGATTAGTGGGTTGGGGAGTTCATAAAGGGAGGAGAAGAGAGGGAGGAGAGAATTCATTAGGCCTTAAAATATTAAGAGGGGAAGTGAGGGGGAGGAAAGGGTAGTAAACCAAGGGAAGGGACAAGGAGGACTGATTTAAAACAAACAATTGGTTTAAAAGGAAATAGCATAAGAAGAAGGGGCAGAACTAGGATAGGATACCAAAATGTTAGGAAATACACAGCTGATAATTATAACCCTGAATGGGATGAACTTGCCCATAAAACAGAAGCAAATAGCAGAGTAGATTAGAAACCAAAATCCTACTATGTGTTGTCTACAGAAAACACATATGAGACAGATAGACATACACAGAGTTAAGGTCAATGGCTGGAACAAAATCTTTTGGGCTTCAACCAAGAAAAAGAAGGGAGGAGTGGCAATCGTGATTTCTGATAAAGCCAAAGTAAAAATAGATCTGATTAAAAGACAGAGAGAAGGTAATTACATCCTGATAAAAGGTAGAATAAATAATGAGGAAATAACAGTACTCAATATGTATGCACCAAATGGTATAGCATCCAAATTTCTAAAGGAGAAACTGGCAGAACTCAAGGAGGAAATTGATAGTAAAACTATACTAGTGGGAGATCTAAATATTCCTCTATTAGATCTAGATAAATTAAACCAAAAATAAATAAGAAAGAGATAGGAGAGGTGAATGAAATCCTAGAAAATTAGATTTAATAAATTTGTAGAGAAAAATGAATTGGGACAAAAAGGAATATACCTTCTTTTTAGCTGCACATGGTACATTCACAAAGATTTACCAGTTACTAGGGCATGGAAACATGGCAAACAAATGCAAAAGAGCAGAAATAATAAATGTAACCTTTTCAGATCACAATGCAGTAAAAATAATAATCAGTAAGGGCACATGGACAGGCAAATCAAAAACTAATTGGAAATTAAATAATATGATTCTCCAAAATCAGATACTTAAAGAACAAATCATAAAAACAATTAATAATTTCATTGAAGAAAATGACAATGATGAGACATCCTACCAAAATCTGTGGGATGCAGCTAAAAGCAGTACACAGGGGGACATTTATATCACTGAGTGCATGTAATAACAAATTAGAGGAGGCAAAGATCAACGAACTGGGCATGCAAATCAAAAATCTAGAAAGGGAACAAATTAAAAACCCCCAGGTAAAAACTAAATTAGAGATTATAAAAATCAAAGGAAAAATTAATAAAATTGAAAGTAAAAGAACTATTGAATTAATAAATAAGACTTGAATCTGATACTTTGAAAAAATAAAAAAATCAACAAAGTACTGGTCAATCTAATTAAAAAAAGGAAAGAAGAAAACCAAATTATCAGTATCAAAGATGAAAAGGGAGACCTCACCTCTAATGAAGAGGAAATCAAGGCAATCATTAAAAACTATTTTGCCCAATTATATGGCATATAGCAATCTAGGTGATACCAATGAATATTTACAAAAATATAAATTGCCTAGATTAACAGCAGAAGAAATAGAATACTTAAATAATCCCATATCAGAAAAAGAAATCGAACAAGTCATCAAAGAACTCCCTAAGAAAAAATCCCCAGGACCAGATGGATTCACAAGTGAATTCTATCAAACCTTCAAAGAACAACTAATTCCAAAACTATACAAACTATTTGTCACAATAAACAAAGAAGGAGTTCTACCAAACTTCTTTTATGACACAAATATGGTACTGATCCCAAAGCCAGGTAGATCAAAAATAGAGAAAGAAAACTACAGAGAAAACTCCCTAATGAACATAGATGCAAAATCTTAAACAGAATACTAGCAAAAACCTCCAGTATGTGATCATGAGGGTTATTCATTAAGATCAAGTGGGATTTAACCAGGAATGCAAGGATAGTTCAACATCAGGAAAAACATTCACATAATTGACCATATCAACAAGCAAACCAACAAAAACCACATAAAGGACTTCTCTACTAGCAGCAATGCAAGAATCCAGAACAAGGCTAAGGGACTTATGAGAAAGAAAAGCAGCCACATTCAGAGGAGGAACTGTGGGAGGAGAAAGTCAGAAGAAAAACAACTGCTTGAACACATGGGCTGATGGGGATATTATTGGGGATGTAGACACTAAATGATAACTCTAGTCCAACTATCAATAATATGGAATTAGGTCTTAATTAATGATACATGTAAAACCCAGTGGAATTGTGCATCAGCTAAGGGGAGTAAGGGGCATTTGGGGGAGAGGGAAAGAACATGAAATATGTAACTATGGGAAATTTTTAAAAATAAAAATTTTAAAAATAAAAATAAATACTCATTTTTAATTAATCAATCCACAAGCATTTATTACTTTTCTACTGTGTTTGAGATGAAGGGCTATGTAGTGTAGAGGAAAGAACTGGTTTCAGAATTAGGGAGACTTGAGTTCAAGTCTGGTCTTTGACACATATTAGCTCTTTGACTTCCAATTAGATCATTTAAACTTTTAATGCTTTAGACCACTCTAAGATGTAGGTACAGAAGGTACTGGTCTGAACTGGAAAAGGAGTTTCCTTTTGTGAGTCTTTCATTGCAATGTATTCACATATCCAGTCCCATTCTATGAGCCAGACATTGAGTAGACCCAGGGGAGTGAAAGCTAAAAAATGAAATACCAAAAATAGCAAAGGCAGTATTTGTGAATTTTTAAAAAAATGTCCAAATAAGAAAAAATAATAATAAAATGGCAGCATTTGGAGGCCACACCTCATAAAACTAGCTTCAAATTTTTTAAAAGGAGACAGATAGCGTCAATAAGTTTTAATTTTCCAGCCAATAACATTAGCTCTATAGAGCACACCTGTTTTCCAATGTGGGCGTGGGGGCCCAAAAGAAGAGGAGGGAGGTTAAGAAAAGGCATGAGTACACAGGACAGGAGGGAGGTTAGAAGAAGAAGGTGAGATGAGCAGAAAAGAGAAGTGGCTTTTGTGAGATGGGTTTTGACTATGATTGATGATACTGTGCTGTATTCTCACTGATGTAGAAAATTAGAGAGAGATCGTTTCCGATACTGGTCCTTCTGAGGTACTTGTTGTGTCGGTCTCCTTTACACAGTGACTCCCCTGGGAGCTTTCTCTTCCAGCCTGTAGAACTCATCATTCAAAATACTAAGCCAAAAGTAGATAAACCACACCTTTCCTTTCTTTTCTTTCTTTTCTGTCTCCCCCTCCTAACCATCCTCTCCCCACAGGAATGTAACCATCTTTTTTAGCATTTCTTTACTTAATCATTTGAGAGTAGAAAAAAAGTCATTTCTCTTGGTGATTTTTTTCCCAAGAGTTCAAAAGAGACAGTGACAATAACTTCTGAGAGCATCTTCATTAAATTTACCCAAGTGCCATCTCTGTTAAATTGGCTTGACTGCCAGTCTCTCCATACTTCCGTTGAGAGTGGATAGCCTCCCTCCCTTTTCCCCCTACACATTCCTTTTTGTACAATCCAGTGTTTATTTCATCTCTCTGTCCCTCCATCTAATTAGCTTCCTACGATGCTAGGTAGTTTGTAACTGGAAAGATTCTTTTCCTATTTGAATGGGGCAGGTCAAACTAAACAGCTGGGTCCTGGACTATGCCCAGAAGCAGAAGGCTCAGATGGAGAATTCAATAACCTTTAAGACACTAGATTTACAGCCAGAAGGGACCTCAGAAGTTATCTAATCACCTCATTTTGCAAATAAGAAAGAAGAGACCCAGAGAGAATATGTGACTTGACCAAGGTCATGCCAGCATTAAATAAAAGAGATGTGATGCACACTAGGTCCTTTGACTCCAAATCCAGCTTATAATTCTACTCTACTGGACCACTCCATATTAGCAAGTAAATCTTTACCTTAAGAGTCCTAGTCAAAAGAATTAGATACATTTTTGGGCTCTGCTACTTACTGGATATATGCATTTAGGTAGGTCTCCTAATTTCTCTATTTTCTCATTAGTAAAGTAGAATAAGAATAATGGCCATAGTGGATTAGAGCCTTAGACTTGAAATCAGAAAGATATGAGTTTAAATCCTGCCTCAGATATTTATTATGTGTGACCCTGCTAGTCATTTAGTCTCTATTTGCTTTAGTTTCTTTTTATTTTTTAAACCCTTACCTTCTGTCTTGGAGCCAATATTGGCTCCAAGGCAGAAGAGTGGTAAGGGTAGGCAATGGGGGTTAAGTGACTTGCTCAGGGTCACACAGCTGGGAAGTGTCTGAGGTGAGATTTGAACCTAGGACCTCCCATCTCTAGGCCTGGCTCTCAATCCACTGAGCCACCCAGCTGCCCCCTTTAGTTTCTTCATCTGTAAAATGGAAATAATAATATACTTACCTCCCAGAGTTGTTGTGAGGATCAAATGAAATATATGTAAAATGCTTTACAAATATTATAAAATGACTATATAAATGATATCAATCATCACCATCATCATTATTAATAAAGTTATTACATTATTTTAAACTACCTTACTTCTTGAAAATATCAAGTCAACATGTATATGAAAATGCTATACAAATATAAATCATTGTTTTTTTTTTAAATCTTTATCTTCTGAATCTAAGACAGAAGAAGAGCGAGGCCAAGGCAATTGGGGTTGTCACATAGCTTAGGAAGTGTCAAAGGTCAGATTTGGACCCATGTCCTCTAGGCTCTGAATATAAATTATTGTTAAGGAATTAAGAATTAGAACAGAATGTAGAGTTTTAAGTCAGGTAGGCCTGGGTTCAACTCTGATTTCTTGATATTGAGCAAGTCATTTAAATTCTATGTCCTTTAGGACTGTAAGCCATAAAGGGGTTATGATCTGAGGAATCACAGCTAAAGAATAATATCAGTCATTCAATCAATAAACATTGATTAAGTACTCCCCAAGTGCCAGAAATTGTGCTAAATGCTGGGATTCAAAAGAAAACAAAGGGCAGTCCCTGGCCTCAAGGAACTCAGAGTTTAATGTGCAAGTAGAGTGCTGAATATGGAATTAGAAAGACCTGGATTCGAAGACTCATTGAATCACAGAACTTGAGAATTGGTGAGCATGTCCAGGACTATATAATTCAAACCTTTTTCAATACTACTTGTGCAACCAGGAACAAAATCATTTAGCCTCTAATCTTTGGTACTTTCCTAAATCTATAAAATTGTAGATGATTTGTGACAGACACCATCAGAGAAAGTTTTAACACTTACAAAATCATGAACTCTTAAAGCACTATAATTGGATGGAAGGACTGCTTCTTGCTTCAAAAATAAAATTTACCGTATAAACTATAAACTTCACCCAATGCAAACACATCTTTACAATTTTTATCCATATGTTATATTTTATGGAAATATGTTACAGAATATATGCCCTTTTGGAAGCATTTTAACTGCCATTTTGTTTCAGGATGGAAGACAGAATGAATTTACCAAAGGAATCCTGGACCCAGCAACTCAACACAGAAACCACCCTCTTTTACTTATTTGAGAAGTCCTTGTAGCCTATAAGGGTTGTTGAATCAGGAAAACCTGGGTTCAAATCCTGCTTCACACATTTACTGCTGTGTCACCCAGAGCAAATTCTCTGAATCTCTGAGATTAAGTTCCTTTATCTATAAAAAAAAGAGGGAGCTGGAGTCCACATTTTAAAGTCTCTTCCTATTCTAAATCTAAGATCTTGTCATTTGTTGCCAGTCACATAGATACTCAATGCCAGAGGTAATTGAAACCAGGTTTTCTTAACTAAAAAACAGTTAGATCTCTAACTTTATACAAAGACGAAAATTAGTCAAATCCATAAAATTATAAATAAGCTAACACAACTGCATATGAAATAGGTTGAAGCTGAGTTGGAGGAAGCCAGCTTACTAACTAGATTTTGAGTTGGTGAATCTAGGTTTAAATCTCAGTTGTGCCACCTGAGTGACTTTGGAGAAGTCCTTAGTCTCTGTTTCTCCTTCTGTAAAATGATGGTGATGGACTAGATGAGACCTCAAAGGACTAGTCCAGCTCCATGTTCTTTTTTGTAAATTTTTTTTTAAAGTTTTTTTTTTTTAAACCCTTGTACTTCGGTGTATTGTCTCATAGGTGGAAGAGTGGTAAGGGTGGGCAATGGGGGTCAAGTGACTTGCCCAGGGTCACACAGCTGGGAAGTGGTTGAGGCCGGGTTTGAACCTAGGACCTCCCGTCTCTAGGCCTGGCTCTCAATCCACTGAGCTACCCAGCTGCCCCTTTTGTAAATTTAAAAAAAAAATCTTATTTATTTATTCATTTAGAATTTTTTCCATGGCTACATGATTCATGATTTTTCCCACTCCTCTCCTCTCCCCTCTCCTGGCACTGACAAGAAATTCCACTGCATTATGCATATATCATTGTTCAAAACCCATTTCCATGTTATTCATATTTGCAATAGAATGATCATTTAAAGTCAAAATCCACAATCATATGCCTGTTGAACTATGTGATCTACCATATGTTTTTCTTCGGTGTTTCTGCTCCCACAGATCTTTTTCTGGATGTGGATATTGTTCTTTCTCATAAGTTCCTCTGGATTGTCCTGGATCATTGCATGACTGCTAGTAGAAAATTCTATTACATTAGATGTGCCACTGTGAAGCAGTCTTTGTGTACAGTTTTCTCCTGGTTCTACTCACTTCTCTCTGCATCAGTTCCCAGAGGTCTTTCCAGTTGACACGGAATTCCTTCAGTTCTTTATTCCTTTCAGCATAATAGTATTCCATCACCATCAGATACCACAATTTGTTCAGCCATCCCCATCAATGGACACCCCTTTGTTTTCCAATTTTTTTCCACTACAAAGAGAGCATCTATGAATATTTTCATACAAATATTTTTCCTCATTATCTCTTTGGGATAGAAACCAAGCAATGGAATGGAAATATTTTAAAGCCCTTTGGGCATAATTCCAAATTGCCCTCCAGAATGGCTGGATTAATTCACAAATCCACCACCAGTGGATTAGTATCCCAATTTTGCCATATCCCCTCCAATATTTATCACTTTCCTTTGCTACCATATTGGTCAGTCTGTTAGGTGTAAGGTGATACTTCAGAGTTGTTTTTATTTTCATTTCTTTAATCAGGAGGGATTTAGAACACTTTCACGTAATTATTGATAGTTTTGATTTTTTCATCTGAGAACTGCCTATTCATATCCTTTGACTACTTGTCAGTGGGGGAATGGTTTGAATATTTGTAAATTTGACTTCATTCTTTATATATTTGGGAAACTAAACCTTTGTCAGAGAGTTTTGTTATAAAAATTTTTCCCCAGTTTGTTGTTTTCCTTCTAATTTTGGTTGCATTGGTTTTGTTTGTACAAAACCTTTTTAATTTGATGTGATCAAAATCATTCATTTTACAATTTAAATTGTTCTCTTATCTCTTGCTTGGTCTTAAATTACTTCCTTTCCCACAGATCTGACAGGTATACTATTCTATATTCACCTAATTTATTTATGATTTAATTCTTTATATTTGTCATTTGCCCATTTTGAATTTATCTTGGTATAGAGTGTGAGATGTTGATCTAGACTTGATTTTTCCCTTACTGTTTTCCAATTTTCCTAGCAGTTTTTGTCAAATAGTGAGTTCTTGTCCCAAAAGCTGGGATCTTTTGGTTTATCAAACAGTATCTTGCTGGGGTCATTAATTCTAGTACTACATGACAAGCAATCATTGTCTGTTCTAAACTCCTTTCTAGCATCTGAAAAAGGAATTCTCACTAGAGCTTAATTAAGAATTAAGATCATGGCTTTGACTTCATGATCCATGGAAAGAAGGGACATAGTCAAGAAAGTAGAGAATGAAACTTCACATTAAGGGTAGGTTGGCATAGCAGTAGATCACTAGCATAATGTTATGAAAATGTGACCTTCAATGCTATCTCTGACTCTCATTGGCTCTGTAACTATGAGTATCAACTTTCTTGGAATCTCAGCTACTTCATCTATAAAATAAAGACATTTGGTTCCTATAAATATCAAATTCACAGGATTTTGGGGAGGCTCAAATGCAATAATCTGTTTAAAACAATAGCTAAATGTCAGTCATTACTCTCACCATGAAGGAAAAAGTCAAACAAGTGAGTGAGAAAGGGAGTTTCCAAAAGATCAACATCTAAAAATTATGATGTTGAAAAGGGAGTGAGAAAGGTATATTAATGGGGGAGAACACACAAAGAGAGAAATCCTTGGGAAACTAGAGAGAGGAAGCTCCTTTTCCTTAGGGGTAATGTGACATAATGAATTTGGTATTGAAGTTGGAGTTTATAGAAATAATTTTAAATTCTTCCTCTGATATTTATTAATTGTATGACAATAGTCAAGTCACTCATTTCCCCCAAGTCTGCATCCTCATTTATAAAACGATGATAAAAATACTTGTAGTTCCAACCTCAAATAATCATTGTGAGACTGAGAAGAGATAAGGTCTATAAAGTGCTTTGTAAAGTTATCAAGCTTTAAGTTGAGAAACTCATCTACATAGGACAGAGAGAGGTAGTTATGAATGTATGGAAAAGTTCATCAGGAACTTGAGTCCTGAATTGTGAAAATAGAAGAAAAGAGTAAAGTCATAGGTAGAAAGAGCCCTGGAGGTGCCCAGTCCTTCCAGAGTTATTTTTATTCAAAATTTAATCAGTGCAAGGCACTATGCTAGATCAAGGGAATATATAAAACAAAAGGGGAGAAAAGTACTTGTCCTCGAGTTTTAAAAGTAAGTTAGTTAGTGGACTTATGTTGAGATCTCAGCTGTGCCATCTGAGTGACTTTGGAGAAGTCTTTTCACTTCACTCAGTCTGTTTCTCCTTCTATAAAATGATGGGTATGAACTAGATGAGACCTCTAAGGTCTATTCCAGCTCTGTATTCTTAATGATCACACTTAGTCATTTCATTTTGAGTAATAGATAGATGTTCTCTACTTTTAAAAGAGAACATTTGCAAAGCTCTTCTGAATGCAAAGAGGCATTGGATGGAGCATATATTTTGGAACAAGATATCTTTTGCAGAATCCCTTAGATCAAATTACCACCTATTTTACCACAAAATGCAACACTATATCTGCTTCTGTTTGCTATAAGAATATCCACAGTGGTAGTGAGAGAAGGGAAGATATATCTGGGTTTGTGTTTGGGTACTAAAATGGAAGGCATCTTTTTTCTTTCTAGACTTGAAATGTGGTTAGCTGTATTCCAGAGGATTACAACCAAATATCTCTCTTTCACCAGTCAGTCAATAAAAATGGATTGAGTACTCTGTGGGTGGTTAGAAACTGTCTTTGCCTTTCATGAGTTTAAATAAAGAAGCATAATAGACCAATACTCAATCCCCTTTTGATTATTACATTCTAATGATGTAGAAGAATGGTACAGATGACAACAAGCGTAAAAAATCTTAAATTTATATATTCTTTGTGTTTCCACATTGCTCTGGGCAGAATGAGAAAGGGAAGCAGAAATATTAAGAAAGATTGGAGAATGAAGGATAAAAGAAAAACGTTCTATCAGCCTAGGCCAGTGATAGGAAAACTACAGCCCCTGGGCCAGATTGGGGGGGGAGCCTGAAATGTTTTATCTGGTTGCGGGACATTATTCCTCATCTGATGAATACAATGAGTAGGATACAATATAATGAAACTTCAAAAGAGTTGCCTTAGAAACAGACTGACCCCCTCTTTAAAAAGTTTGCCCATCACTGGCCTAGGCCATAGAGATAACAGAAGCAAACAAGCACAAGAAGCAACAGGGATTTGGGTTAAGGGTGTGGGAGGACAGGTTCTCTGAAGGGAGGCATTTTCAGGTATGGGTATTTATTAAATATTTTAAAAATAGCCAAACATATGCTGAATGTGAAACTAAAGTAGTCTAAAACCTCTAAAATGTTGGATTATTAAATAATTCATCCAGAGAAATACTAAAAAGGATGATGAGCTAACAAATTGTACTAGACTGTAATTTTACATACCTCCACCCTAAAAGGTGTGTAGATAGAAAGAAGTAAAAAAAAATAGTTGAACCTGGCATGGCTGTGTCCACTAATGATTATCAGCCCTTTTCAGATATGGGGAGAAAGACAAAATACCTACAGTCCAAGAAGCTTCCATCTAGTGATATCATGAATGTCAATATTGAAAGAACACCAAAACAAAAAATTGACACCACCAAACATGGGACAAGGGTTGAGAAGAATGGCTAATGAGGTGGATGAGAGGAGAAGAGAAAAACATTCTAGACATAGGTCAAATGCCAGCAGATTGTGATCAAATATATATTAAGGTTAAGGGGGAAAAAAGAAAAGAGATAGTTTTAAGTACAAAACATTGGCCTACGTAAGTTATTTATCTTTCTAGTCAATTCTAAGGATCCAGCTGACTAGAATGCAAGCCCTGTGTAAAAGGGGAATTTTCTCCATAAGACCTATGGAATTGGACAGGGCAGGACAGAGTAGGAAAAGACTTTTCTGATAAAGAAGAGAGAAGTGGATCAGTGAATATCTAGTAAGTGGGAAGATGGGCTACAGCGATATTTAAAAACATTAAGACTGGCTGATTATTAGCTGAAAATAAGCTGTGCTAGAGACCCTAAACTTTGAAAAGGCCTAAAGAAGCCTGTAGAGAAAAGCATAATTAGTCAAATAAATAACATTCAAACTTTATCACCAGTAAGTTAAGAAGAGACATAATATACATATACACTCTGGGCTCTAGCCTAACTTTTCAAACATATTTCATTATTCCCTTATCTCCAAACTGGCCTACTTACTATTCCCTGAACTTGACATTTAATCTCTTGTCTTCATGAATTTACATAGGCATTCTCCAGACTTGAAATGCTAAACCTCCTTACTTTTGCTTTCATAATCCTTAGCATCCTCAAAGGTTTAGCTCAGGTGTTGTCTCCTCCCCAGATTTACTCCTGATCACTCAAGTTGTTTGTCTTTTCTCCTCAAATTAACCTGTTACATATATTACAACTGCTGACTTACTGCTACAGACAGATAGATAGACACAAGAGCCCTGGGGAGCATCAGTGCCTTCCCTCTAGGTCATAATTCCCATTTCCAGCCCATTCTGCATCATCATCATCGTCCAGAAAACCAAATCTTGTGGCAAAATGGCTAGCCATTACCACTAAATGTTACACACGCACGCTCACACACACACACACACACACACACACACACACACACACACACACACAGAGGAAGCAGAAAGGGATCCTGAGAGAGAGACAGGAAGCATTATGTGATAGACAAATCAAGCCAACATCACCTCCACCTTGACCACCTTATCCCTGGGGGATAGCCTTGGACTTTATATCCAAGAACCATGGAAATAATGACATTAAATAATGGTGGTAAAGAAAAGTCACGAACATCTATCTGCTTTGCTACCACATCCAAAGGACTTTTTTCATCAGATTTGCAGCTGAACTCTTCCATATATGCCAGTATCCTCCATGAGAATGTTAGCTTCTCAAAAGCAGGGATTGTCTTACTTTTCTCTTTGTATCCCTAGTGCTTTAGCATAGTGCCTTGAACACAATAAGTATTTAATAATTTTTTTCATTCATTTATTCATCTGATCATATATTTTATCTTCTAATAAAGTGTATTCCTTGAGGACAGAAACTGATTTTTGTGGCTATCTTTGTATATCAGCTCTCACATGTAGCAGATGCTTAATAAATGTGTATTGAATTATATTGGTAATAAATTGAAGCTGACTTTTGTGCTTCTCCATGTCAAGATATCAGGTAGGTGTCCTGAACTACCAAAATGTTGAATGATTATTCCCCTTCCTTCCTAACGAGAAAATTGCTCCTCACATTGGTTGGTTGGTTAGCAAAAGTAAGACTAAGTAACAAACTAGTCTCCAAGTTGGTTGTAGTAGAGAAATTAATAAGACAAGTGTTAGTGTTCAGGATTTAGATGTGAATTAAGATATTGAGAGTGAATTAAAACCTCTGAACTGTGTGAGTCTGTATGGGTGACTAAAAATTTTTAGGTGGGGTTGGGGGTGGGTAGATGATGTTGCTGACCTAGAGAATCCTATTTATAGAAACTCCTTTCATTTATGCAGATCAGCAACTTGTCTGCAACTTATAACCTTAGAGAGTTTCCTAAGGAAATGGAAGATAATTACCTCCCCACCTCTTCCCCCCTGGTTATAGAGGTATTATCTATGAGTGGAGGAACATAAACTCGAGTCTTAGCTTCCTAACTCAACCAATTGTCTACCTACTATGCCACAGTGCTGCTGATCTATATGGTGTGTGTGTGTGTGTGTGTGTGTGTGTGTGTGTGTGTGTGTGTGATGGAATTTTGATCTTTGGATATTACAGTAGACCTTCCTCTCTTCTGTCCTTCCTCTCTCATCAGAAATACTTTCTAAAAGCTTCCTTGAATGTCTGGGCAATTTCCATCACTCCTCCCTCATGAAGAGAGATGATGGGGTTAAGAAAGTGAATGGGAAGGGATTACACACGTACATCTCCAACCTCAAAAAGACACAAGATGTACTAACCATATGGAGGGGGAGTGTGCACGCTGAGTCACGAAAGAAGAAAGTGGATATTAGTTATCTTAACTGTACTAGGAGTCACAGCTTGAGAACATCAAGTTCTGGGATCCGTTAATAGTCTAAAGAGCCTCTTTGAATCTGACAAGGAGGGACTATGGGATCTGGCTAGCCAAGGAGCTCAAAATATAATCTAGCCTAGAGGCATATTGTCCCTTGCTATCTTGCTGTAAAACCTGTGACAGCGTAACAAGAGAAGTAGATTGCAGTGGTGGAAGCAATCCCGATTGTAACAGATGGGAGTAGTGAATGTGGCACAAAATCAAAACAATGGAGTAGGCAAAGGGGTTGCTTGACTAAGAAGAATTATTCTTGGGTCAAGTTGCACACTACAGGAATGTAGCTGACAGCAGCAGCAGCAGAGGGATCATGGATGGACAGTGGGAATAGACATACATAGAGGGAATCTTATACCAAACAGAAGATGTCCTAGATGTAGTAGAGGAGGTGGTTTTTATTCATTTGGAGATAGGAGAGCTAGAACTGAGGTGTAGTGAGTTACACAATCACAAAATAGAGGAACAACCTGATCCTTGCCTTTTAGTAGTGCTGTGGATCATGTGGATTGTGGATTGTCAGGGGAAAAGGCAGGGAGAGATGGTTCTCTAGTGATGCCAAGTCTTTTTATTTTTTAAAACTATTCAAGAGAGTCTCAACTCCAGGGTGTTGGTTTAAGTTTGAGGTGACTATGTTGGTTTCTGAAAAAGATGGACTATAGAGTGCACACTAAAGAGAAAAATTGCTCAATTTTTTAACGAGCTAAAATTATTTTCCTTATAGTGGACCTTGATCTCAGAATAGCACTGCTCTGGGAGAGAGAAGATTGTCTTTACTATCTCTAGGCTCAGGTACTAATTCTCCCCATATTCTTTGTTATATATGAAATGCTTGTTTTATTCTATGTATTGGTATGTTGCTTGCTTTCAAAGGAACTGAAAAACTGGAAATGAGACAAATAAAATTATTCCAGGAGAGTTTTTTGGGGGTAAACCATAGAAAGACATATTGAGATGCCTCCAAGATGGAATTTGGGGCCATGTGAGTCTAGAGCTTTCATAATATACAGTGGGTCACATATATGCACATATATAATATAGGATAAACACATAGATACATATGAACACATATGTTGATTTGTATATGAAAATATTCTTAACATATTGCTGGGTATTGTTTTGAATAGTTCAAATCATGATGATTGTTTGTTGCTTGAGAGTATATTTGATTAGCCAATAGCAATGCTATTCAAATTATTAGTGATTAAAGTGGGTGTTATGTTAAATATGTTAAGTTTGTAACATACTTAGATGAAAAAAAAATAAGTTAGGACTAGAAAGTGTCATGATTGGTTTACTTGTAGAGCCAACAAATTGGCTTTGTATGACATTGCCTAAACATTTCCCCTTACTGCGCTTAGTGAACTGTTCTAGAATAAGTATAGAGGCTTGCAAAGTTTTTATTCTGCAGGAAATACCATTCATTTGAATGAATGAATTCTGGTGTAATTTTAAAGGATCCTTATTTTAAAGTCAACATATAGATATATTCTTTAAACCCTCACATTCTGTCTTAGAATCAATACTGTGTATTGGTTCCAAGGTAGAAGAGCTATAAGGGCTAAGCAATAGGGATTAAGTGACTTGCTCAGGGTCACACAACCAGCAAGTGTCTGAGACCAGATGTGGACCCAGTACCTCTTATCTCTGGGCCTGGCTCCAAAATCCACTGGGCCATCTAGCTGGCCCCTCTGAAATAACTTTCTTAAAGGAATCGAAGATATATAGTTCTTTACTTTTAAGTCAGTAGAGCTATTTTAGTCCTGGCTCAGTTAATAATCAGCAATGGGATCTTTGTCATCATCTCCTTTCTTTGGGCTTCAGTATCTTCATCCATAAAAATGAGAGAGTTGGACTAAATGACTGCTTAGGTTCTTTCTATGATTCTCCAGGTTGTGGTAAAAAAATCAGCTATTTGGAATTCAGAACACATTTTCTCCAAGAAACAATGCTATAAAGGGTGGACAGGTTCCCAGACTAGTCCATAAAAGCATGTTAAATCCATAATTCCTGACCTATAGTATAGCATTATAGAATGCTTTAGGGGAAGAAAGCCTCAGTGTAGAGGACAGGAACAAGTAGTTTGCCTGGTTTGGTGGGGGCCACTCAGGCAATGTCATGGAAGCTGGAATCAGAAGATAGTTTCCAAGCTATTGGTTGATCTGATAATATATTTAAAAAGAAAAGTAAGCTGTATACAATAGAGAACTACAAGTTCATAGACAGTCTTCTTCTTAAGCTTTCCATTGGATATAGAAATGTTCATTCGATCTAGTGTTTACAGTTAGAATAAAAGAAAAACAAAACTAATTCTAGGTACAAAAATAATTATAGTTTCCATAGGTAGAAGAATTGGAGAAAACCAGAAGAGAGGGACAAGAAAGACTGGTCACTTCATAGATAAATTGGTAAACCAGATATTTATAAGTAGGGAACAAACTATCCTGTCTATCAGTCTATTTGTCCCCTAAAGAAAGTATTAGAAAAAAAGGAAAATTAGCCTCATACTCTGTATAATACTGCTTTCTCTGGTCCCCAGTGCCTGAAGGCAGCATACACTGTATTTTTACCTTTTCTTAGGGTTCTCTAATACATTTAAAGGCTTGGTTTTTTGAAGTTTTATTTTTTGTAAATAGAGTCTCTGTCACCTATTTAAACCTCTACTAACTACGTTCCTGAGATTTTTAGAAGTTCAAGGATCCCCGTTCCATTTAGTCATTGAACAGATTAACTTTTCGGAAAGAATATCCGCTGCCACGAGATAGCAAGAACAAACCTACAAACCTCCTCAACAACATTTGAGGTCAGGCAAAATTCTCTCCACCCACTTCCATTTCTGGATGTGGGAGGTGGATTAGCACAATTCCTATCTGACATTAGTCCAAAGATCTCACTGGGCTTACATCTGGTGACGCTGTCTTCTCAAGACCCACATCTGGCAACCCTGTCATCTCAGGATCTCAGACTAGAATCCTTGTTCTTGGGTCTGCATAGCTCAAGTTCTAAAATTTTGGACTCTACTCCTTCTATCCAAAATTGAAAAGGATAAATCATATAGACCAAAACCCTAAGCCCATTGGGGAGGGAGGCAATGAAGCTTAAAGGTAAGATGACTTTTTTCTCTACCCTCTTTCTTAGTGCATGGTACCCATGCTGTGGGTGTACACTTAATGCCACCAGAAAGAGAGAGAAAAATGGTCACAATCTGATAGTTTTAAACAAAGACATTTTCAGTGACACAGCCAATGGAAAGGTGTTGCCCCAACTCATGTGGTAGGCAAACACGAGATGTCTTATTCCAGAAGCAAATTCTTGGTGTCTCCAAGGCAACTCCATCTTAGGTGATCTGAGCATGCTCCCAAATCCCATTATTCTTGAAAAAGACCAGCAAAGAGATAGCTGTGACTAGGAATCCTGTAGGAGATCTGATCCCAGTTATCAAAAAACTATTTATCCAAGTGGCTCAGAGAAGAATTTTTGGCTTAACCACTGAGATTCCAAATCCTTTAGAGACCCCGTTATCACTGGTGTGTGTGTGTGTGTGTGTGTGTGTGTGTGTGTGTCTGTGTGTGTGTCTGTGTGTGTGTGTGTGTGTCTGTGTGTGTGTGTGTATGTAACCCAGAGCAACTGCAAAGAGCTTTACACATATGATTTCATTTGAGTTTCACAGAAGTCTTGTGAAAAGCTAAAAGCATTATAATCCCCGTGGTAGATTTAAAGAAACTGAAGTTCAGAGAAATTAGGAGACTTGCCCATGCTCACACAGTCAGTATCAGAGGCCATACTCAAACTTTGGCTCTGAATCCAGGGGACCACCCACTAGCTGAAAGGGAAAAAAAAATAGAATTGTTGGAGTATTTCAGATGCTACCAAATCCATCAGACAGAAGGAAAATGCATGGCATTGGACCAGCGGTGACACCCAGATCCCTTTCAGAGACATGTTAAAGCTGCTTTCAGCACCAGCTACCACTGGAAGGGGAGAAAGGGGTCTGCTTAGCCAGGAACTGTAGACAGCAATGCTTCCCAAGTTGGTCCCTGTGCTCTTGTTGCCGCTGTCACTGCTCAAAGCTCAGCCTCTGGCGATCCCTCTTCTTTCGGACTATATGCCAACCCCATTCTTCCTCCATTCTATTCAGCTGTGTACCAGCATCGCAGAACTCTGCGGACTACCACTGGATTCATTCCTTTTCACCTTTATCAATGCCTTTCTCCCAGTCCTGTGGTAGCTATGCTGCTTAACCTCTCAAACTGGGAAAGATGTTGGCATTTTTTCTTTCCTTCTCTTTAGAATATTTGCTATTACTAGATAACCATGAAGGCAGTAGTTATCTTCATGGAATCTAGTTCTTGGAAGTTAAGATGCCTTTACTATGTATTTGATATTGAGCACTTGACCCTCACTGAGGTTCCGGTTTGTTATCTATAAAATGGGTATATTATTAGTCATAAGATGTCCCCTCGAATGGGTCGTGAGGATTCAGTTTTTTTTCTTTAAAAGAAAACTCTTTTAATGTATGCCATGTAAAATATTGTTGAAATATAAGGTATTACCTGGTTCACCATTAAATATGAAATTTCCCTCTACTGTTTAAATTGAGAAAGTTGTGATACAATTTAATTCAAGAAATACATATTTTTGAAAGTCACTAAAGCAATTTTGAGGTGGAGACTATTTCATTTGTTTCTTTGTATCCTTAGCACTTAGAATTGGAAACAGCTAGGTTGCTCAGTGGAAAGAAAGCTAAACCCGGAGTCAGAAAGACCCAAGTCTAAATTCAGCTTCAGACACTTACTATCTGTGTGAATCTGGGCAAGTCACTTCACCTCTGTTTATCTTAAATGCCGGAGAAAGAAATGGCAATTCACTCCAGTATCTTTGCCAAAACACATATGGACAGTACTGATGTCTATGGGGTCGCAAAGAATCAAATGACTGAACAACAATGGCATACAGTCAGTGCTTAATTAATGCTTGCTGAAATTATCAATAATATGGAATAGATCTTGATCAGTGGTACATGTAAAACCCAGTGGAATTGTGTGTCGGCTATGGGGAGGGGGTTGGAGGGGAAGAAAAGAACGTGAATCATGTAGCCATGGGAAAATATTCTAAATTAATTAATTAAATAAATTTTTTCAATTTAAAAAATGAATGCTTGCTGATTGATGGATTAAGGAAATAAATACCTTATTAAATATTTCCTTTCTTCTTTTCTTCCTTCCTTCCTTCCTTCCTTTATTTCTTTAAGAGCTAGGTGATTAAAGTTAAGTGACTTTCCTAGCATCAAACAGCTAAAATTGTCTGAGGTCAGATTTGAATGCAGGTCCTTCCAGTTCCAGGCATGATGTTTTGATCTATCTACTGTTATCTAGCTGCCCCTAGCAAATGTTTTCTTTTTCTTTATTTAAAATCTTACCTTCCATCTTAGAATCAATACTGTATATTGGTTCAAAGCAGAAGAGCAATGAGAGCTAGAAAATGGGTGAGGGGTGGGCTAAGTGACTTGCAAAAGGTCATACAGCTAGGAAGTATCTGAGGCCAAATTTGAACGCAGGACTTCCCATCTCTAAGTCTGGCTCTCAATCCACTGAGCCACCTATCTGTCCCCAGTCAAGGCTGTCTTAATGTTTTTTGAACGCTACCACCGTGGAGCTTGGCCCTGAAATTTTGTACCCCAGTCCAAAGAGGAAGTGAAACTGCAGATGGATTTCCCTAGTTGGGATGTTATATCATTTGTTTTCTGGTTTAACCTAGATATTATTACATTTTAAAATCAAATGAATATGTGACCCACAGAGATCCTTATTTACGAATTAATGGCTTTGTTTCTATTGAGTTTGACACTACTGTACTATAGGAAGCCTTTCCCAACCTCCCTTAGTCCTAGTGCTTTCTCTCTGCTGATTATTTCATATATGTGTGTGTGTGGTAGGTATATATACATATACATATACATACACATATGTATATCAAAGGTATATAATATATATATATATA
>NC_058133.1:72207840-72244300 GCF_016433145.1 Gracilinanus agilis
GGCAATGGGGGTCAAGTGACTTGCCCAGGGTCACACAGCTGGGAAGTGTCTGAGGCCAGATTTGAACCTAGGACCTCCCGTCTCTAGGCCTGGCTCTCAATCCACTGAGCTACCCAGCTGCCCCTCTTGGCAGACTCTTAATCATTTTGATAAATAAAAATTATCTGTCCACAAAGGGTCCTCAAAACTTTGCTGTTTCTCTATATGTTTTTGATTTCACAGGCTCATGGAGAATGACACTGGGGAGAAATCAAATTACAATATGAAAAATTAGAGACTCTGTGGCATTACTAAAAAAACAACAGAGAAAGGTAATAGAAACCCATTGATAAGGGGAGAGACGAGATTAACTATAAACCCAAAGTCTGTATTGTCAGACAGAGGTTGCAGGAAATTCAAGGGGGGTTTTATTGACCTCTATTTGTGGTTGAGGAAGAAGAAGGAAACTTGAGAAATAAATAAAAGACCATGGAATATTTGACAGAGCTTCTGGGTAAAGGATTAGAAATATTTGTGAGTAGGGGTAAAGACAAGGGAGATTGAGCTGAGAAGAGATTACTGTAAAAGATATGTAAGTGGGCTACTGGTATAGTCCTTAAATATCTATACCCATTCCCACCCATCTGAAATAAAAATAAAAATTTTACTACCCAAAGGAATTATCTCAAAAGAATTCAAAGAATTAATTTTTTGGTGTCATTCTAATAATAACTGACTTATAAAAGGCTTTAAAGTTTACAAAGCACTTTCCTTAAACAATCCTATGAAATTATGCTAAGATAATTAAGTAGTTTAAGGATTATTATCCCCATATAAAAATATGCAAACTAAGACTCAGAGTGGTAATGTGAATTGTCCTTGATGTGGTGGAAAAAACACAGGATTTGAAAGGGAGAAGTTGGGTTTCAATCTCAAGTCTTCCCTTTATTGTCTGTATAACTATGGGTAAACAATTTATCCTATGTAAACCCCATTTTCCTCCTCTATAAATAGAGGGAGTTAGACTTAATAATCCCTAAAGTCTATTCCAGCTCTAGGATCCTACGTATCAGAGCTAAGATTTAAACACGAGACTTCAGATTCCAAGTCCAGACACACAGCATCACATAAAAGAAGGTGGATATGGAAACTACCTCTGTGGCTTAGATAAAGTTAAAGTTTAGAAATGATGCAATACATAGCTAAGCTTCGGGATACTAGGAACTAGATTTATTTAACTCACGTTGCACAGAATCTACCACAAGTTTTGATGGAGCTTCCACTTCTCCCCTCTGTACCCCCAAATCATGAATGATTCTCCCCTGTTCTTCCCTGACAGACACTTCTTGCTTGCCTTCTCCTTTGACTGGAAATTAACATTAAGCTGATCTATTCAAGGAAACCTGATTTTCTCATCACACCCAAAGACGTGACAAGTTGCAATTTCCCACCATGTGGTGCTATCCAGAGAAAGAGAGAGAGAGTGGAAGAAGGGAGGAGGGGAGTGAGAGAAGGAGAAAAAGCAGAAGAGGCAGACAGAGAGCAGGGCCTAGAAACAGAGGTTTGGCAATATGTGCCAGTAATTTTATTCTCTCACACTCCCCCACCCAAGCCCAAATTCAATGCCATATGGCAAGCTGCACCTGCGTTGAGACAAATGAACTTACACACACGTTATGTTGCCCTCCTTTTACCCATTGAACGCACAAAGAGTTCAAAACAGTCAAAGCGAGGGATTCTAAAGCAAATGATTACATTTATCCAAAGCCCAATGAAGTGGAAAGATAATCGGACTTGGAGAAGGAAGCCCTGATTTTGAATCTTGGTTCAAGCATTGATTTGCTGTATATACCTACTACCCTTGAAGTGTCAGTAGTTTCCTGGTCTGTAAAGTGGAGGAATTCACTAGGTGATCTCTTTGAGAGTTACCTCTATGTAATGAAGAGTCCAAAAGTTTGAATACAGAGATTAACTTTCACGGCTGCCACTTACTAGTGACTTGACCTTGGGCAAATTATTTAACTTCCCTGAGAATCAGTTTTCTCATCTATTAAAGGGAGGTAAGAATAGTACCTGTCTGCCTAGGGTTTTTGAGAGGATCAAATGAAATAATGTTCACAAAGCACATTGTAAACTTTATAATACTTGAACTATTATCATTTTTAACGTTACCATTGTTATTACTATTTCTCTAAATTTTGTTATCTTTAAGCACACACACACACACACATTACACACGCATACACACACATTTAATCCCCTTGCCATGATCTTTTAACAAGACTACTAAGATTCTATCTAGGTCTTTCAGAAACCATTGATGGAGACTTGTAAAATTCTGTAATCATCAAAAACCTGAAAGAAACAGAGTTTCAGGTATTAGGTTAATTTATTAATTGATTTCTCAGTATAAATTAATTTGGTCAAATGATTCTCTCAGTAACCATAGTCCTTAAGATCCTGCTACATAGATCAATAAATACATTTTGAAAGCTCATTATTCATCTCTCCCCTGGACATACCAAAACATCTCGGATTGGTGAAAAGCCAATGAGGAGGTGGTCCATAAATACTCTCAATGCCTCCCCAATTCCTTCAGTGGTGGTGGGCTAACACATGCCTGGTGTTTGTGATAGGTCCTATCCAGTAAAGTGTGACATTCTCCATCTACTCTAATGGAGAGTCAAAGACTCTGTTCTGATGTTGTCAGACATACCTGGCCTTGGCTAGTTTTTATTTACCTGGTAAGATAGACCTCATGATCTCACTCTCCTATCTATTACCCTATTGTAGAAGAAATTCTTGGATGGAGCATTCTTTGCAGTTCATAAGAATAAAGAAATGTTAAGAGAGGTCAAGGAATGAATCTGTCTCAATCCAAAACTCAGAAGTAGAAATAATTCATTATACTATAAATAAATCCTCTCAGTTCTCAGGGTTGAGTGGACCTAGGATCCAGAAGCCTTGCATACATTTAAAGGTATTCAGGAATAAATTGCTTATACTGAAAAGAAGTTAGTTATCTAGCCTGATTTCTAAGTAGAAACTCTGAACAACAACAAGCCCCCCAGAATTCTTAGTTTCAACCTGCTTTAGAGATTTACAAGGGAATGATAGGGATGCCCAGGGCCTCATGGAGACCTAGATTTTGCTGATAGCTGTGCCTCTTACTAGCTGTATTTGTCTTTAAGCAAATCGCTTTTTATTTCTGCCTTATATTTCTCACTTGGAAGAGGAAGAAGTTGGACTAGATGATATCTAAGAAATCTTTTCTGTTTTAGGATTCTAGATTCTTTGAAACTTGGAAGAACCAAAAGACATCCTGAAATTAGTGCTACAGTGCAAAGATGTGCATCTCTCCCCTAAAGTCATTCAAGTCTGCCACAGCTATGAGAAGGATCTATTCAAGTGTTCAACCTTGAAGACGAAAGAGTCACTTGTCATCTTTCATTTCTTAATGATTCCTGACTGAAGAACCTACCTACAGGATGGCAGTTCTCATATTTAGAGAGTTATTTCACATTGACTCAAACCATGGTGGCAATATTTTGAAAGAAAGTACAGGAAAAACTCATAGAAATTGGATTTTATCAGCCTGTGACTATTTAGAAATGTATCATTCATTCTGGATAATTGAGTGGAGTGACATGTTTAGTCCTTTAAGTACCCCAGATCATTTTGGATGAGCATTCTATGTGTTGATGTCTCCTTTTTTCTAATATAAAAATGTTGAATAAATTTTCCTTCATTCTTAATGGATTCAGTATCAGGCACATATTGTCTGTGTGATGTTGGACCCTCTCAACTCCCTATGACTTTAAGTAAAGGAGTAGCAGATTTCATCTAGGAAAGAGGTATCTATCAAAGAGTCATTTTTTCCCAATAGGTGATGTGGAACTGGCCAAACAAAGGTGGTCATTTGATACTTTAACCACTGATAAGTTAAGTCCATGTTCTTCTAGTTTGATGCCTAACAAAATGGATCAAACCACTCCCAGTCACATTTCCCTACAATCAATTGGTTTGCAGTCCAAACAGAATAGGGATAATCTAATCCATGGGTAGAGACTGAGTAATAATGGACAAACAAGTCACATTTTATTGGTAGGTGCAAGGCTAGATGGCACTCTGAGGAAACCACTCTGAGGAAATGAAATGATTAGGACCAAATGAATAGGGAAACAGGACAAATGCTTCATGATAGATGTTCAAAGGCATAAAGGATCCTAGAGTTAGAGCTGAAAGAGGTCTTAGATAGCATTTAGTCCAACCTCCTTACTTTACAGATGAGGAAACTGAGGTCCCATGAAATTAAATGAGTTGGCCAAGGTCACACAAGTGATAAGCAGCAGAGGCATGGATTGGAATCAAGGCTATCTGAGGTTGGCTGGATGGATCCTGTCTACCACTGAGCCTTAGCAAAGCCTAGATGTGTTTTAGACTAGAATCAACTTATGATTCCCTACTAAACTCTCAGAGCCTAAAATGTTCCTTTTTTGCTTTTTTTGTTTGTTTGTTTGTTTGTTTGTTGTTGTTGTTGTTGTTGTTTTTCAATCTCCTTCTTATGGATGGTGTGTTAGGAGGAGCAGAGAATTCATGCCTTGCCTCAGGCATTTTTTCAAGTCCCAGTGAACTAGAGAGAGAAAAGACCTGGGGATCCCAATTCCTTCTCTGAACTACCTCACCCACAGGGGCATTAAAATTCATTGCTCTGAAAAGAAAAAGCCCAGGGAATATGTTCTTGGCAATCAAAAAATAAAGCTCTGGGGATCCAACTGAATCAACCAAAGGAAATTCAGGATTTGGTTCCCTGGAAGGTTTGCCTGGGGTTTCTATCATATCTTTAAGCAAAATGTCAAATTAACACACACACACACACACACACACACACACACACACACACACACACACACACACACGTGTATGGAGGAAGGTGAGAAGGCACCTGAATCACTTTCCATGGGTATCTAAAGAGTACAAGGCAAGCTATGGGGGAGGGAAGAAGACAGAATTGCTATTAGAATGGAAAATAGCCCAGCTAGAACTTGTATTCATTCTTAGAAGAAGACTTCAGGGGGAAAGCCTTCAGAAGTTTGTAGCTGATTGAAACCTTGGCAAAAAATCAGAGACCCTGACAGAATGTGAGACCCTCACTGAGAACCACCCAGTGGCCCAGAAGAGAGTTTCTGAATCACATTTTCTTCTCAGTTCTGTTCTGTTCCACGCTATGGGAGCGCTTGACAAATTAATGTGTGCCAGTATTTATTTGTATATGTGTATGTAAGTACAGGTGTATTTCAGACAATGCCCTTCTAAACTCTGTTCCTCTAGTGGCCCATTTCCCCTGAGAGCCATCTTTAGCCTCTGCTTCTTTACCTTCAATCCCCCCATGGCAGGCAGCAAGTTAACTTGGGGAGAGCTGGCTCCCTGGTTTGTATTCAGCACCTGGCCTTCCAGAGGGGACTGTGGTCCAGCTGCACATTTGTATATTCATTGAGCCGTGCTCCCAACTCCACAGACTCCTGACAGCTGCAGATGGCAAAGCTATTTTTCATAAGGTGTGGGAGAGAAGAAAGACAGAATCAAATATCACCTGGAAAAGACAGTGGCCTTTGGAGCCACCAACAGAGATGGGATTAAGAAAGAGAAAGAAGTCATTCAGGAATCCAGGAGTAATTTTTATTGCCTTGATCTACATTTAAGGGCTCTCAATTCACTGTTATTAATTATCTTTACACAGGCATTATGTCAGGGATGTACCAAGGATCTAGGAATGGTGCCCAGTGAGGTTACATGTTAAAGCTCAAGATGGAAAAGCTTTCATCTGTTCTTTTTTCTTTCTTTTTTTGGTGACATTGTCGGTATGGGAGTTATGGGGAGATCTTGTCCTATAGGAGTCTGCATATTAAGGAGAGGAGACTTCCCAGCACTTTAGAATAGACTATAAGCTAAAATAGTTCTGCATTATGATGGAAAATTCAGAAAAAATGCAAGAGAGAGGAAGAAATGAAATATTGTAGAACCAAGGAGGGGGTAGCAGTGGAGATTTATCTTTGGGCTATATTCTCACTCTCTCTAACAGCCACTGGCTATTCACAGAAATGAGATGGAAACTGCTTGGTCCCATTAGGAGACAACTAGCCCACAGAGTCATTGATCAGAACCTGAACCTAAATTTGTATTTCACTTCCTGGGAGATTTTGGGTTAGAGGCAATGTGAGGCCATGGAAAGAACGCTGGATGTTGAGTCAGGAGATAACTGGATTTCAAGTCCTATCTCTAAGGGTGACCAGGAGAAAATTACTTAACACTATTCTTAAATCCCAGTTTTATCATCTGTAAAATAGAAATAATAGTATCTACTTTATAGAATTATCATGAGAATCACAGATCTGGAGCTAAAAGGAAACTTCATTTTATAGATGATGAAAATGAGACATCCAGGAAGGTTAAATCTCTTCCCTGAAGTCAAATAAGTAATAAGGAGGCTAGAGCCAGAGGACCTGGGTCCAGATCCTGTCTCCTGATTATTCCACACATGATATTAGAAATTGGAATCCTCAATTTCTTCAATGGTAAAAAAATAACAAGAGTTATGTTTATGAAAGCCTTAAGATTTACAAAGTACTTTACAGATAATTCTCATTTTTGTCTACATAACCCTGGGAAGCGGATACTTTATTACCCCCATTTTCAGATGATGAAACTGAGGCAGACAGAAATTAAATAACTTGCCCAGGAGCCACAGAATGCACTTCTTCCTGAAAACAAGCCCCAAAATCTATTCTCTACCTATGTAAAATGGACCAACTTGATCCCTGAGGTCTCTTCCAATAATAGCTCAATAGCCACATTATCCTTAGAGATGGTACATGTAAAGTTCATCATACACATGAGCTATTCTTTGTAATTCCTCCTCATGTGAAAAGATTCCATTAGGTTCTGCTTGCCAGGCTGCCACTACCTTTGCTTTGCCACTAAGAGGCTGTGCCATCCAATTTAGCACTTGCTAATTGACTATGCTCTATTGCTGCCTAATTGCTACAGGTGTAAGCCTGGAAATCTCCTCAGGTAACCTCAAGGACAGAAAATGGGTCACACTTTAATTCACTGCCTTCCACAGTGACACTCCTACTCAGTGTTCACAAAATGCTTACTAGAGACCCATCTAAGTCATAATGAACCAGGCCCACATTGGGACCCCTGATTCTGCTTACTCCTTCCTTTCCCTTCTCTCACCTCCCCACCCAAACAAATACAGTTTGTAGAAAATTTGACTGTTTTCTTATATATAGAGGAACTTCAATTGGCTTTTGCCTACCCCTAGACAAACTTCAGGAAGACACTGGCCAATGAGGAACAGGAAATTAATCTAGAACCCCAAATGCCTTGTTCTACCCCACCCCCAAAATAAAAGACCGGAACTTTGCCATTTGCCAATATTCTGTCAGTATCACACTATAGCTCTGTATGGTATATATGGTCATGTAGTTCCTACCTCAACTATCTAACTCTTATAATGAATGTATTTTTCTCCTGCAATAGTATTGCACAATTATATTTTCAGTATAAGTGTTTAGTGTAGAGACAGAGAACCGACCTTGGAACTGGGAAGGTATTGATTCAAGGGATCATCTGATACATCCAGGCTGTGTGATACAGGCAAGTCAATTAGCCATTCACTGCTCTAGGTAGCTCTGGCGAATAATAGATTGTAGGGATAGTGCCATGCTGCATGGGTATTGAGAATTTCTTCATTACTATAGCATAGAAATCATAAGTAGAGTCCTTAGATGTACACATATATGGAAGGTGCTTTCGAAATCTTAGAATAATATTTATTATTCTCCATCTATATTTATACACACCTACCTGTAGAAGGAGGCAGAAGGATGGCACATGAATAAAATGCCCAGTCTGGAGTCAGGAAGATCTGATTTCAAATCAGACTCAGACAGGTATTAACTGTGTGACACTGAGCAAGTCGCTTCATTCTGGTTACCTCAGTTTCCTCACCTATAAATTGAGCTGGAGAAGGAAATGACAAAACACTCCAGCATCTTTGCCAAGAAAACTCCAAAATGGAATCACCGAGAATCAGACATGACCAAACAATAAACTGAGGATGAATACAAGCATGTTCCCTTAAGAAAAGTGTGAGAATTACTTAAAAAAAAATTAAAAAACTCAAAGGTGACTGATGAATGCCAAAGATAAAAAGGAGGTTCTTCAGCTTTTAGCACAGTGCCTGGCACATTAATAAATGTTCTATCCATCTATTTAATCTATCTATACATAAGCAAGATTTCGCATATAACAAAATTTTCACAGTAGCACATGTTGCAGTAGCACAAAATAGAACTAGTATTTACTAAGGTAAACTGTGGTATATGTATGTAACAGAGTATTACTATACTATTAAGAATGAGGAAAATGACTAATTCAGAGGATAATAGGTGAACTTTCATGAACTGAAACAGTATACACTAATTAGAACCAGGAACATAATATTCACTATGACTAAAACAACAAGAAGGGAAAGAACAAGAAAAAGTCAGAGATGGAAAGGAAAAGAATAACTTGAAAGGATATCCATTAAGCTTTTGAAGACCTTAAATTGTTACAAAAAGTATTTTTCCTACACTGAGCTTCTTTTCCACTTCCACCCATTGTTTCCAGTTCTGTCTTCTGTAGAGATGTTTAATCCCAGTTATCCATGAAGGGGGGAACTGGATTGAAGGGAAGGGAAAACAATTTTAAATAATACAATATTGAAGATCCATGCCAAAATAATTCTAGTGAGAAGGAAAAGATATAGTTCTCTAAAGGGACTTATATGATGCACAGCTGGTTGACACAACCAAAGCATATTTTCAAAAGGATTCTTGATATGATGGAATTGCGGGAAGGTAACTGAGGATGAGTACAAAAGAGCCACTTGATCCTTTAAGAAGGATATCAGAAGTAGGAAAAGCCACTTTGAGCTGAAATTGCTGATGAAGACCAATGGCAAAAAAAGGGTTGTTTGTTTTTTAAATTTGTTGGGAAGAATACAGGGGGATCAAAGAAAAAGCAAAATTGTTACTCAGAAGATGAGATAATTATAACAGGTGATAGTGAGAAGGAAAAACTACTAAACTCTTTGTTGTTGCTCTTCTTATTGTGTTTTCATTTCCAAAGAAAATGATCTTTGGGTTGGGAGGTAAACAGATTTGAAACTAAAAGTAAACAAGGAGGAAGTGAGAAAGTACCTAGCTGCTCTCCACGAGTTCAAGCACCAGACCTGGTGGCCAAGTAGTTAACGTCACAAATTACTTATCTCTCAACTATCTCCTCTTTTTTTGTTGTTCTGTTTTTTTTTAGGATGGCACACTGGGGACTAAGGGATATACTCAGAAATGGAAGTCATCAAAACTAGTTATCAGCACATTTATTTTTAAAAAGAAGCTGTGAGCTTCTTACATTATTCCTCTGACCCATTCTGGGTTCATGGTGTGTCAGTATTCTAAGTAACTGCTTATCTAAATGGACTATGACAGAAAGGAAAAAATGACAAGAGAGAATTATAGCTATTGGTAAGAAAATGGGAATGTAGAATGCAGTGTCTGGTAGAGAAGGCTGAAGTCAAAATGTATCAGTAAGGTTAAGGATTAATGCACATGTGTGGTAAGGAGAAGTGTATGTCTATTGTTTTGGAGGTCTACTAGGCTTGGGAGAATAAAAGGATGGTGCCATAAGGGACCAGATGGAATGATACCTACCTTCCTCATAGAGGAAGATAGTATAAAACGGTAGGTTAAGAAGGATATTTATGAAGAGTGTTTAGCATATAATGTTTAAAGAGTGTTTAGAAGCACTCTTCTGATTCTGGGAGTAAAATTCTTCTGAGCAAGAAACTTCTCAAATTAACCCGTAAAAGTCTCAATCTGTACATATCCTACAACCCTAAGCCCATGCATAGAATACGAGATTGAAGATTAAAATTATATCATAGGTTCCCAAATGATCTTTGAGTTATCAGATAATATTATTGCTGGCAGTGACCTTTAAAAGATTGTGGGAAACAGGAATGGTGTTGCAAAACTCAAGAAAGGCAAATTTCATGATTTTTTTTAAAGTAAAAGGCAGGGAGCTATAATATAGTGTTTAGTGAGCTTCTAAGACAACTTCAAGTTTTGACTCAATTTGGTAGTTTGAGAATATTTGGGAAGCAAAAGTGTGATCAAGGAAAGCCTGAATTACTTTATCAAGAACAGATCACATCCCTCTAATCTCATTTCCCCTTTTTGATAGAGAAACCATATTGGGAGACCAGAGAATGCTGAAACTAGATTAAAATTAGATTTCAGCAAGGCATTTAACAGAGTTTCTATTGCTATCCTTTTTTGGTATAGGTTTTAGTATAGTTAGGTGGCTTGAAGTTGTTTGAATGACTGAATTCAAAGGATATTTGGGTTAAAGGTTGGTTGAAACTTGAAGTCACTATTGAATATTATTGGCTCTGTACTGTTCAGCATTTTTATCAATGATATGAAAGAAGCCAAAGGAAGAATGCTCATCAAATCTGCAGGTAACACCAAATTGAAAGGTATAGTCTATATTCTCGGTGACAGCAGCATGGATCCAAAAGTTCTCTATAGACAGAAATAGTTGGCCAAGGTGAAAAATATGGATTTCATTAGATCTAAACTGAAATGAAAAGAGTCAAGTTTACAAGTAGAGGATGTGGCAGGTATAGCTAGAAAAGAGTTCTAATAAAAATAGTTGTGGGGTTTAGTAAACTTGAAATTCAATATAAGCCAACAGTATGACCTAGTAGGTAAACTAATCCTAACATATTAATGGAGACATAAGAGACAGTGAGGTGGCTCTGTGAATCATGAGCCACTCCTAGAGACAGGAGGTCCTAGGTTCAAATTTGGCCTCGGATACTTCCTGGACGTGTGACCCTGGGCAAGTTACTTAACCCCTATTGCCTAGCCCTTACCACTCTTCTGTCTTGGAACTTAAGATAGAAGGTAAGGGTTTTAAAAAAGAGAGACAGAAACAGTCAAGAGACATAATATAAAGAAAAAAAGGAGACGATATTCTATTTGCATATTTCCTTGATCAAACTAAACCTAAAGTACTATGTACATTTCCTGATGTCAGATTTTGGGAAGGGCATAAATAGAAACCTATCCACAAAAGGATTCTAGGATAGTGAAGGGATGGGAATTAGTCTATATCAAGACTAGTCAAAGGAAATGGGGATATTTAGTACAAAGAAGAAAAGACTAAGTGAGAGCATGATAATGGTCTTCATTCATTTGAGTAATATTTGTACTTAAAAAATCTTAAAAGTATTATGTAAATGCAAAGTATTTAGAGGCAACTAGATGTGTGCCAAGCCTAGAGTCAGGGAGGCATGAGTTTAGATCCAACTTCAGATACTAACTAGCTGTGTAACTATGAGTAATTCTTTTAACTCAGTTCCCTCAACTTTAAAATGGAGATAATAATAGCACCTCCTTCTTAGAGTTGTCACGAGGATAAAATGATGCAATTTTTACAAAATATTTAGTACACTGCCCAGATCATTGTGCTATAAATGTATGTATCTATCTATACATCTAATAATCCACCCATCTATATATTTTGTCTGTCTATTTATCTGCCTATCTTATCTATCTCATCTATTTTATCCATCTAACTATCAAACTGTCTATCTGTCTATCTGTTTATGTATACCAGTTATTATTGTTGTTGTCATCTAAAGGGAAGCCAAAGGAAAAAAGGAATGGAATTAATCAATTTTGTTCAAGAACTAAAAACATCAAAATGGAGTTTCATAGAGGCACATAAAGGGTTCATTTACAGGGAAACCTGCCTAATTATTAGAACTGTCCAAAATGTCTCAGAACATTATGAGGTCATCAAGCAGAAGCTGAATAACCACTTGTCAGTGCTATCAGAGATAATTCTTATTCATGTGTAGGTTGGATTAGACAATCACTCAGATTGCATGTTGGAATGCATGGTCATTCCATCTCTCGAAATCTGACATTCTGCATTATAGATCAAATTGCTTTGAATACTACAGCTTCTTTTAGGATACATGAGATTTTTTCCCTCGGATTTTAGATTGTTAGATTCCATTAAATTCATTTCAATGGATATTTAATTAAATACCAACTAGTTACCATTAGAGACTTCTTTGAATGGAAAGGAAGGCCACTGCCAAAAGAAGTGGATGTTTGGGGCTTTCAATTTTGGCGTCTTTGAGATTTATTGCACATTTGACCTTTTATTGTAGAAGACAGATTTGCTCATCACCCTAGGGACAATCCACATGCCTTGAAACTTCTGACTGGATCTAGCTACTAAAGTACATGATAACAATCAGGAGGAGGAGGAAAATGGTGGTGATGATTTTGAAATCTGTAATACAACCAATAATAGAAAAGTAATTATTATTTTTTTTCAGTATGATCAAGTGATGATGTGCAGTGCCTCAGAAGCCATATAAAACAGCCAAGAAGCCAGATTTTCTGAAAGCAGCTGGAAACAACTCTTGAAGCTCACACTTTTCCCCCTACACTCTCAAAGAAACCAGTGTAAGAAATTTAATTGCAATGTGCTAAATGCTTACTTACCTAATTATGCTGCTCTCATGAACATCAAGCACCCAAGGACTCAGATTGTGTTTCTGTTTATCTTCCCACCTTAGAGCACCCACCTTGCCACTCTTCCATATGCTCAGCAATAGGACTCTTATAATATTAATAGTATCTTTTATTTCTATACTGCTTTAAGTTTGTAAAGTGAAATACAAGTATTATATCACTTTAGCCTTACAACCATCCTAAGTAGATACTATTATTTTCTCCGTTTTACAGATGAGGTCTCTGAGGCTGGAAATGAACTCAATTCTTTTCGAAGTGTCCAGTGTACTATTTATTTTATCACCTAACTGCCTTAAGCAAGATATTCTTCAGAAGCCATATAAAAGAGTCAAGAATCTGCATTGCTATATTCAGAAGATCTGCCCAGTTCAGAACCAAATATTCATTAAATTCTGTGAAGAAACAAAAAGAACACACATGTATATGCATACATGTATACTCAATCATATATGTATATATACATATATATCATAGATGAAAGAAGACTCAGTTGTTCAAAAAGGTTTAATTCATCATCACTTCTTTAATAGCTAGTGTATTTAAAGTACTCTACTAGGTATTGGTGATATATAGAGACCCCCAAAAGTCTCTGTCCTCACAGAGTTTACATTCTTCTTGGGAAAGTGAGAATACAAAAAGTATTTACAGAAAAGTAAATACAAGGAAGTGTGAGAAAGCAGGGAGGACTGAAATCTGGGAAATTCAGGAAAAGGTTAATTTTTAAAAATACAATCAATAGGACCTATTCAGATAGAAAAGAAGCTTTATATAATGAAACAAAAACTAAGTTTTTGAATTTTGAGCCCTTACTGTACTGTATATAATAGCCCAGGTCTAGGAGATTGTAAGTAAGTCATTTAAACTCTCTGGGACTTGATTTCTTCAACTGGGGCATAGATACAAAATTAAACTTGAGGTCAGTAAGACTCAGGTTCAAATACATTCCCAGACCCTTCATTAGCTGTGTGACCCTTTGCAAGTCACACAACCTGTCTGCTTCAGTTTTCCCATCTGCAAAATGGGATTAATAATAGCACCTACCTATAGGTATAATAGCACCCTAGGATTGCTGTGAAGGCTATGTGAAATTACATGAGCAAAATATTTTTATTTTGCATACCCTGAAGTTGTTTATATGTGCTGGCTACTGATATAACTATAAAATAGAGGAATGAACAAGGGAATTTTAAATTTCTAGTCAGCTCTAAATCAATAATCCTATGATCTCTAAATCTCTTTCCCCACTCTAAGTCCTGTGTTCTCTCTGCCACTAATTTTTTGAATCACATACAGTCGGCGTGATCTTTGTCACTCACGGTACATTCTGTGTGCCTCAAAGGCAGTATTTTCACTTGATTCCAAGGCTGTTGGGGAAAAAATGATCCCTTTACATGACTGCTCGCAGGTGCTGCTGGAGGGTGACAAAGCACATCTTGATACCAATTGGCGGATAGGGTCAGTATCTCAGCTAGCGATTCCTCCAAGGGGCTTCCGTAGAGATAACGAGGAACGACTAACTCAGGAAAGCAGACAAGCTCATCAGACTAGGAGTCATTCATATCGTTTGTACCTTTTCCCCAGTGGAAAGCTCCTATATCATGAAGATTGGCCCAAAACGAGCCAATAAAACTAGTTAAAATGACTCACGTCTGTGTAATACATAACATTTATTCTTTTAGTTAAACCTCTATGACAACTCTAGTAAAGAAAATGAGACTCAGAGAGGTTGTTGACTCAGCTCTAGAAGTGGAAAACGACTCAGAAATCATCTAATAAAACAGGGGAAGACATTAATCCTCAGAATTAAGTGACTTGCTTGGTGTCCCACAAGGAGTTAATATCACGGGCAGGATTTGAATCGAGGTTGTCTGATACCAGAGCCATTATCCTTCCCTTTGTGCTATACAAACTCTTCTCAGAGGTAACGCACTTAGTAAGTGAAGAAGAAAGAACTCGAGTCCAGGTTTCCTGACTTTAAATCTAGTGTTCTTTCCACCCTTCCAGGATACCTATGATTTAGCCTGTTCACAGGAAGGCACTACAGAAGACCAGTAGAAGCATTTCTGTCAAGCATGACATTTTAGCCAATAAAACCTTAAAATAGGAGCTGTGATCCCACTGTTAGAAGCCTTGATGTCAGAGATGAAGCTGTATTTTGGTACATGCAGCACCTAGCACATCACTGGGTACACAACAGGTGTTCCATAAGTGATTGTGGAAAGAACGTCTGTTTGAGTAAACAACTCAGTTGGAATGAAGATGCTTTGAAGCATTGCCTTTTATATTCTTTTCCCCTTTGGTGCTTTTGTAAATGTTTTCCCTGGGATGAGAAAGCAGATCCATTAAATTATCAATATAGTTGGCTGCAAACTATATGGGGTGACCGGAGCTCAAAGCAGCTCACAGGCGCAGGCAACAAGATTTGACAAGACAAGATTCAAGGCAATCTGGATATAAAGGTGGAAACACTGATAATAGGACTGTGGACAGAGCAGGCTGGAAAATCACTTAATCTCTTAAGCTTTCAATTTCCTTATATGTAATCTTTTGACTATATATCACTTAGATAGGACAATCCTCTAAAAATCTTAATGAAATCCCATATCGAAATGCTATTATACTATAACTTAAGGCAGGTTGGCTCTAGTTCTCTGGACAGCTCAATGAACAGCTATTGTAAGATTTCTCTTTGACTGAAAAAAAATTTCTTCCTCTACAAGTGTCGGGATATTTAACTGGCACTGCCTTTCATTTCTTCCACCCACTCCAGATAGGGCGGTTTAGCAGTTAAAAGGCTGTTCTGTTCATTCTGATATAGGGTCAGAATTTTTCCATTTCTCTATTGGGTCTAGTCTTACAAAGAGGTTGTTTGGAAGTATGTCCCTTTCTCATTTTCCACTTTGGAATACAACACATGGCTATAATATAACTGGTAATATAATAACCATAATATATACTTCATTCAAAAGAAATAAAGGGGGCTCTAGAAAGCACTGTACACCAAGAAGTTATCCTAGTATGTGTATATCTGAATAATAGAAGGGATAAGCAGATGCAGAGAATTTAAATAAAAATCATCTTTAAGTAGAAAAATAAAGCATTTTTTTCTGGAGCAAAAGTAGATTACAGACCACTGAACCAGAAGGAAAAATCAAATGATGAGTTCTGGAAGCAAAAACCTAATAAGGCTAGGATTTAGGCAAATTCTATATAGTAGTGATAATTCAGCTAGCAAAGTATTTCTTCAAATCTTCTCTCTGTTAAGAGCAAAGCATCTTATGATATCTTGATCTGATTTATTGATAATTTCATCCTTCCTATGGTAGAGGAACTGCTGTTCTCAATCTGATCCTGAAGAAGAAAGAGGAACTAAGAAATTAGGTGGAAATGATAGGAACCTTGATGAGGCGTATACATGCTATGCTGGGGTATGTGATAAATAAAGACAGTAATATTAGAAATAGTCTGATGTATAAAATTGGGGGGAAATCAAAAGAAATTGAAAGAATCAAAAGGTTCTCATATTCTAGTATTGGGGAATTTGAGTCAAGTAGCGCAAGATCTCAAGAATGGAGTTCTAATGACAAACACAAATTACTCTGATGAAGGGAGAGGGGGAGTAAAACTGTTAAAAGAAGCCAATATTCATTTCAATTAACTTAAGGACAAGCACAGATTTTGAAAACAAATATTCTAAAAATGAAAGCATGGATAAGAAGATAAGATAAAAATGACAGCAATGTATAAGGAGTCACAAAGGAGATAAAAGTGCCACAAGACTGAAAAAACCATGACCCAAATTTTCCTAAAAGTGAAGAAGAAGTATTCTACAAATTCTAGTCTGGTAAAGTTGAGTTTGACATCTGAAAGATTTTAGAACCTATTATTCAAGAGTTTGTTTCTATGCACTTAGAAAGAGACATGGCGATCACAACAAGCCAGCTTGAATTCGTCAAGGCCAAGTCATGACAAAGTAAACTTATTTCCATTCTTGAGAGCTATTTGACTAGTAGATGAAAAGAGCCCTATAAACATAACATAACTGGATTTCAGCAAGCCATTTGACAAATTCTTCCACAATATATTTGGGAACAAGATGGTGTGACATGGGCTAATGATAAAATAATTCAGAATGGCCTCAGACACTTCTTGTCTGTGTGACCCTGGGCAAATCATTTAACCCTCACTGCCTCTAGCCCTTACTGCTCTACTGGCTTAGAACCAATATACAGTATTGATTCTAAGACAGAAGGTAAGGGTTTTAAAAATAATTCAATTGATCTAGAATCAATTGAAAGATGAAATTCACTTTTGCCTAATGAATTTAAGTGAACTTGGAAAGAGATCTCTTGTGGAATACCCCAGTGTTCTGTAATTGGCCTTATTATATTTATTTGAAATAATGAGTCAAATGAAGCAATAGATGTCATTTTTTATAAAATATGAAAATGACAGAAATATGGGAGGGATATTTAATATGTTGAATAATATAACTGAAAGCTAAAAAGACCTAAACAGATTATGAAACAGATGTAATAAAAAGAAATATAATAGGAGAAATACAAAGTTCAATGCTTTAAACATTTTTTAAATAATCTTTATAGGGAGAAATGGAATAAACATTTGTTAAATATGTAATATATAACTAGCACCACGACAAGCACTTTTCAAATGTTAACTTATTTAAGGCTCAGGTTTCCTCCGAGATTAAGTGACTTAGCCAGGATGACAAAACTAGTATCCCAGGATTGATTTGAATTCAAGTCTTCCTCATTTAAGGCTTGTTATTTTCCCACTGTGCCACCTAGATGCCTAATTACATGGTGAGGGAGATTTAGTTCTTGTATTAAAAAATAACTTCAGGAGCTTAGCAATTGTAGGATTTAGGAATACTTAACTTTTAAATGAGGAGACTTGGTAATGAGTAAATTGGGGTAAGAGATGATAGCTGTCCTTAAGTAGCTGAAAGGGTACATAAGGAAGGAGAATTAGACTAATTCTACTTGGAACTACAGGAAGAACAGAAAGAAATGGCTGGATGCTTCAGATATCAGATATCAATCTCAGAAAAAAAAACTTTCTAGAATTTTTTTAAAATTTCTAGATATTTCTTCAGTGGTAAAAATGGGCTACCTCAGAAAGTGTTGATTAGTATTGAAATTGTTAGATCCTCAGCTTCTGTGATGCCTTAAGTTAGTACTGTCAGGACTCAAAGGTGAGGTCAGGCTGGATGCAATTATAGCTTAATCAAGGGAATCCATATATGGTCCAATAAGGAGGTAAAAAGCTAGTAGTAAAGAAGTGAGGGAGGAAAAACAAAAATCTCTGGCTGAAACAGCTCATTTCCGAGTGTGGATCCTTCATTGCACACATGAGGGGAATCTCAGAAACAGTAGCCTACAATAATTAGACACTCATCAAATTTTTGACATCTCTTTATTTCTAAAGGAATCTGGTGAAGATCCTTCTGGTCCCTGACTTCCTCTACCTTTCCCTCTAGGGAAACAGCAACAGACTTCTATTTTTGACAGAGACCCAAATACTTTAGAAAGTCTGTCCTAAGACCTGTCTCTAAGACACAGATCTCAGGGAAATATAGAGTTCACACAAATGAAGCAACAGGAAATAGAAATAGAATTAGGAATATAAAAAGTAGGCAGACATCTAAGGCCCAATATTCAAGGAAAGAGGATGTATCGAGAGTAGCTTTTTAATACTGCTTGTTATGATTATGCATATTTTAGTACCATGGAATTTTTCTCTGCATGAGTTACATTTCTTTTGGACTTTCAAGTCATATGCATTACAGTGAAGATTCAAAGCATCTCATGGATGGTTTTAATTCAGGGGGAATATTTTTTTTCAAATTTTGCTTAGGATGCACAAATACATTTTCCTTCATCTAGCAGGAAGGGAATTCCTGGGCCACTAAAGTTCATGGAGAGGCCCTCAATTCCCTTACTGGGAGTGAATATAATGCTTGCAAAATACAATATAGAATTGAAATAAAAGATTCATTCTAGAAAACTTGAGCAAATAGCTTCCGTTGATAGATCTCCAGTGAGAACCTCCAGTTTCTCCAGTGAGAACCTCCAATTTCCATGGAGCTATGGTATATTTGTTGATTAGTCCCTGGCTTATAAGGGAGAAAGACAGTGAAGAAAGTACCATCAGCATCACGGGTAGAGATGAGACCAAATTTGCCATTATGTACTTCTGATCTCATATCACTAAACCTTTGCAACTACTTAGTTACAGTATAAAAATGACTTCCACTGTCACTATGTGGCTTCTTATACATCTCATGACAACCCCTCTACAGAAGTATTTTCCTTGGCAATAAGGGACTTGTCCATGACTATATTATAGATCAGAGCCAGTGGAAGGATAGCAATCGGGTCCCCTGACAGCTCTCACTGTGCAGTCTTCATTATGGTCATTATTGGTTTCTGAATGGGGTCTAGAGGTTCAAGGGGTGGGAGGGAGAAATGAGAAAAGAATCAATAGCTTTGATTTCTTAGCAGTACATTTTCACTAGGTTCTCAGTCAAAAACATTTCTTTCAAACAAAGCCCTCCAGGCAAAAGTCCTTAATGCAGAAAAGGAGTATCTCCATGAAGTCTCTCTCACTTTAAGATGAAATCAACAGGAGAGACTGTCAGAATGAGTCACAGATTGAAGGCAAAAAAAAAATTGTCAGACAAAATATCAATAGTGTTAATAATGATTGACCTCTCTCACAATTCTGGTCTAGTTCTATAAAATTATTCCACAATTAGACAGGCGGAAAAGAAGTCTGATTTAACATTTGGATATCTTTGAAGGCAAAGGGCTAGATTCTCATCTGGGATGGCTTCATTATTACTTTGCTAAATTCAAAGGGATGGATTAGATTTATTAATTGTGCTGGCATGTTGATTGAACACCCTTTGTACACAGAGAATTTTGGGGGAAGAGTTGGCATGCCTTTATTATTGAAACAGAGGTTTTGTTTAGGGAAGCAATAGCAGATGAGATTAGAAAAAAATATGTTGGAATATAATTACAGATTACTTACATGGAAGTCAAAAGAAATATAGGATACAATCCTTGCTTTCTAGGTGCTTACATTTCCTTTAGGGAGACAAGACATGTATATATGAAACAACTTAAGTGAACATTTAAATGTATATATTTAAAATTTTATAAAGTGCTTCAAAATGATCTTAGAGCTGGTCTGGAGACTAGGAAGACATGGGTTCAAATACTGCCTCTAAAACATAATGACTAATTAAACTTAGGCAAGTCAATGAAGAAGGAAGGAAACAAGCATTCATTAAGAACCTATTACGTACCAGATAGTATATGCTAAATCCTTTAGTCAATTAGTCCATAAACATTTATTAAATGCCAAGCACTGTGCTAAGCACTGGGGATAGAAACACAAGTTAAAAACAAAGGTGGTCCCTAGCCTCAGTGGAGTTGATTTCTATTCCTGGCAATAGTATATAATACATAATTAGAGGATACTTTGTGAACAATAGGAAATTAGTAATTAATAAAAGAGAGCATAAATTCATCAAAAGGTCATGACCCAGAGATGGGGGTTTGGGGTTCAAATCTGACCTCAAACACTTCCTGTGTGACTCTGGGCAAGTCCCTTAATTCTAATTGGCTAGACCTTACCCACTATTCTGCTTTGGAACCAATTCTCAGGATTGATTCTAAAATTGAAGGTAACAGTTTAGTTTTTGTTTTTGTTTTTTTTTTAAAAAGAGAAGCCTCGTGATAGCCTAAGTAAGCAAAAAAGAGAGGCACAAGTTGGATAAATAGGCAGCTTCTCACCAACAAATGAAATGAAATTTAATAGGGCTAAAATGTATATATGTTGGTTCCAAAAATAAATATGAAATATAGAAAGAGAAGATATGAGACAGTAATTTTTAAAAAATATTTTATTTTTACAATGATGTGTAAAATCAACTTTTAATATTAATTTTTTAAATTTGAGTCCTGAATTGTTACACTCTCCCTTCTCATTGAGAAGTTAAGAAATTTGATGTTATATTATGCAGTAATGCAAAACATTTCCATATTTGTCATATTGTGAAAGAAAACAGCACCAAAAATCTGAAAAAATATGGTAAAAAGTATGCTTCTATAGGCATTCAGACTTCCAAAGTATTATTGATAATCACAAATTACTCAAAATCTTGAATCTTTGTATTGCTGAGAAAAAGCTATGTCTTTCACAGTTAATCATCATATAATAGTGCTCTTACTATTTTCTGGGTTCTGTTAACTCCATTTTGGATCAATTCATGGAATTCTTTCCAGGTTTTTCCAAAAGCATCCAACTTGTCATTTTTAATAATACAATATTATTCCATCACAATCATATTGAATTTGTTTGGCCATTTCCCAATTGATGAACATTCCCGAAACTTTCATTTTTTTTTACTATCACAAAGAGCTGATATAATTTTGATAATTTTAATAATCAACATAATTTTTACATACAAGTTGCTTTCTTTTGTTTTTATTTCTTTCAGATACAGTTCTAGTAGAAGTATTTCTGGATCAAAGGTTATGCATATTTTTATAGTCATTTTGACTTAGTTCTAACTCCTCTTCAGAATGGTTTATTCAGTTCATAACTCCACCAACAGGAGCAATAGTCTCAGTTTTCTGACATCCTCTTCAACATTTTTCATTTTCCTTTTCTGTCATATTAACCAATCTAATAATCATGAGATGATACTTCAGAGTATTTGCTTTATTTTTAATTTGCATTTTTCCAAATAATACTGATTTTGAATTTTTTCTTGACTATGGAGAGTTTTGATTTTTTCATTACCTGAAATTTTTATCAATTATCCATTGAGGAATGAATCAAATGCTCAAAAAATGGACTCACATATATGTTTGCATATACATATATATTCATTCATACATATATACCTGTATATATGAAAGGAGACCTTTATAACAGAAATTTTCTTTGTTTTTTTCCACAACTTTATTCTTTTTTTTTTGTCAAAATTTGGCTTTACTGGATTTGTTAGTGAAAAATATTTTAATTAAATATAATAAAAAGAATCTGATTTGTAACCCAACAATGTTCTCTATATATTATATGGTCATAACATCACTTTTTCCATAGATCTGACAAGTAAACTATTCCATACTCCTATTATTTGCTTATGATATCACTCTTTTTTTTTAAACCCTTACCTTCTGTCTTGGAGTCAATACTGTATATTGGTTCCAAGGCAGAAGAGCTGTAAAGGTAGGCAATGGGGGTCAAGTAACTTGCTCAGGGTCACACAGCTAGTAAGTATCTGAGGTCAGATTTGAACACAGGACCTCCCGTCTCTGGACCTGGTTCTCAATCCACTGAGCTACCCAGCTGCCCCACGATATCACTCTTAATATATAAATCATGTACCCATTTTTACCTTATCTTGAT
Source organism: Gracilinanus agilis (assembly GCF_016433145.1). Taxonomy (NCBI): domain Eukaryota; kingdom Metazoa; phylum Chordata; class Mammalia; order Didelphimorphia; family Didelphidae; genus Gracilinanus; species Gracilinanus agilis. The sequence continues at coordinate 72,229,932 of NC_058133.1, forward strand.
TTATGATGTGAGACATTGGTCTTTACCTAGTTTCTGCCAAACTACTTTCCAATTTCCCCTGAAGTTTTTGGCCAACAGTGACTTTTGTCCCCCAGTGTTGGATCATTGTGTTTATCAAATCTTAGATTACTATGGTCATTACCCACTATATATTGTGTATCCACTGATTCATCAATCTATATTTTAGTAATTAATTGGTTGTTAATTTTTCAAGTATTTTAGTTGATTCTCTAGAATTCTCTAAGTATATCATCACATCAGGTGCAAAGAGTGATAGCTTTGTTTCTTCATTGCCTGCACTTAATCCCTTCCATTTCTTTCTTTTACTGGTATAACTAGCATTTTGAGTCTAATACTGAGTAACAGTAATGATAATGGATATCCTTGATTCACCCCGATCCTTTTTAGAAGGCTTCTAGCTTATCCTCAATAAAGATAATGCTTTTTGATTGTTTTAGATAAATATTACTTATCATTTTAAGAAAAGCTCCATTTATTACCATGCTTTCTAGTGTTTTAAATAGGAATGAGCATTGTATTTTGTCAAAAGCTTCTTTTGCATCTATTGAGATGATTATATGATTTTTGTTGCTTTTGTTATTAATATGGACAATTACTGATAATTTTCCTAATGCTGAACCAGTAATTCATTCATGGTATAAATTCCACCTGGTGATAGTTTATAATCACTGTGAAAGATTGCTGTAATCTCCTTGCTAATATTTCATTTGAAATTTTTGTATCAATAGTCATTAGGGAAATTTGTCTATAGTTTTCTTTCTCTGTTTTTACTCTTCCTTGTTTAGGAATCAGCACCATATTTTTGTCATAAAAGGAATTTGGCAGAACTCCTTTGCCTATTTTTCTAAATTGTTTGTATAGTAAAGGAATTTATTATTTTTTTAAATGTTTGGCAGAATTCACTTGGGGATCTATTTATTCCTGGGTATTTTTTCTTAGGGATTTCATTATTGGCTTGTTCAATCTCTTTTTCTAAAATAGCATTATTTAAGCATTCTATTTCCTTTTCTATTAATATGAGCAGTTCATTTCTTGTCAATATTCATCCATTTGGCTTAGATTGTCAGATTGGTCATCATATATTTGGACAAAATAGCTACTAATAATAAATAGCTACTAATAATAGCTTTAATTTCCTCTTCATTGGTGGGAAATTTATACTTTTAATTTTGATACTAGTAACTTGATTTTCTTCTTTTTTTAACCAAATTAATCAGTTTTAACTATTTATTGTTCTTTCTTCATAAAACCAGCACCTACTTTTATTTAATAGTCAATGCTCTTTTAATTTCAATTTTATTTACCTCTTTATTGATTTTTTTATGATTTCTAATTTAGTGTCCAATTGGGGATTTTTAATTTGTTCTTTTTCTAGTTGTTGTTGTTTTAGTTTCAGGTCCAGGTCATTGTTCTGCTTTTTCTCTATTTTATTGATGTAAGTGTTTAAAGATATAAATTTTCCCCTAAGTACTGATTTGGATACAGCCCATAATTTTTAGTATGTTGTCTCATTATTTTCATTCTCTTTAGTAAAATTATTTATTGTTTCTATGATTAGTTCTTAGACCTACTCATTCTTTAGCAGTATATTATTTAGCTTCTAAGAATTTTTAATCTACCTTTTTATGGCCATTTGTTGAAAGTAATATTTATTAAAATATGATCTTATACAGCTGCATCTATTATTTCTGTTTTTCTGTGTGCAGCTATGACATTTTATGCCCTAAAGCATGGTTGATTTTTGTCTATGTGCCATGTACAGCTGAGAAAAAGGCATACTAATTTCTATTCCCATTCAATTTTCTCCAGGAGTTTATCATATCTAAGTTTTCTAAAATTTTATTCATTCCCTTAAAGTCTTTCTTATTTATTTTATGGTTAGATTTATCTATTTCTGAGAGGGAAAAGTTGAAGTACTTCATAAGTTTATTTTTACTGTCTATTTCTTCCTGTAACTCATTTAACTTTTCCTTTAAGAATTTGGATGCTATATTATTTGATGAATATATGTTTAGTGTTGATATTACTTCATTGTTTATGGTACTTTTTAGCAAGATACAATTTCCTTGCTTATGTCTTTTAAGTATGTCTTTTAATTATGTAGAGACTGAGAAAATTGATGAATTCCTTGCTTCCTTTGCTCTTTGGCAAGGAATCTCTTTCTTTCTTGGTGCTTTGGTGGGACATTCTCTTAAGCATGAGCTCTGGTGAGGTTCTTGGAGATCTTAGCTTTGTATACATTGAAGATTCTTGGCAGATCTTTCAGAGTCTTCTGGTTCTTCAGATTTCAGCTTCCTAATTAGGACTTTGGATTCTGGTGAAACTCGATTTTAGATCCATATTCATGGTCTGGAGGCATTAGGATTAGGATTTATGGTATTTGTAGCTAGGCAATTTTTCTACCTCTTTCCTATATTTCATAAATAAAAGTTGCTTACAGTCATTTTGACTGGAGGAGTTAATTATTTTTATAAAAGGTGACTACAATTCAGTTATTTTAATTATTATATTTAGTCAAACCAATTCTAAATCTTACAGAGGTAAATTGACATTTTTCAAAGGCAAACAAAGGCTTACTAACTATTAAAACTGTCCAAAGGCAGAATTGAATACCTTGGGAGAAAGTGGTATTCCACTTCATTTGAGGTCTTCATATAGTTTGGATCTTTAGAGAATTTTTCAAAGGAATTCTAAGACTTTTATACACTGAAGTATACAACTTTGATTCTGTAACAGACCAGAGCCAGGATTTAAATCTGAATTCCCTATCTGATTCCAAGACCAGAATCAGATCTTCTTGAGCCAATATGTTAAGGAAGGCTTCGTGTGGATTTTTGGAAGGGACAAATTAGTGTGGGACTTGAATAGGACTTTATGGCATTCATTTGCATAGATTGACAGGAGAGAGTAAAACATTCCATGTGGGTAGAAGATTTATATTTTGAGAAGTTTTTTTTAAGAGGTGAATTTTTATGTCATATATTAAAGGTTACAAATATAGATTGATGAGAAAGAGAAGAGACATGACTGAAAAAATTCAATTAATACTGAGGCAGAAGTTTTGTTTCAAAGAATGTTATTAGGATGTCAATATAATTTCTTGAGCAGAGGAAATATAATGAAAATTATTGAATTCAAATACAGCTAGTCTTGAAATTCAAGATGGTGGCATCCTTAAGTGCCAACTGTGTTATAGACTCAAAACTTGAGGCAAGACTTATGAAAACTCTGCATCAAATCCCTATGTATTCATCTAACTATCGTATATGGGCACTCAAATATTAAACAATAAATTCCTGAAAATTCAAGACATTCCTGAATTAAGGTCACTAAATCAGCCTCTTACCTCCCGAGGCTATAATTGCATGTAGATGGTTGAACCTTTCCTAATGAAAGAAATCAATCTGGAAGGAAACTAAAAATATTAAAGCAATTGAATAATTTTTATATTTTTCCTGGTAACTCAGTCACATTTTTAGTTTTCTGCTAATTTTTCCATAATTTAGAATGTTATCACATAGTTACCTGTGGCAGGTACATGTCATTCATTCCACCAACAAATATTTACTAAGTACCAACAGCGATATAAACTCTGTTTCAAGTGCTAACAACTGAACAAGAAAAAGAGTTTTAATACTATAGAATCTTGGGTCTTATGGAGCTTGCCATCTGGTAATACATTGTGACATCTACACAGTTAGTGAATATATAGTAAATATGTATTGTTGTGTGACAAGTAGAGCAAAGACATACAAAATAAAGCACTCAGTGCCCTCCAAAGGGAAATAGGACAGTTGACCAAGGGGAGCTGCAATATTTCACTATAGAAGTAGCATTTTATTTGAATTTCAAAAGATGAATAGAAATTCAACAGGAGACAGTGTGGAAGAAGTAGGGTATTTCATGTTGAGGTCATAGCTTGATCAAAAGCAAGAAGGTGAGAAATTAGACTTCATGAATTGGAGTAGGGGGTTGTTCATTTAGTCCAGGTATCTTTGACCTTGCTTATCAAGTTATATGAAATATGTCACATTGGGGAACTATTAATTTGCCAATCTCCCATTTTGTAGTCTATTACCAAGGCCCACTTCCCTTAAGATTATGCTGGAAAGAATGGCTAACAGATAACTAAATTTTGGGGCAAAATGAAAATGGCCCTATCGCTGATATTTACCTATCATGATAGCTGATCTGATGTTTTACAAAGTGACCTGATGATACAGACAAGGAGCAATCAAAAAGATATGCAAATGCCTCAACATCTGATAGAAAGATCATACATTTATTCCAGCCTCAGGAGAGATTCATACCCAGAGACAAAGGGAGAATAAACATAGAAAAATGCTTAAAAATAAATATGGCAAAACTTTATTAAGATTTTTTAGTAGTTTACAATCTATCAAGTGACTCAAAGGAAAAAATCCTCAGATAATGACTGTTGTAATAATAAACAATTCCTGAATAATATTTCAAAGGAGCCTAGCTCCTTCATCCCCACCCTGTTCATAGTAGAAAAAGTTACACCAAAAAGAATTTATTAAGCATTTAATAAAGGTTAGCACTGTGCTGAGCATGGGGTATACTAATACAGACAAAAAGAAAGACTACATCCCTTCAAATAGATTATATTCTAATAGGGAAAAATAATATAGAAAAGGGAGCTGGAAAGGGAGAGGAAGGAAGCTATTCATGCCAGGGCATACTAGCAAAGACAGGATCAGAAGAGGAAATGAAGGATGGCTAGCCTTATTTCTCCCACAAAATATAAGACTTTGGGAGAGAGAAGTGAGAAACATTCCAGGGCAAAAAGACCAGAGACACTAAGGGAACTACCAAGTCAAAAAGTCAGCTGAAGTCTGTTGGTAAAGTCTGTATTTGGAAACAGAGGCAGGAAAGAGAAAGAAAGGGACAAAGTCAGGTTGACAAAGGGATAATTTTGGTGGTTTTGGTAAATTAAGGAATTCCCTAGCCTATCATATAATGCCCATGAGTGACACTATAGAACACAGAAATGATAGTTTAAGAGACAGTGCTAATAAAGACATTTTCAGAGAATTAATCATCTGACAAATATTCTTTGAGGTTCTTTTGTATTCCCAGCCCTAGAGGAGTACAGAAGAGGGAGATATGGTTCTTGCTCACAGAGAACTTACAACCTAATAATAGCTATATTATATAGCACTTTTAGTTTTGCAAAATGCTTTTCATACCTTATCTCATTTGATCATTACCACACCCCTGGGAGATAGTTACTGCTATTACTCCCATTTTGTAAATAAAGAAATTGAAGCTTAAGGAGGCTATGTGACTTGCTCAGGGATAAACATTACTATGGAATGAGCCAAGACTTAAAACCAAGTCTTCTTGACTCCAAGACCAGCACTTTATCCACTGTAGCCCCCCAAGTTGTGGAAAGAGCATATTTTGCATGTATTTTTGCATGTATTTTTATATATGTATAAATGTACATATACAGTGTCATAAGATTCAGTGCAATTTAATTTACAACCTTACTGATTTTGGATCCATCTATCTATATACATCCATTTATTTGTCTGTTTATCTATGTATCTATGTAGCTATCTACCTATCCTTCCATATATCTATTTGCCTATATATATGTATATACATATAATCATATATGTGTAATATATATACATTCATATAGGATTTTATATATATACATAAAGAATATGTGTATATGAACTATGCAGCATTCATTTTTACATATATGTGAATACTTTCATATTGTACATATACATATCAAGTAGGTAGTAAGGAAGCATATATTTAAAAAAAACATTCAGTCTGTCTTCCAAATCATTTATACCTATTTATAAAATCTTTGTTTTAGGTACATAAACTTTACTTTGGGTATATCCACAATATTGGAATATCCAAAGGATTCATTATAAATACATCTGGAAATAAAAATATGGGTCCAGAAGAGGAGGAAGTGGTAAAAACACACAAAAAAGGAATGGCTTTTACTAACAGCCCCTAGCGGAATGTCTGGATAGTGTTAGTTTAACTCTAATAGTGACCCTTCCTCTGTTCCCAAATATATTTTTCCTTTGGTCCCTCATTTGATCCATGATCTAATCAGTGTGGTAACCTTTTAATTGTTACAGATGATAACCCATCCATACATCATTCTATGTAATTTTTATCCATGTTTTCCCATAAGCCTTTCACTGAGGATTTACCAAACACACTTTTCTATGGTGCTCTTAATATTTACAGATTACCAGTCTTGTAGTGATGCTACCAGTTTCTTGATACATGACCAATTCCCCTTCCTTTTCCAAACCGAGACTACTTGGCCATTTGCAAGGGATGTTGTAGAAGAGATTCTCTGTCAGGTAGAGATTGGACTTAATTGGCTCTGAGGTTCCCTCCAAGTCAGAAATTCTAGGATCCAAGTGAGGAAACTGAGATCTGCTCAGAATTTAAGTGACTTGCTGAAGCCACAGAGGTAGTAGTTAAGAGACTTAGGGTATTAATCTGAGCACAGTTGAAGCCTATAGGGATTGAGTCAAACAAAAGAAAGGGATGGAGAATAGTAGAAAATAAATGGATAAACTCAAGAAGGTTTTTTGTTTGGTTGGGGTTTTTTTAGCAAGCAAGAGGAAAAGAAAGAAATTTGAACATATATGAGTTCAAATAAGAGATATAAGAAGACTCCTCTTGTCTACAGAGGGAGAGGACCATGGATGTAGAACCCTTCATATGGTATAAATATATTGATTAGTTTTACTTAACTTGTTTTCATTCTTTTTTTTTTAATTTCTTTATTACAACACATAGTTCTCTCAGAGGGGGTTGTGAGGTGTCTATAGATAGTGTGAAAGCAAAAGTTGTCAATAGCTTTTTTTATTTTTTTTATCAGAATGGGTAGAAGTAAACTAGAGCAATACATCTTCCTCTGAAGCTATTGAAAAAAAGAGAGAATAAGTGTGTATATGTTGACTTGAAGATGAGATAAAAGACTTGGCATTGAATGGCTTCCATCTTTTAGTAAAGTGGAAGGAAAATTTGTCTGTTTACAGTAAGTGATAGAATTCCAAGGAAATAGATCTTCCATAGCCACATGAGGAAACAAGCATTCTTTTTTAATGAGTCTGATGGTTCTTAAACTTTTTCATTACTATGGATAAACTTCAAATTCCACTTACTCACTTCTCTGAGGCTTGTGTTTACACATTTGATCATCTGCCAAAGATCCAGCTTAAAAACCTGAGGTCTCCAGCTGCCTACACCTTTAATGACACCCCCAGGGAGATATAAAAAGTCCCTGCTGGTTCTGTGAAAGTTACAACTATTCTTATCAGATAAAAGCTCTTTTAGAACCTCTTTAGTATCAATTAATCAGTCATTAGGGTGTTGATAGCTGGAAAGCTGGCATAAAGGTGTGGGAAAACCTCTACTGTTAACTGACAAATTTTGGATAACAACATCTTGAGGACAATATACTTTCCTCTCTGGGTCTTTTCCAGTTCCTAGAGCTTTATTAGCTAAATACCTGAATGAAAGTCTGGCCAATATGCCTTGAGAAGGACAACAAGAATGAAAGCTAAATGCAACCTTAGAGGTCATCTAGTCTAACTCTTTTATTTTACTAATAAGGAAAATGAAGCCCACAGATGTGTCCAAGGTAGTAAATAGAATAGTCATGAAGCGAGATGTCCTTAGAGCCCAAAGACAATGATCTTTCCACTGTGATGCCCTATTTAGGCATCAGGGTTCTATTGCCAAACATCCTGAATCCTAAAAATATGAAGTTCGTTCTTTTTGTATCATCTAAAATTGTTGTTACATTTTTATTTTTTAATAAATAATTTTTTCAATGAAATCTCTCTCCCACACTTTCCAGCCCTCTTTGAGAAATAAAAAAGTAAACCGTTACAAACATGTACTATTAAGCAATACAAATTACCACATTGGTCATGTAAAAAATGATTCAATCTGCACTGTGAGTCCACAACCTCTCTGTAAGAGTTGGGTGCATTTTTCATTGAGTCCTCAGGTTGAAGACTAATATTGAATCCTCATTGTTATTCATTGTGTGGATCTGTTTGTATATTGTGCACAACATGGAGGGGACACTCATAATCTAGAGAGACACAACAAAGGAAAATCTGTAAGAAATGCAGAAAGGAGATAACAGATGAGAGGGAAAAGAGAAAAAGTGAAGTGAAAGAGAACAAGAGATGTTCACAGGGTAAAATAACAGACTAGAAAGAGATCAACACAATGTAGAAAAGTTAGAATAAACAGATAAAGAGAAAATTATATAATCACAGACTTCAAAGCAGTAGGGCCAGTGGAGGTCATCTCATCCAACTCTTTGGGACCAGAGAAGTCATTGTAACCAACTCTCCCCATTTTAGAAGTTAAAAAAAAAACATTAAATTTAAGCAATTTGTAAAGGTTACACAAATAGAAATCATTATGGGTGAGATTTGAATTCCAGTCCTTTGACTTCAGAGCAGTGCTATGTCTCCTATACCAAATGGCCTCATAAGTGCCCCCTGAAAAGAGACAACAATAAAATTTCTTCTTGATATTTTTCCAACCTTCAGTCTCCCAAATGAGAAAGTCAGAGGGAGGCGAGGATGGGGTCAGTCAGCTCTTTTGTTAGAGTTATAACTGATGAACTGGACTCCTAAACAACTAGGTCTGAAGGTCAAGTAGTCACACTGCCTGTGGTTATGCTTTTATCTGAACCTACAGGGTCATGTGAATTGATTTTCCATTTAATTGACTACCTGTAGAGGCTATTTGAGAGAATTAAATGCACATAAGTGGCATATTGACAGAAGAAGACTGCTGCTTGAAGCAAATTGTAGGAATCTTAAGTGTTGTTTTTATTAGATCATGGATTTTGTCTTTGGGTTTTTAATTTTATTGTTCCTGTAGGAACACATCTTCAAAATAATATGGAAAAGACATTGATATACAAATATTTTCTTTATACCTATTAAGAATCCTTAACCATAAAGAAAGTTACCCTTTATTTTTCTGAGTTTCTAAAGAGGTTTACTCTTCACTGCTACCCGCAAAACACAGAATTTCTTGATATTTTTCTTTTTTTGTATAAACAACCTACATAGGGCAGGAATTGTTTGTATAATGGAAAGAGTATTGGGGAAGGAGAGAAAGATGTGATTTGAACTACATCTATAGTCAATCTACTCCAACCTAGCCCAACCTAATCCAGTCCAATACAATCCAGTCTTTCCTGTCCAATAAAATCCATCAACTATATATGTGTGTGTGTGTGTGTGTGTGTGTGTGTGTGTGTGTGTGTGATGCTAAATGCTGGACATTCAAAGAAAGAATAAAAAGTAATCCTTCTCCTCATGGAGTTTATGATTAAATTAGTTATTGGATTATTTGGTTGATTTTTTGGGTGGGGGAATGAGTACAATGCTAGAAAGGAAACTTCCCGTACCAATTCAGATTATCATCTTCTCTAGAATTTATAGTCTTAGAGAGTTATATGAAGCATCAAGGAATCAATGACTTGAACAGAGTCACACTTCAAGTAAATGCCAAAAGTAGGAGCTAAATCTAGCATAGTAGATGCTTAATAAACATTAATTGACTATTTATTGATGATTGGCTATGTCAGTCAACTAGCATTTATTAACTGCCTATGAAGTTCCAGGCTCTGTGCTAAGCCAAAGGAATATACAGAAAGGAAAAAGATAATCTCTGTTCTCATCTAAATATCTTAAAATTCTCTGATTCTGGGGTATGATTTCTAAGAGAATACTATTGTGCCATAAGAAATAACAAGCAAGATGATCATAAAAAATACCTGGAAAGTTATATATGAAATGATGCAAAATGAAGTAAGAAGAACCAGGAAAATATTGTATATTATAATAATAATAATATAGGATGATCAACTGTGAATGACAACTATGATCAAAAAGGCAAAAATGTAGGAGAATTCCAAGACACTCATAATGAAAAAGGATATCTACTACCATGAAAGGAACAGATGGAGTCTGAAAAAAAACTGAAGCTTACCATTCTTCACTTTATTTCCTCTATTAATTTTTCTCTAGTGTGAACATTATGTTTCTTGTTTCATAACATGATAAATAAGGAAACATGAATGACATGAAAATACATGTACAATCTATATCATATTACTTCTTGGGGAGAGGGGAAGGACGGGATAGAGAAGGAGAAAAGTTGGGTAGGAAGGGAAAGAAAAAGTATGAGACATGGATTTTTTTGACATTGCTAATGTGAGAATGTGTTTCTCTTGGATAAATATTTATTATAATTTATTACATATTTATAACATCATTTATATTTTGTTATGCTACATATAGTATTCTTACATATAAAAATGAATGGTAACAAAAATTATTTTACTTTCCATTTCATATTAATAAGTTTATGTCATCCTGAACAATATATTCCCCTTGCCTCTCACTAACTACTGCCTTTTGCTTCCCCCCTTTTCCTCTGTTTTTCCTTCTCTCTTATGTCCCCACACTATTCCTTCACAGAGGATCTAGTCAATGTGCTAGAAGCTTTCATCTAAATCAGTGGTTCCCAAATTTTTTTGGCCTACTGCCCACTTTCCAGAAAAAAAATATTACTCAACCCCCTGGAAATTATTTTTTTAATTTTAATAGCAATTAATAGGAAAGATAAATGCATCTGTGGCCATCACTGTACCCCTGGATCGCTGCAGCACTCACCAGGAGGCTGTGGCACCCACTTTGGGAATCACTGATATAAATCTTTTAAGATGACATACATTCCAGCAGTGCACTGAATAGTGTTCTTCTATTTTTTCTTATTCTTGCTACATAAATGACTCACTTTCTTTTCTTTTTTCTCTAAAAATATTTTATTGATGCTTATGCTTGTATATCTATCTACCTATATATATATATATATACATATATATATATATATATATTTCATAGTCATTTCCAGATGTAATCTAGATACACACACGCTACCTCTACCAAAGCATTCTTCTCTAACCTCATCTCACCAGCCTTCATTTAGGAATTTTTTTTCTTAACAGTTAAAAAAATTAAGAAAAACAAGGCCACATATGGACATTAGGCACCCATAGTCTCAAAATAGTGGTTTTCAAAGTGTGGTCTGAAATTTACTGAAAAATTTCCAAGATCTTTTGAGGAAGGTAAAAATAATTTTCATATTAATACTAAGACATTTTAATTTGTAATACAGTGCATATCAATAGATAAAATTCACATAAAGAAAGAGTTTAATACTCTTTAGATGTCCTTGATAATTTTCAAAAGTATAAAGAGGTTCTGAAATCAAAAAGTTTGAGAATTGCTCTTCTAAAGCATTTCTACCAAAAGGTATGTGGATGAGCTTCTTCAATTCTCCTCTAGGGCTAAGCTTTATCATTATAATTACTCAGCATTCAACTTCATTTTAGTGTTCTTTTCATTTACATTATTGTTGTCATTATGTATATATTTCTGCTTACTTCATTCTCTATCGGTTTGTACAAGTCTTCCCATGTTTCTCTGAATTATTTATATTCATCATTTGTTAATGGAATAATAATCATCTATTACTTTCAAAGGATACAAACTAGACTCATAACTTCGTTGACATAGGGAATTCCCAGATGAGGAAAATCCTTCTGACAGTACAAGTGCCTACGACTAAAAATCTTAGAGAACCTAGATCACAGAGAATAGGTGACTAATCCTGGGTTGCAGAGACAGTGTATCTGAGAGTGGGATTCAAATCTAGGTTTTCCTGGCCTTAAGGCCAGTTCTCTATCTTCTATAGCATATTTCCCTCATTATATTCACATAACACATTTCATTCAATGATTATCCATTATCTAGCTAACAACTTTGTTTCTAGTTTTTTATTAACACAAAAAAGTACTAATATGAATATTTGCTATCTTTTTATCTGCCAATCAACTAGCCTTTATTAAGTGCCTACTATTTGCCACTTGAAATATTTTAGGCTCCCTTGAATTGTATTCTTAGTGGTAAGATGTCTGAGCACAACATTAGGAATAGTTTAGTGATTTTTCTCAAATAGTTCCAAAGTTTCCCAAAATAGAATGACCAATTCCCTGCTCTACCAATGGGCTTATTAGAGTATCTTTCCATTGTCCTTAGAATATGAACTATTTCCATTTTTGTCATCTTTACCAATTTGCTTAATTTAAGGTGGAACTAAAAGTTGTTCCAATCTGTAGCTTTCTCACTTTTATGAGATTTGGAATGATTTTTCAAATGACTGTTAATAATTTGTCTATCTTTGTTAGGAAACTATTCATAACCTTTGGGCACTTAAGTCTTATCCCGCATCTTTTCCATGTTTATTTAGCCATCTCTTACCTCAGTTTTCTACAGAAGTCATAAGACCCAGTAAATCTTAAAACACAATATAAAAAGAGGAGATTTTACTCTTTGTTGTTACTCTCAAAGCATAGCAAATTTCTTAATGTTTTCCTTTGTCACATGAATAGCCAACACAGGACAGGAATATGGTGTAATGGAAAGAGTACTGAGCTAAGAGAAAGGAAAATGTGATTTAGATTACATCTATAATCAATCTAAACCAACCCAACTTTATCCAATGCAGTGATGGTGATTGTGTGTTTTAAAATGTTCTAAGTCCTGGGAGACTACATCTCTTTATTCTATCCCTTATTCTATCCCTAAAGTGTAGCCTGATTTTATTGAGCTCCAAAGGGCTCGGGTCACTTTCACACCTGGGCTGGAGACCGGCTTCCCTACCTTCCTTTTCCCTTACCTTCTCCCATCTTCATCCTCCTTTCACCCACATCAACATGAAGATGATGGGATGAGCAGGATAGGGAATGAGTAGTTCAAATAAAAGCTCAGGTTTGCTCTAGATATCTCACATTAGTAACAGGGGGATCAGGGAACAGTGAAGCAATTAGCACCATTCATTTATTCATGCAATTAATTACCTAGATTTTAATTCTATATTCCAGTTGGCCATCAGACTGTGTGATGCTGATTAAACTACAATCTCTTTGAGGCTTTTCTTCATTAAAAATGAGCTTGGACTAGCTAACCTCTAACAGAACCTCTCAAATCTATGATTCTATGAATTATGGAACTAATATGAAGTAGATAAAAACTAGTATGAGCAGAGGAATATAAAAATAAATGAAAAGGACACATTACCTCTATCAAGTTAGGGGTCTCTTCTCCCAGGTTCAGGAAGAGAAATACAAATATACTAATTTTATTTTTCATTCCACATTTTCATTTCCTTCTTGTTTTTTTTTTATTTTTAACATTTATTATTAATCATTTTTAACATGATTACATGTTTCATGCTCCTATTTTCCCCTTCACCCCCCGCACTCCCCCCACCCATGGCCGACGCACTTTTCCACTGGTTTTGTCATGTGTCCTTGATCAAGACCAATTTCCCAATTGTTGGTATTTGCATTGGTGTGGTAGTTTCGAGTCCACACCCTCAATCATGTCCGCCCCGTCCCATGCATTCAAGCAGTTGCTTTTCTTATATGTTTCCTCTCCTGCAGTCCTTCCTCTGAATGTGGGTAGCATTCTTTACCATAAATCCCTCAGAATTGTCCTGGGTCATTGCATTGCTGCTGGTACAGAAGCCCATTACATTCAATTTTACCACAGTATATCAGTCTCTGTGTACAATGTTCTTTTGGCTCTGCTCCTTTCGCTCTGCATCAGATCCCGGAGGTCTCTCCAGTTCGCCTGGAACTCGTCCAGTTTATTATTCCTTTTAGCACAATAGTATTCCATCACCCGCATATACCACAGTTTGTTCAGCCATTCCCCAATTGAAGGACATACCCTCCTTTTCCAGTTTTTTGCCACCACAAAAAGCGCAGCTATAAATATTTTTGTACATGTCTGTTTATCTATGATCTCTTTGGGATACAAACCCAACAATGGTATGGCTGGGCCAAAGGGCAGGCATTCTTTTATAGCCATTTGAGCATGATTCCAAATTGCCAGCCAGAATGGCTGGATCAGTTCACAACTCCACCAGCAATGCATTAATGTCCCAATTTTGCCACATCCCCTCCAACATTCATTACTCTCCCCTTCTTTCATTTTAGCCAATCTGCTAGGTGTGAGGTGATACCTCAGAGTTGTTTTGATTTGCATTTCTCTAATTATTAGAGATTTGGAACACTTTCTCATGTGCTTATTGATACTTTTGATTTCTTTACCTGAAAATTGCCTATTCATGTCTCTTGCCCATTTATCAATTGGGGAATGGCTTGATTTTTTATACAATTGCTTTAACTCCTTGTATATTTGAGTAATTAGACCCCTGTCAGAGTTTTT
>NC_058133.1:72249291-72275075 GCF_016433145.1 Gracilinanus agilis
AGTTTGGTAGGATGTCTCATCATTGTCATTCTCTTCAATGAAATTGTTGATTGTTTCTATGATTTCTTCTTTGACAATTTGGTTTTGAAGAATCATATTGTTTAATTTCCAATTGGTTTTTGACTTGCCTGTCCAGGTGCCCTTACTGATTATTATTTTTATCGCATTATGATCTGAGAAGGTTACATTTATTATATCTGCTCTTTTGCATTTGTTTGCCATGATTCTATGCCCTATTACATGGTCAATCTTTGTAAATGTACCATGTGCAGCTGAAAAGAAGGTGTATTCCTTTTTGTCCCTATTTATTTTTCTCCACATATCAATTAGATCTAATTTTTCTAGGACTTCATTTATCTCTCTTACCTCTTTCTTATTTATTTTTTGGTTTGATTTATCTAGATCTGAAAGAGGAATATTTAGATCTCCCACTATTATGGTTTTACGATCTATTTCCTTCTTGAGCTCTGCCAGTTTCTCCTTTAAGAATTTGGATGCTATACCACTTGGTGCATATATATTGAGCAGTGTTATTTCCTCATTGTTTATACTGCCTTTAATCAGGATGTAATGACCTTCCCTGTCTTTTTTAATCATACCTATTTTTACTTTGGCTTTGTCAGAGATCATGATAGCCACTCCTGCCTTCTTTTTCTCATTTGATGCCCAAAAGATTTTGCTCATACCCTTAACCTTGAACTTGTGTGTGTCTACCCGCCTCATATGTGTTTCTTGTAGACAACCTATGGTAGGATTTTGGTTTCTGAACCACTCTGCTATTTGCTTCCGTTTTATGAGTGAGTTCATCCCGTTCACATTCAGAGTTACAATTGTTAGTTGTGTATTCACTGACATTTTTTGTATCCTCCCCTAGACCCACTCCTTCTTATTGCACTATTTTCTTTTACACCAGTGGTTTGCTTTCAGCCAGTATCCCTTATCCCCTCCCTTGATTGACTTCCCTTTCTGTCCCCTCCCTTGTTGTTCCCTTATTTTTGTTTTTTTTTTAAAGACCGAATGAATTCCCTCCCCCTTCTTCTTCCCTCCCTTTTTGGCCTCCCCACTCCCCTGCTCCCTTTGGTTTATCCCTTCTGACTTTCTCAGTAGGGTTAGATGGAGTTTTTTATCCAGATGGATAATAAAGCTACTCTTCCTTCTCCGGGTTGATTATACTGAGAGTAAGGTTTGATTATTACCTCTTAATGCTCTCTTCCTCTCCTTCTTATGGTAGTATTTATCCCCTCCCCTTCCCATGCCCTCTTTGTGTGTAATAGAATATCTTATTTTTCTTATTTACTCGGATTTTTCTTGGTGTCCCCTACTCTTCCTCCCCTCTTTCCCACCCCCCATGTCATCTTAGACCATTTAGTATCCTGTCCTCTCCCTATGAATTAGTCTTCTGGTTGCTATAATAGTGAATATTATAATAGTGTATAGAGTTCACTACAGAGAATTATACATAGCATTTCTCCACCTAGTAATACAGATACTTAGATCTTATTTATGCCCTTAAAGAGTCAAGCTTAAAAGACTATGAGTTTTCTTTCTTTTCCCTCTGTTTCTTATTTACCTTTTCATCATCTTTCTCTTGATATCTGTGGTTGAGTGTCAAACTTTCCAATTAGTCCCGGTCTCTTTTGTGCAAAAACTTGGAATTCTTCAATTTTGTTGAATGCCCATACTTTCCCCTGAAAGTATATGGTTAGTTTCGCTGGGTAGTTGATCCGTGGTTGTAGGCCCAGCTCTCTTGCCTTTCTGAATATTGTATTCCAAGCCTTGCGTTCTTTTAGTGTTGAGGCTGCCAGATCCTGTGTGATCCTTATTGGTGCTCCTTGATATTTGAATTGTCTCTTTCTGGCTTCTTGTAAGATTTTTTCTTTGACTGGAAAGCTCTTCAATTTCGCTATTATATTTCTGGGTGTTGACTTTTCTGGGTCCAGTTTAGAGGGTGTTCTATGGATCCTTTCAATGTCTATATTGCCCTCTTGTTGTAGAACTTCAGGGCAATTTTGCTGAATAATTTCTTTGAGTATGGAGTCCATGTTTTTATTAATTTATGCCTTTTCTGGAATACCAATGATTCTCAAGTTATCTCTTCTAGACCGGTTTTCTTGGTCTGTCACTCTCTCCTTGAGATATTTCATGTTTCCTTCTATTTTATCAGTCTTTTGACTTTGTTTTATTTGTTCTTGTTGTCTTGAGAGATCATTGGTTTCTAAATGTTCGATTCTAGCCTTTAAGGATTGGTTTTCCTTTTCAATCTGGTCATTTTTGGTCTTCAGTTGTCTTGTCTCACTTTCCAATTGCGAAATTCTGCCTTTTAAACTGTTATTTTCTTGCCAGATTTCTTCCATCTTCCTCAGCATTTCATTTTTAAACTCTTCCATAACTTGTGACCAGCTTTCATTTTTTTGGGGAGGTTTGGATTTTTGTTTTCCCTCCTCTGTTGTCTGGATTTTCTCTGTGTAGAAGTTGTCCAGTGTTCCAGAGTTTCTCTTGATGGTCTTTTTCTTCTGGATTTCCTTATTGCTGGCCATTGTTAGCCCCGCCCCTTTTCCGCTTTGTCTTTGCACTCAGGGTCTGCCCGGGGCTTGCAAGCTTGGGGGGGGGGGCCCTCCGGTCTCCTTGTCCTCGGGGTCAGGCCTCCTGGTAGTTCCTGGTCTGCCCCTCTGCCCGAGGTTCCTTCAGCAGTCTTTGGGGCTGCTTCCACAGCCACGCTCAGGTCTGCACCGGGTCCTCACTGGAGGTCCAAGCCTGGGCTGGAGATCGTTATTCAAGCCTAGGGCACTGCCTTTGCCTGAGCTGCTGCTCTTAGGGCCCTGCCTTCACCCCCACAGAAGGTAGTGAAAGTCCGTGGGCTGGAGATCTTTATTCGCACCTGAGGCGATGCCTTCAGTGCTTGGGAAAGGCCGAGTTTTAGGGGCCTTTGTCCCTGCCGGAGGCGGTGCCTTCACCCACGTGGGCGCTCAGGGAGAGTCCCAGCCACCTGGGGTCCCTCGTCTTGCAGCGCACAGGTACGGGCTCAGGGGCTGCCAGTGATTTTCTGGTTGCCCCAGTCCTGTTTACCCGCTTGTGCGGTGTGGGGGGTGGGGGAGGGGCTTCTTCCTCTCGTGTTTTAGTGTGAACTGTTTCACCCCTTTAAAGTGTGGAAATGCCCCGATTCTGCGTACCTTCAATGCTGCGCCCTGTTGTGGGGTTCCTTCGTTCCTCTGGACTCCTTTTTATTTCCCCTTGAGGGGTTCTGTGTGGTTCGGTCAGGAGAGATCGAGCAGCTGCTCCTTACTCTGCCGCCATCTTAACCGGAAGTCCAAATATACTAATTTTAATGTGATATATCTGGCTAACTGTGGCAGGTGTATCAAAGTTTGCTAACAAACTTTTGGAAGAAGTTGATCACAGGAGAGAAGAAAAAATAGGGGGCCCAGAGTCAAAGACCTCTAACAAAAGAAACTGCCATGCTAATTAAATATTGTTCCTCCCACCCAAGTGGGTGAATTTAAACTTTGCTGATTAGGATATGAGAACACGATGTGCCATTGGAAGATCCAGGGAGAGGAAAAAGCTATACTTCCAGAAGGGAGACAATTTGTGATTGAATCAGTCCCACATCATGATTTCACAAATATAAAACCACAGAGTAAACTCAGTGGAAATATGGATGAAGGAATCCATTCTTCAGATTTCAAATTCAGACCAACTAAATGGTCCAAAAAACATTTCAGTACAAAGTACAGGAGGGAATCAGAGGCAGAATCAAAAGCAGCAAAAGTGATTACTCTGTGAAAACCCTTCTACACAAAAAAAAGCACTTTGAGGGGGACAGAAAACCAAATGTGACAATAGGACAGACCCAGGAGACTCTCATGCTTGATTCAACTTAAAAGGTATGCAGAGAAGGTTGAATTCTCAGGTTTAAGGAAAAGAAAGAAGGAAGGTCCCAGGGCCCCTTCCCCACCTACTATGCTGAGTCTCAGGTAGTCAGTGGGATCTTGGGGAGTGGGATCCAGCCCAGAGGGAGTACCTTGCTACCATAGCTACACAAGGCTCAGGGCTCTAACCATAGATGACAGGGAGGCAGCTGGAGTAGGGGGGGAAGAGAGGAGGGCAGCCTGGTCACAACTTTCAGTCACCACACCTCCATCTTGGGCCTCTACCTCTGGAAGTTTTGGACTCAGGGTAACTCAGCTCTGCAGATCAGCTCATCTGGCTTAATCCAGTCTATCAATAGTGCAGATAAGAAGTCTTTGGAGGGCAGAAAAGCCCAATCTTCAACACCTATTCCTTACCTATAGCACTGAGACCCACAGTAAGAATCCAGCTGACTGGGATCCCAGGACAAAGGCTTCAACCATGACAGAGTACTTTGGTACCACCACAAGAAGCTTAAGGCTCTGACCAGGCAGTTGGCAGGGAGGCAGTTGGAAGAAATGAAGAGAGGAGGTAGTTACAAAGGTAACTAACCCAAGCTTCCTTATATTCACTTTTGACTTCTGCCTCTCCCAACAGTTGGTAAAGCTCTGGCCTCAAGGCACATTAATACAAATGGTCAGCTCCATCAGCCTAATCCAGTTAACCAGAAGAGCCAAGAAGAAGCCCCTTCAGGCCAGAAAAGCCCAACATCACAGACCCATCAAATAAACAGAGGAGCAGGAATACAGGCAATAAGGAGGGAAGAAGGAAAAAATATGAATAAACAACAGAAAAAGAAAAAATAAATTACAATTGATAGCTTCTATTCAGTTAATGAATAAAGAACAAATGGAACAGAGGTGGACCAAGGAAAACCAAGCAAAAACTCAGGAACTCCAGCAAATTGGACTCAGGCTTTGGAAGAATTCAAAACACAATAAAAAAAAAAACACAATTAAGAGAGGCTGAAGACAATTGGGAAGAAAACTTAAAAAGCAAAATAGGTCATCTGGAAACAAAGGCACATGAACTAAAAGAAGAAAATAGTTCCTAAAAAAGCTAGAATTGACTAGCTTGAAAATGAGGCAAAGAAAGTGAAAGATGACCTACAAAAAATAGACCAAAATGAAAAGGAGAACCAAAACAGCCAAAGATGAAATTCAGTCTTTAAAAATTAGAATTGAACAACTAGAAGGAAATGACTTCACAAGGCAGCAAGAACCTATAAAACAAAATCAAAAGAATGAAAAAATTGAGGAAAATATAAAACACCTCATTAATAAAACAACAGGCATGGGAAAGAGATATAGGGGAGACAATTTAAGAATTATTGGACTATCTGAATATCATGACAAAAGTAAAAGCTTTTACTTTTTTTGGACATCATTCTATACAAAATTATATAAGAAAACTGCCCTTATATACTTGAACAAGAGGATATAGTAGAGATTGAAAGAATTCAAAGATCACACATTGCATTAAATCCCCAATTGACACCACCAAGGAATGTTATAGCCAGGTTCAGGAACTTCCAGATCAAGTTAAAGATACTATAAGCGCTAAAAAGAAACAATTCAGATATAATGGAGTCATAGTCAGGATTACCCTACACTGAAGGACTGGAAAGCATGGAATATGATATTCCAGAGAGCAAGGGAACTGGGTCTACAACCAATAATCAACTACCCAGCAAAATTGACTATATTCTTGCAGGGGAAAGTATGGTCATTTGACAAAATAGAAGACTTCTAAGCATTCCTGAACAAAAGACCAGAGTTAAACAGAAAATTTGATGCCCAAAAACAGAACTCAAAAGAATGACCAAAAGGTAATTAAGAAAGGGGGAAAAAATTCTTTAAGGGAACCCAATAAGTTCAAATGATTCATATTCCTATATGAAAAGATGATACTGGTAACACTTAAAAATTGTTATTATCATTGGGGTAGCTAGAAGAAATATAAGAAGGTACAGTGAAGTACTGTATAGGATGATATGTCAAAAAATATATAAAGGGGGCAGCTGGGTGGCTCAGTGGATTGAGAACCCAGCCTAGAGACAATTCAGATATAATGGAGTCATAGTCAGGATTACCCTGACTATCCTAAGTTCCAATCTGGCCTCAGACACTGTGACCCTGGGCAAGTCACTTGAACCCCATTGCCTACCCTTACCACTCTTCTGCCTTGGAATCAATACATAGTATTATGTATCAATACATTAGTATTATATATGTATATATATATATATATATATATATATATATATATATATATATATAACTAGGGATAAAAAAGTATAATACTAAGAAAAATGGGAAAAGAGAAAAAATGGGCTAAATATATATTTCATAAAGAAGCACATGGGGGTAGAAAGATCAATACAATGGAAGGGTGGAAGAGGTTAGCAATAGGTAATACTTAAATCTTATGCTCATTGGAATTGACTCAGAGAGGGAAGAGCAATCAGGTCCACTGAGGCAGAGAATTGTATCATGCCTTATGGGGAAGTAGAAGGTTAATAAAAGGGCTAGTGGGGAGGGGAACAATATGAGGGAGAAATTGGGGAGGATTGTTTAAAAGGCACTATAGTAAGAGGGGAATAATAAGAGGGGAAGGGATGAGGAAGAGAGTGACATTAGGGAGGGAAAAGGGTGGAAATTTACTAAAATAGAAAAGTTGGGGGGGGAGGGTAAGAGGAATAAAAGAAAAGGCAAAGTACAGGTGGTCCTTGCTTTTCACAAATTCTCATTTCTAGCTTTCAAGTAATTACAACAAGCTCATGACTACTGTCTACATATCAGAACTCTTTGTTTCTCCACTCTGGCAACTGTCATACATTTCTCTATTCTTAAAAATCCTTAATCCTAGCATATTGTTTTTTGTCCTTTGTTTTAGAAGAGGATCAATGACACAACAGGGTGATGTCTTGACTTGTACATGAATTGAATTTCAATAAGGCAGAGTTGCACAAAGTCATCAGCCTCACTCTCTCTTCCAGAGTCATCAGAGTCTAGTGACAAGGCAAAAGTCAGGACAATTGTCAATGGCCTGAGTTTCAGCGGATGACCTTGGCATCTTTGATATCTGACCAAGCTGTATGCACTCCACAGCACCTGCTTCAGCTGTCTTCATAGCAATTAGAACAAATTGTTCTCATCTCTCCATTCTGCCAAGAATAGCATGTAGAAGGAAAGCAAATGATAGTTCAATGATAGGCTAATAGAAGTTGAGGAAAAGATTTTTTTAAAAATTGGTACAACTCCAATAATATAGGTTTATAATTGGTGCAATAAATTGGAGTATATTGATTCCTTTATTTGCAAAGACTTCTTGAATGTTTCTTCAGCAAATGACAAGATTTTCTGAATTGCTTTATTTCTATCTCAGTATTCATTTTACTGGGGTCCCCAAAGCTTTTCTCTCTTTCCTTCCACTTTTTCTGTGTTATCATTGATGTAATAAGAGCTCATGTTTATAAAGCACTTTGTTTAAAAAATACATAAAGCTGATATTTACATAGCCCTTCAAGGATTACTAAATGCTTTTACATTGTTAATCTCATTTTATCTTCCCAATAATCCTTGGAAGTACAATGGATATTGTAATGCTCATTTTACAGATGATGAATTTAACATTCAGACTACTTACCTATGGTGGTACAGCTACGGAGCATCAGAGATGGGATTTAAACTCAATGTACATAATCTGATTAATGCTTAAATCTCTGCACCATGTCACCTCCCTGATGACTCTGTTGGCCCATTGCCAATTGTGTGTTCAGTTATTTTTCCAGTTTATAAGATCAAGTTTGGGCAAAATCATTCCTATTCCAACCAAATCTACATGATAAAGCACTATATATTTGCAAGATAGTTGGCAGAGATTCTGATGCTATGGTCAAAGAACTATGGTCAAGGAATGCTCCTCTCAAGGCAATAATACTTGGCTCAAAACTGTTGTTTTATTATTTCAATTGTTATTATTGTTGTTATTCTCAGTACTACTACTACTACTACTACTACTACTACTACTACTACTACTACTACTACTACTACTACTACTACTACTACTACTATTACTATTACTACTATTACTACTACTACTACTACTACTGCACTCATGCTACTGTTACTGTTGCTGCTGCTACTACTTGCCACTATTACTATTATAGTTAGTTGACATAATAGATAGAATTCTGTACCTGAAGTCAGGAAAATCTAAGTTCAAATCTGACCTCAAACTCTTACTTGCCTTATAATCCTGGGTAGTCACTTAACTGCCATCTGCCTCAGTTTTTTCATCTGTAAAATGGGGATTATAATGATTTCTATCTCACAAAGTTGTTGTGAAAATAAAATAAGGTGACTTTGCAAACCTCAAAGCATTATATAAATGCCAGCAATCTCATTAAGACCATACTATAATGTGCCAAACACATTAGCAGAGACAAAAGAAGGCTTTTAAGTGCTAAGGAGATGACTATTTGCCATAAAGGCCATCAGGATCTTTTTACAGAGAGAGTTTTGACCTTTTCTTTCATAAACCACCACAGGAGATAATGACAGAAGTCTTTCTATAAGATCAATGAAATTCTGAAAGGGTAAGAAACATTAGAATTAAAGGACATTGCCTGCAAGCTTAAACTTGGTAATGTGAAACTAGAAGGAAAACATTAGTTTACCCAACGAGTACTAAATATACAGAATGTTATTTCCCATAATGTAAATATAAAAAGAAAGTAAATATAATTAAGGAGAATTTAGATGAATTAATGAATGAGTGATCCTTAATGACTTACTGAGGAGGAGATGGGGATTTAGAGAATATAGTCCTAAACATTAATGGCTTTCATTTTTTCCTTTTCTGAGATTCTGTTAAAAAGCTATGTAACAGCACACTGGTTAAGGCTTGAGCTGGCCATCTTCAAAGGGTCAAAGTTCTTAAGGATCCTCATCTTTAGGTCCTTTCCTTTAACCCCAGTCTCCAAAGAAGATCTTGAGAAGCAAATGCTACGTGGAAAAGGAGAGAGAAGTATATGAATGTTTGTTTGCTTGCTTTTGTTGATTTTAATCATGATTTCTTATTCAGGATACTTGAGCAATGAGAGAGAAAAAAAGACATGATTAAGCTAGCAGTCCTAACCATCTTACCCTTTGAATTACTTCAGATCTGTGTAAAGAAATCCTGGGGAACACAGTTCTGAGGTACAAAATTCATGGTTGCCAGAAATGTTAGCTTAAAAATAAATGTCCAAATACTCCAAGTATTATTTTTATAAGATTTATTAATAATAACTTGAAGCAGAGGAAACAATAGCCTCAGTAAAGAGGAGTTGCCTGGCCCAGGAAAAGAGGGAAGAGAGCAAGTTGGAGAATGCAGGAAGAGCCCAAGGGTAGAGTTCCCAGAAACTTTTAACAACAAAACATCAGGATGTACATGAGGATGCAGAGGAAAGGAATTCTGAGAAATACTAAAGGAATTCTGAGGAACATAGTCCTGGGGTACAAAATTCCATTTACACATATCATTGTGAATGAAATTCATCTCTGATCAAATCTTTTTATTCATTAGAGACTATGTCTGACTGATTTAATCTTATTTCTCATAAATGCCTTGGGTGAGCCTGTCTGTGAATTTCTTTGGGCATTCACAGAATGGTAGAGTAGGTTGACTCTCAGAACCATGCAAGAGGGTATGGTCTTCCCCAGTTGAGGGCTGGAAATTGAAACCCACAGCTCTGTGTTAGATTTAACTCTCTAAGGGCATTATCATGAGCTATTCATGTGTTTCATAACTTTAATTCCATAGGCAGGATTACTATGAACTTGGGACCTTTTAAATTTGACTCGTCAGACCATGAGCCCAACATAGTAATCCCTAGAGTTATATATGTAATTGAGAACAACTTACCTACTCTCCTAGAAATGGTTCCTTGTGACAACTATTTGAATCAGAATACTTGGAAGCACTGACTACTGACTCAGTAGGAATTTCTTTTGTTCTTAGGCTCATACTGTGTCAGTGACCTTTCTCCAATACTTCATTTTCTCTTGGACATACCTGGAAAATGGATAATATGAATAAAACCTTTAGGGCCACCCCTAGTCCAGGATACAGGGATATATGAAATCTATAATTAAATATGAAGGACATGGCCATCTGACAGTAAAATCATACTTTTAAGGCTAGAGACTCACTGAGAGATTGTTCTCAAAAATTCACCATCTATTTATTCTGGGAACTTCTTTTTATTACAGTACCAGACTCTGAATGTAGATTACTAGACTTCAAGTATGGATCAGCATGGAAGACTACTTAATTGGCCTGGCTTCTGTCATTCAAGTTAATTAAGAAAGACTTAAGCATGTATAGATATACCCAGGAGTCTATAATGAACAACCATTACTCTTGGAATTAGAAACAGGAATCATAGATTCTCAAATTTGGAAGTGACCTCAGAAGCCATACTGTATAATCCATAATCACTAATGAATCCTCAATAAACCATATCTATCAAATGGCAATCTGCCATCTCACAAGCTAACTCATTTCATCTGTGGTTAGTTCTAAGTGTTAGGATATATTTCTTATATCACATTTAAATTTGACCCTGTAACTTTTACCCATTCCTCTATTTTCTACATTGTGGGGCCAAACAGAACTTGCTTCATCCATTTTCTACATAATAGTCCTTTATATACTTTCCCCTGACAGCCTTTCTTTTTTAGCACCTTCAACCAAGCTCCATATGGTATCGACTGGTATACCTTTCCATTTCTGGTTTCTCTACTATGATGGCTCTCATCCTAAAATGTGATTCCAGATCTCAACATAATACTTCAGCAATGGTCTGACCAATGCAAAATATGGTGGAAATATAATTTCCTTATTCCTGGAGAATGTTTCTTTAATGCTGTCGTCAACCACATTTGGGTGTGTGTATTTTGAATCTATCATATCACACTACTAATGCCTACTGAACTTATAGAATACTCAAATTTTCAGTACTTTTTCACACCATTGTCTAACCATAGAGTTGATTTTTTTAATACAAGACTTTACATTTATTCCTCTTAAATATCATTGGGTTAGATTCAATTTAATATTCCATCATGTCGAGAATTTTTGAAACACCGTCCCTCCTGTCCAATTTGTTAGCTGTCCTGTGCCTTTTTTTATCATCTGAATATTTGGTAAAGATGCCATCCATGCCTTTATTCAAGGCCTTCATGAAAAAGAATTAAACAGAATAGAGTCAAGCACAGATCCTTCTACTTAAGCTCTCTTCATTTTTTATAATATTGTGGTAAATTCTTCAAAAACTTAACCAGCAAAATAGAGAGGGAATTGAAACAGATATATAAAACTAAGAATCATATCTCATTAGAAAAATGGTCAAAGAATATTAAGTGTCTTCAAAAGAAGAAATATAAATTATTGATATTCAAATAAACATTCTCACAATTGCTAGTAGTAAGAAATAACAAAAAACAACACAACAGGAAATTTCACTTTTTACCCATTAAAATGCAAAGATGATAAAAAACAGAAATTCTCAATATAAAGATACTGTTGTTGGAGCTATAATTTGGCCCATCTGTTCCAAAAAATAATTTGGAATTACATAAGAAATGTCACTAAACTTAAGAACTTTTAGACACAGAGACCCCATTTCTTTGCATATACCCTAACAAAGATGAAAAGAGCAATACAATACATATAAAAATACATGCACAAAATCTGTAATAATACTTTTGTGCTAGAAAAAAGTTAGAAATAAAATGGGTGATTGTCCCTATCCTATGAATTGGAAAAATAAATTGAGGTAATATGGCATATGAATGAAATGGAATATCATTATATCATAAGAATGACAAATATGAGGAACTCAGAGAAATATAAGACATGAATTAATGCAAAGTGAAATAAAAAGAATCAGGAGAAAATATGGATAATTATTTCAACAATCTAAATTAAAATAAAATAATACTAAAAGCCCCCATGATTTCATAGTAAATCTTATGATTAATCCCAGAAAAATAAAGATGAAATGTGTTTCTCTCTTTTCTATAGAGGGGTAAAGAAGTGTAGAGTTTTACTTATATAAAGATATAGTTGTGTGAGTACATTTTGTGTAACCTACTCCCCTTTTTAGTATCCTATATCTTAGAAGAAATGTTAGTTTCTTCTTGGTCATCTGGTTCAACACTATCATTTTACAGATGAAGAAAGTTAAATGTCTTGCCCAAGGTCAAATAAGCTACTAAAAAGCAGAGCTAGAATCTTACACAGGAATTGTGACTCCATAGCCAGTACTAATTCTTCTGTACCACACTGCCTCCCTGTATTTTCACCTTGGGAAATTTCAGAGTGGAAAAGTGAGGAATAGAATTCTGGGAAATCCCTGGGTTGTAAAAAAAATCATAATTATCTTTAATCACCTGAAGCTTTCTCTTATTCTGAGTATCTCTTGTCCATTTCCTCTCATAAATCCTTTATAGTGCGTCTACCCAAAATTTCAGAATCTTCTTATAAATATGCTATTGCAGCCTTAGGAGAAGTGATCAAGGAATTAGCTATTGGCCAGAAGCCTCTCACTTTACTTAAAGCACAATGGAGTTTTCTTGGGGTTGTATCAAGGATGTGGTACACATGGCACTAGGTCCTTTTCTTCTCCTACATTATCTGGTTTCTCTTTCACATAGCCTTTGACTATTATATCACTCTGCTTGGCAAGATAGCAAGCAAGGTAGCACAGTTCTAGGCTTGGAGTCATGAGGACCTGGGTTTAAATTTGATCTGAAACACTTCCTAGTAATGTGACCCTTTGCAAGTCATCTAATCCCTTTTGCCTAGCCCTTGTCCTATTGTCTTAGAGTTGTTACAAAGACAGAAAGTAAGAGTTAAGAAAAAATTTTAAAAGATCAAGTGTTTCCAGGATGCAATAGTTTCTTGACTCCTTTGGACTTGTGATGATTGGTTTATATCAGTTAAACTTCCATAGAGAAAATCAGAGATCAGGTCCTAACTCTAGTCACTTAATCTTTCAATGTTCTAGATAACTCTTTAAAACTCTAAGTTGCAAAGAAGGTGCTGTCCCATACTCATAGATATCATTTGCTCTGTACCAACAGGATCCCAGGTCCAGCACCTATTCTTATCTTAAAGTTCCATAGGATATAGGAATGTCATATCAAGTTTGGTCTTTTGTCCATTTCACGTTTGAGGATATCAATAACTTGCTTAAATAGTTTTCATTGGAGCCATTTTTATTACACAGCATATCTCCTCATATTTATTGCTTTTATTCTATCAAATTAATAGCTATGCCACTTACAGAAAGTTGATTTAGAACTGACTTCCAAATCTATATTCATTTCTAGTCTATTAAAATATAGATCATTTCACATTTTTGTGTTTCAGTAAGTTAAGACAAGTTAACTAGAAATGTTCAGGGTCTACTATGTGCCATACACTATGCTAAGTTCTGAGAATACATAGAAAAAGAAGATCTTGTCTATTAAGCTCACACATTGATGGGGGAGACAACAAATAAATTACATGAAAAGACAATATGGAGAAAGAATGGAAAAAAGAAAGATACTGGCATTAAGATGGATCAGTAAAGGCTTCCTGGAAAAGATGAAATTATAGTTGGAACTTGAAGAAAACCTGGAAAGCAGCAGGCAAAGGTGAGGTAGGCAACTGACCAGTGAAAATGCCTTAAGTTTGCAGTGTCTTCTCTGAGAAACAGAAAAGAAACCAGTGTCACAGGATCACAGAGTACTCTAGATATAGAGAGAAGAGAGTAAGTTCTAAGACCATTTGAAAGGTAGAAAGGGGCCAAGGTACCAAGGGATTTGAAGGGAAAAAGCAGAGGATTCCATATTTGAATCTAAAGGGGATAGTGAGCCCTTGGCATTGATCTAAAGGGACTGTACCTGAGGAAGATAAACCTCACCACTAAATGGAAGATGGAATGGAGTAGGGAAAAATTTAAGACAGGGATACCAACGAGAAAGGTAATGTAATAGTTAAATTGTAAGGTGTAGAAGGCTTACACCAGATCGTAGAGGTAT
This sequence comes from Gracilinanus agilis, assembly GCF_016433145.1. NCBI lineage: Eukaryota > Metazoa > Chordata > Mammalia > Didelphimorphia > Didelphidae > Gracilinanus > Gracilinanus agilis. Next base: position 72,263,280 of record NC_058133.1, read on the forward strand.
CACAAGAAAGAAGAGGACATATACAAGATATGTTATTAAGTTTAAATTGACAGGCTTTGGAAAAAGATTGGACATAAGGGGTGAGAAAGAATGAGGAATTGAAGATGATACCTAGGTTGTTAGCTTTGCCTACCATCAGGATGGTGGTACCTTTCTTTGATAATAATAAAGGAGGCAGGGAAAAGAAAGTTTTGCAGGGGAAGATAAGTTCAGTTTGAGGAATATTGAGTTTAAGATATCTACAGGATATTTAGTTTGTGATATACAACAAGCTGTTGGAGATGAGAAATAGGAGATTAAGAGAGATATTAGAACTAAAAAAATTAGGATCAGCTGCATAGGAAATATAATTGAATTCAGGGGATTTCTCCCACTAAGCAATATAATTCGATGGGAGAGAAGTCAGCCCAAAAGAGAGCTCTGGGCAAAACCCAGAATTAAAGGACATGACCTGAATGAATATCCAGCAAAGGAGAGTGAGGAGTGATCAAACAAGCAGAAGACCCTTAGAGAGAGCAGTAGTAAAAAAACTTAGAGAAATGCAAAGTTTTGAGAAGGCTTCAGAAAGGTACAGAAAGAGGAGGTTCGAGGGAAGAAGTGCTCAGGGTTTTTCATTAAGATAGCATTGGAAACTTAGGAGAGAGCAATTTTAGTTGAATGATGAGGCCAGAATTCAGACTGCAGAGAGTTCAGAAAAGAGTGAGAAATTAGAAAGTGTACCAAGTGTAGATGACTTTCTCAAGAAGTTTGGCTACAAAAGGGTGGAGATATACAGAATGATAGCCAACAGGGCTGAATAGATCAAGTGAGAGGTTTTGTTCATTATTCATAATGTCCAGAGAATCAGACCTCTTAAAAACTTTTCTGCTATATGGGTGTGAAAAATGTGTTTACTTTATGAGCCTATGAAATCTTTTGTTCCTCAGCCCTGAATCATTTTCCAATATTTTTTTTCATTTTCTTCCCTGCGGCCTCCTTTGACATCCCCAAGTAAGAAAGAATATGTTGATTTCATTTAGAAGTCATTATCCCATTATGCCCAGAATTTCTCTGTTTCCTCAACTTTTGTTCATCCTCTTGCTAATGACCAAAAAGCCCAAAACAGCAGTCCATTCATCCCCACTGAGCTACCCAAATGCTGCTTTTTCTCAGTCATTTGCTGCATTTGGAGACAGAAGGCATAGGAGAGTTTGCAGGTGTCAACATATTCTTAATGCATCATTTTACAATTGTTTCCCAAGTCACAAGAGCAAGAAGCATCAGGAACTCCTTGTCTGTCATGAGTTTCACTGCCTTATGACAATATCATACACAACCCCAGGAACTATATGGCACATTCAGGTTTTGGTATTCATGGTTGTCCTTTCTTTATATCAAAAATTCTTTTTAAAAAACAACCAAATTTATCTTCTATCTTACTATCAGTTCTAAGACAGAAGAATGGCAAGGACTAGGCAATCAGGGTTAAGTGACTTGCCCAGGGTCACACACCTATGAGATATCTAAGACCAGATTTGAACAAACATCCTCTCAACTCCAAGTCTAGCTCTATAGCCACCGTGCTACCTAACTGCCCCTATATCAATGATTCTTAACCTTTTTTGTGTCGTGGGCCACTTGGGAGTCTGATGAGAACCCTTCTCAAAATATTTTCAAACAACAAAAGGAAATGTTAATTTAGAAAAAGATTAGAGAAAATAAAGATGTGGGTTTTTTCCATCCAAGTTCATGTACCCCTAAAATCTATTCAAGGACCTCTACGTTAAGAACTCCTATTTTATATAAGGACAATCACATTATTCCTCTTTAATGACTTCCTTCTGTTTTAAGGCAAAATTTGCAGAGTTCTAGGGACTTGTTTAAATTAAATTACTTAAAATGAAAAGCAACATCTTTGTGACCTAAGATTCCAACAAAGAGTCCTCTGCCTGGCTTACAGGACCCCATTGCCACTAACACCCTTCACCCTTTTCATTCTCTCATGGCATGCTCCTTTAATTGGGGCAGTGGGATTTCAGGAGGCACCTTATCCATCTACTACAACTTGTTCTCATGCCAGTTCTGCAGCTCATTAGAGTTTAAGAAATAACTGTGCATATGTGCAGAGGACTGCAGGCCACCTGCTGGAATGCACACAAAACCTGGTCTTCTTAGGAGATGGATTGCAGGTGTTCTGAGTTCATTATGTTCTAAGCAGAATCGAGGGGAAAAAGAACGAGGATATGATAGTGATTGTAAGTGCACCTAGGGTCCTCCGCTATGTGGGAGCTGCCAAGTGTAGAAATGTATTAGTCTTACTTTTCTACTAGACTCTTCATGAAGTAATCACTTAAATGTGTTCTCAGAGTTCTGGGGAATTGGAAGACCAGCAGTAATAATAAGAAAAATACCTCAAATTTTCTTTCAAGGCACTCCAAGGGCTCCACAGATATTATTACTTTTTCGAGAAATCACAAATTGGGGAGAGTGATGTGATATAGTGGAGAGACCACTGGCTCTGGAGATAGGGGACCTCAGTTCAAATCCCACATCTGATACTACCTATATAACCCTGGGCAAATCATTTAATGTTCTTCATCACTATTTAATGAAATCTGGGACTTGAAAAATTCCTTATGAAAAGATCAGAGTTGAATAGAAAATCTGATGACCATAAATACAAGATGCAAGAAAAGCACATAAAGTGATATGTGTCTCCTTCCACAATATGATGAATGGGGAAATATGTATTACATGATAGAACATGTATAACCTATATCAAATTACTTACCTTCCCAGGGAAAAGGAAGGAGAGCAAGGGAAAATTTGGAACTCAAAATAAGAGAAAAACAATTTTAATTGCTTTTACCTTTTAGTTAGGAAAAACTAAAATATTATCAAAATTTTTCAAAATATACTCATCTGCGTATCAGTTTCCTTGTGTTTAAAGTGGCAACATTGGTCTAAATATCCTCTGAGATCCCTTCTCTCTCTAATTCTAAGAGACTATAATTTTTCTTAAGTCTCTCATTTCCTCAACTAAAACATATCACCTAAGTCTCAACTTACCAGCAGGAAAAAAGTAAGTAAAGGGGTTAACTTGTCTGTCCAATGTAGATCTTATAACTAGAAGTCTAGCTTTCCAAAGCTCAGTGAAGTCATTACTTTTTAAAAATATTTTGAAGTCTTTATTTAAAAGAATGGTCAAGGAATCTAGCCAACATTGAGAGAGTTCAGAACTAATCTCTAAATTTCCAAGTTGAAATTAATTGAAGGTCAATATAATAAGCTTCTTCTCCTTTCTATGGTTTTCTCCTCCATCCACCCACCCTTGCACACACACACACCCTTGGGGAACTCAGAACTATTTTGGTGCTCAGCCTCATATGCCTTTCACATTAGGCTTTGTGTTAATTATGATGCTTCAGTGAAAATGAGACTTCTGACAGTACCAGCCTCCTAGAATAGAAGGAATAAAGGCAGTTCCAATTATAGGCCGTTAGCTCTAATTAATGCCCACCTACTGAGCACAATATTCCAGATGTAGTCATTCCATTACTAGGGGAGGGACTTCACCTTAGCCACATAGGGGCCAATAATATTATAATAGCCATTCACCAGCAGTGCCCCTGGTGACAGAGGAACATTTATCTGCTTGGCACAAAGGAGATTTATAAAAACCCAGAAGAAGGAAAACCCTACATTTCTTCTTTTTAATAAACCAATATTTAGATCTTGGTCCAAGTACCTTTTCAGGACGAGGTATAAAGAACTCAGCCCCTATTCAGAGATCAACACTCATCAACCGGCATCCCCTAAATAAGCCTCATTTCTTTGATACCAGTCCTCGAATCAAGCAACTGACATTTATTTATGTACAAGATACTATGTGGTGGGAGGGAGAAAGGGAGGAGAGGAATGAAGGTTACAAAAGAAAGGATGCTCAGACAAAAAGTCACAAGGCATAATACTAAATAAATCAGACCAATTCTTAATATACTCCAGCGGCTTCCCAAGAGCCTTTAGCAATTAATTCTAAAGAGAGTAAATTCAAGGGAAGAATGATACTGCTGGGCAGCTCACAAGCAAAGAAACTAGACCAAACTATCTTCACCTTAGGATTCAGCCATAAGGTGACTGTGAGTTTAATGCTTCTTTATTCTCTCTTGAAATATATCATTGGTAAGAAGACAGACTGAAAAAACAGTACTGTGTAAATGGGAAGAAACTCAAATGGACCCCCTGATACAGATGACCATTCATAGGCTTTTTAAAGTACTCAACCAGCTGTTTCTGCTCCCTGGAACTTCCCTAAGTTTATTGTATTTGACTACCAGAAATTCCCTGCCATTTTAAAATGATATTCCCAAGGTAGCTTAGACACAAGTCAAGTACATTATATGAATGAACATTTCTGGTTTAATCATTTGCCATGAAGTGTGTAAGAATGATATTATTCAAGGAGAAAACAGTGGTTTCTGATTACACTTTACTGTGATATTTCATTAATTTTAATTAAAGAGCTGAGAACTGAATACATCCATCACATCCGGTGTTTGACAGCATGATACAATAATTTTTTTTGCTTCAGAGTAAAGAATCTTGGTAACTTCCATAACCAATTGGATGACACTCTAATAATAGGACTCTAACATAATTATGACCTAAGGGCTCAGTGGCCTGTGCCTTTATGCTTTGACTTCATTATAGATGTTCAATACAAAGTCTACTTTAGAGGTTAAGATCTGCATGAGTCCCTAGGAATGATGGAGACTGGAGCACTGATGCACTCCTTGGCAAGATATCTGGGGAAGTGATGTGACCCATCCATGCGAGGGACTTCATGCATTGTATATCGTTTATATTTACACATGTTATGTGTGCAAGTTGATGGTATAATTAATGTCTTACATTTTCTAAACTTATCCTTTGTAAATTCTGTAAATCACTGCAAAGTATGATGCCTAGGACTTAGTAGATATTTAATAAATGTTTGTTGGAATGAAGGGAATTGAACTAGAAAGCTATTTCCTCTTATGGAAGCTTATTTCCATTGGCTGATCACTAGCTTGTACGCTCAGAGCTTCTCTGTATGTAAGGGGACAATCATTGCAATGATTAATATTTTAGAAAGTAAAACATCTGATAAAAGGTTATGTAGTCAATCAAAAAAATTAATGTGACTACTATATGCAAATCGTAATCAAGGTAATGGGAGTACAAAGAAAAATATTATATTTTTCCCCTCAAGGGGCTTCTAGTCTACTCAGGCTAAGACATGTACATGAAATAATAACTAATATATAATAGAATATAGTAAGTGTCAAAAGAGTGTCAGAGGATAGTAGAATTAGAGATTCAGAGCGAGAAGGGACCTCTCCAAATATCTGTTACTACCTAATCATTATATAGCAGATGATAGTAAAGCCTAGGAAGGTTAAGTGTTTTTCTTTAAGTCATCGTAATTTGAAATTAGGTCCATAGACTCCAAAGCTAACTCACTTTCCACTTTATCATAATATGAATTAATTTTAATTAATTAATTATAATTAGTAAAAAAACTAATGAATAATATCATCATCATTAAGGCTCTGTTTCACTTAAATACTTTCCCAGTTTTCCCAACATTCATGGAAAGTCAATCTGATCTTTATTTAATGATGAAGAAATGTGGATACTTGGACTTAACCAGTAAAGGTGTAGGGACAAAGATTTAACCTAGTTTTCCTAATCCTGATTTATTAACTCTGATGACATCTTTTATTATTCAGCCAGAGAAACCTGAGAGAAAATTTAAAAACTTAAGTGCTATCTGGATAACAGTAAACTCACATTCTTTACCTCTCCTAAAGACAGCATAATACAACACAATATTAGGGGAAATAAAGGGGGGAAAATGCTTATTTGGCAAACTTACTTGCCCATGGTTACACAGTTGTCAGTGTTTGAGCTAGGATTCAAAGCCAGTCTCCTTCATTCCATTTAACAATATTTATATTACTCTTCCATTAAAGGCATGTAGGCTTTATGTAAGCATATAGGCTTACTATAAGTAAATCACATGAGAACCCCAATTCTCATGCTGACTACTGTGCCTGACATGCCTATTCCACACCATACCCTGTCCTTATCTACTGACACCCTTACAGTATAGTAGAGGCATATAGGCATATTTTTCTTCCCATGTCTTACTCATACAACATTTGATTGGCTTATATTAGGGCTCTTTGTTTTTATTTTCCATGCAATGTTGTTTAATCAGTGAGAGTTTGATTATCTTTGATTACATTAACTTGGTTTCTTTTTTACATTTAAATCTTTTTTTGCTATTCAAACTTTGACAGTCACCAACAAACATGAACACTTCCATGTAAATAGGAAAAAGGTATTAATATGAAACCACAATCTTAACACATCTAACTTTTTAAAGCATATATGAAATTCAGTATAACAATTCCAAAAACTATCTGTCCAAAATATTTCTTTCCTCCTGTGGGGGATTGGGGGAAGATGGTGGCTTAGACAGCGCAAAACTTCAGACTTCCAAAACCCTCCACACTGAGATAAAAAATGAAGCACTTCAAGGGGAAAGAAAACCAAATCTAACAACAGGACAGAGCTGGGGGATTCTACTGCTGGACAGCTCAAGAGGTATGCCAAGAAAAAGCCTGAATTCCTGAACTGTTGGGTTTGAGGGTAAGGAAGAAGGAAAGTCCCTCCCTCACATGCTGTGCTGAATCTCCAGCAGCTCCTGGAATCTCTGGGCAGGCAAACACACTAGTCCTGAGAGAGGGCCTTGCTGGTGCCACGCTCAGGGCTTTGAACACAGACACAGAGAGGTGGCTAGAGGAGAAACACAGAGAGGCAATCTAGACACAGTGAAAACACTCCATCTCCCCCACCCTCCTCTCAAGGTTTAGCCTCAGGGCACATCAAGCTCTACAGATCAACCCCTCCCTGGCTTAATCCCATCCATAAGACAGATAAGAAGTCTTCAGAGGGCAGGGAAACTCCAACACCCCTCCCCCATAGACTGCAGAGAAAATAGCTACAAACTTCTGTTGCCAGCTGGGGAAGTTCTGACATCAAAGCTCATTAAAACCATCTGTTTAACCTAATCAACCAGCAGAGTAGAAAAGGCACAGAAGGGAAAGAATGAAAAATATGGGTAAACAACAGAAAAATAAAAAAAAGAAATTACAACTGACAGTTTCTTTCCAGGAAGTGAACAAAGAGCAAATGAAATAGAGGAAGATCAAGGAACTCCAAGCAAAACCAAAGAAACTCCAGCAAATTGGACACAGGCTTTGGAAGATCTCAAAATTCAATTAACTCAAGAACTTGAAATTCAATTAATTCAAGAACTTGAAATTAAATTAATTCAAGAACTCAAAAACATATCTATTTTTACTTTGGCTTTGTCAGAAATCACAATAGCCACTCCTGCCTTCTTTTTCTCAAGCCCTGAACCTTAAACTTGTGTATGTCTACCCGCCTCATATGTGTTTCTTGTAGACAACATATGGTGAGATTTTGGTTTCTAATCCACTCTGCTATTTGCTTCCGTTTTATGTGAGAGTTCATCCCATTCACATTCAGAGTTATAATTATCAGCTGTGCATTTGCTGACATTTTTGTATTCTCCCCTATTCCTACCCCTTCTTCTTAACCTATTTCCTTTTAAACCAGTGGTTTGCTATTAAGCAGGTATCCCTTATCCCCTCCCTTCATTAACTTCCCTTTCTGCCCGCTCCCTTGTTATTCCCCTCTTTTTGTTTTGAAGGCCTAATAAATTCCCTCCCCCTTCTCCCCTCCCTTTTTTGACCTCCCCACTCCTCTGCTCCCCTTGGTTTATCCCTTCTGACTTTCTCAGTAGGGTTAGATAGAGTTTTATGTCCCAATGGATAGTATAGCTACTCTTCCCTCTCCAAGTTGATTACGCTGAGAGTAAGGTTTAAAAATTACCTTTTGATGCTCTCTTCCTCTCCTTCTTATAATAGTATTTGTCCCCTCCCCATCCCATTCCCTCTTTTTGTGTAATAGATTATCCTATTTTTCTTATTCTCTCAAGTTTCTCCTGGTGTCCCCCTCCATTCACCCTCCTCTTTCCCACCCCCCATATAATCTTAGACCCTTCAGCACTCCACCCTCTCCCCATAAATCATTCTTCCTACCACTATAATAGTGAATACTTAATAGTGAATGGAGTTCACTACAGAGAATTATGCATAGCATTTTTCCACATAGGAATACAGATAATTAGATCTTACTGAGGCCCTTAAAAAGGCAAATTTAAAAAAAATATGAGTTTTCTTTCTTTCCCCTCTGTTTCTTATTTACCTTTTCATGTTTCTTTCGATTTTTGTGCTTGGATATCAAGCTTTCCATTTAGCCCTGGTCTTTTCTGTGCAAATACTTGGAAATCTTCAATTTTGTTGGGTAGTTGATGTGTGGTTGCAGGCCCAGCTCTCTTGCCTTTCTGAATATCATATTCCAAGCTTTGCGATCTTTTAGCGTGAAAGCTGCCAGATGCTGTGTGATCCTGATTGGTGCTCCTTGGTATCTGAATTGTCTCTTTCTGGCTTCTTGTAAGATTTTTCTTTTACTTGGAAGCTCTTAAATCTGGCAATTATATTTCTGGGCGTTTTCTTATCTGGATCGAATGTCACAGGTGTTCTATGTAACCTTTCAATGTCTATATTGCCCTCTTGTTGTAGGACTTCAGGATAATTTTGCTGAATAATTTCTTTTAGTATGGAGTCCAAATTTCTATTAATTTCACCCTTTTCAGGGAGACCAATGATTCTCAAATTATCTCTTCTAGACCGGTTTTCTTGGTCTGTCACTTTCTCATTGAGATATTTCATGTTTCCTTCTATTTTTTCAGTCTTTTGGTTTTGTTTTATTTGTTCTTGTTGTCATGAGAGATCATTAGCTTCTAATTGTTCAATTCTAGCCTTTAAGGACTAGTTTTTGGCTATAATCTTTTGGTTTTCAGCTATAATCTTTTGGTTTTCCTTTTCAATCTGGTCATTTCTGGTCTCCAGTTGACTTGCCTCACTTTCCAATTGCGAAATTCTGCCTTTTAAACCGTTATTTTCTTGCCAGATCTCTTCCATCTTTCTCATGATCTCAGATCTGAACTCTTCAAGACCTTCTGACCTGTTTTCATTGTTTTGGAAAGGTTTGGATTGTTTGTTCTCCTCATTTGTTTCCTCTGTTGTCTGGATTTTTTCTGTGTAAAAGTTGTCAAGTGTTAAAGGTTTTTTCTTCTTCTTCATCTTTCTCTTCTGGTTTTCCTGATGGCTTGCCATATTAAGCTGAGTTCCCTCTCAGCTTTATGCTCATGCCCAGGATCTGTTTGTGGCTCTTTAGAGATTCCTGAGGTCTCAGGTATAGTTGTTTTGGGACAAGCCTCCTGGTGGTCTCCTTGCTCCTTCTTTTGCCTGAAGCTCCTTTAACAGTCTCAGGGAGCTGCTTCCATAGTCAAGCACCTCTCTGCACTGGGTCCCCACTCAAGGTCTGCTCCTGCACTCAGGATCATCCCCAGTCCGTGCTTTAATCCGTGCCTCAGCTGGTGCCTGTGTCAGCCCCTTCGCCTGCGCCTGGGCTCAGGGTCTGGGCTCAGGGTCTGCGAACAAGCCCAGGTGAGCTGACAATGACCCAATGGGTGCCCCAAACCTGCTCTGACTCCCGTGTGCTGGCTTTGGCGCAGTAGGTGGTGTGGGGTGGGGGAGGGGGTTGCTCCACTCATGTTTTCGTGGGAGCTGTTTCACCCATTTATAGCATAGAAATGCCCCGTTTCCACGTACCTCCGATTCTGCGTCCTGTTGTGGGGTCCCTTCTTTCCTCTGGATTTGTTTTTATGTCTTCTTGAGGAGTCCTATATGGGTGGGTTAGGAGAAGTCAAGCAGCTGCTTTTTACTCTGCCACCATCTTAACCTCCAGAATAGTATACTTGTCATATCTCTGGGAAAGGAAAGATTTTAAAACCAAGCAAGAATTAGAGAAAATTATAAAATGTAAACTAAATTGATTTAATTATATTAAACTAAAAAGCTTTTGTACAAACAAAAACAATGTAGTCAAAATCAGAAGGGAAACAACAAATTGGGAAAAAATCCTTATAGCAAAAAACTCTGACAGGGGTCTAATTACTCAAATATACAAAGAGTTAAATCAATTGTATAAAAAATCAAGCCATTCCCCAATTGATAAATGGGCAAGAGGCATGAATAGGCAATTTTCAGGTAAAGAAATCAAAAGTATCAATAAGCACATGAGAAAGTGTTCTAAATCTCTAATAATTAGAGAAATGCAAATCAAAACAACTCTGAGGTATCCCCTCACACCTAGCAGATTGGCTAAAATGAAAGAAGGGGAGAGTAATGAATGCTGGAGGGGATGTGGCAAAATTGGGACATTTAATACATTGATGGTGGAGTTGTGAACTGATCCAGCCATTCTGGCTGGCAATTTGGAATCATGCTCAAAGGGCTATAAAAGAATGCCTGCCCTTTGATCCAGCCATACCATTGTTGGGTTTGTGCCCCAAAGAGATCATAAATAAACAGACTTGTACAAAAATATTTATAGTTGCGCTTTTTCTGGTGGCAAAAAATGGAAAAGGAAGGTATTCCCTTCAATTGGGGAATGGCTGAACAAATTGTGGTATATGCTGGTGATGGGATACTATTGTACTAAAAGGAATAATAAACTGGAGGAGTTCCAGGTGAACTGGAATGACGTCCAGGAACTGATGCAGAGTGAAAGGAACAGAGCCAGAAGAACACTGTACACAGAGACTGATATACTATGGTAAAATCGAATGTAATGGACTTCTGTACCAACAGCAATGCAATGACACAGGACAGCTCTGAGGGATTTATGATAAAGAACACTACCCACATTCAGAGGAAGGACTGCAGGAGAGAAAACATATAAGAAAAACAACTGCTTGAACGCATGGGTTGGGGTGGACATGATTGGGGTTGTAGACTCGAAACTACCATACCAATGCAACTATCAACAATTTGGAAATAGGTCTTGATCAATGACACATGATAAAACCAGTGGAAATGTGCATTGGTCATGGATGGGGTGGGTGCGGGGGGTGAAGGGGAAAGTAGGAGCAGGAATCATGTAACCATGTTAAAAATGGATATTAATAAATGTTTAAAAAAAGAAAAAAAACACTGGTGTATAAGGAAATACTGAAAGAATAAAGGGCAGGACAAGGAGAAGGAATCAAAATGTCAAGGAATACACAATTGATAATTTTGACTCTGAATGTGAATGGGATGAACTCACCCATAAAATGAAAGCAAATAGCAGAGTGGATTAGAAACCAAAATCCTACCATATGTTGTCTACAAGAAACACACATGAGGCAGGTAGACATACATAGGATAAAAATAAAGGCTGAATCAAAATCTATTGGGTTTCAACTGAGAAAAAGAAGGCAGGACTTGCAATCTTGTTATCTTACAAAGCCAAAGTAAAAATAGATCTGGTTAAAAGAGATAGTAAAGGTAATTACATCCTGACAAAAGTCAGTATAGACAATGAAGAAATACCAGCACTCAACATGTATGCACCAAATGGTATGGCAGCCACATTTCTAAAGGGGAAACTGGTAGAGCTCAAGGAGGAAATACATAGTAAAACTATACTAGTAGGAGAACTGAACCTTCCCCTATCAGACAAGGATGCCCATTATCACCTCTATTATTCAACATAGTACTAGAAACACTAGCAGTTGCAATTAGAGAAGAAAAAGAAATTGAAGGTATCAAAATAGGCAAGGAGGAGACTAAG
>NC_058133.1:72275475-72313556 GCF_016433145.1 Gracilinanus agilis
TCACCTCACACCCAGCAGATTGGCTAAAATGAAAGAAGGGGAGAGTAATGAATGCTGGAGGGGATGTGGCAAAATTGGGACATTGATGCATTGCTGGTGGAGTTGTGAACTGATCCAGCCATTCTGGCTGGCAATTTGGAATCATGCTCAAGGGGCTATAAAAGAATGCCTGCCCTTTGATCCAGCCATACCATTGCTGGGTTTGTACCGCAAAGAGATCATAGATAAACAGACCTGTATGAAAATATTTATAGCTGCGCTTTTTGTGGTGGCAACAAACTGGAAAAGGAAGGTATGTCCTTCAATTGGGGAATGGCTGAACAAACTGTGGTATATGCGGGTGATGGAATACTATTGTGCTAAAAGGAATAACAAATTGGAGAAGTTCCAGGCGAACTGAAGAGACCTCTGGGAACTGATGCAGAGCGAAAGGAGCAGAGCCAGAAGAACATTGTACACAGAGACTGATATACTATGGTAAAATAGAATGTAATGGACTTCTGTACCAGCAACAATGCAATGACCCAGGACAGCTCTGAGGGATTTATGGTAAAGAAAACTACCCACATTCAGAGGAAGGACTGCAGGAGAGGAAACACATAAGAAAAGCAACTGCTTGAACGTATGGGTCGGGGTGGACATGATTGGGGATGTGGACTCGAAATTACCACACCAATGCAACCACCAACAATTTGGAAATTGGTCTTGATCAAGGACACATGACAAAACCAGTGGAAATGTGTGTTGGCCATGGGTGAGGGGAGTGCGGGGGGTGAAGGGGAAAGTAGGAGCATGAATCATGTAACCATGTTAAAAATGATTATTAATAAATGTTTAAAAAATGAATAAGGAAGAGGTAATAGAGGTTTATGAAGTCCTAGAAAATTAGTTAATAGATATGTGGAGAAAAATAAATAGGGACAAAAAGGAATACACCTTCTTTTCAGCTACACATGGTACATTTACAAAGACTGACCATGTACTAGGGCATAGAAACATGGCAAACAATTGCAAAAGAGCAGAAATAATAAATACAACCTTCTCAGATCATAATGCAATAAAATAATTAGTAAGGGCACTGGATAGACAAAACAAAAACCTCCATATTCAGTTAGTTAAAGAACAAATCATAGAAACAATTAATAATTTCATTGAAAAGAATGACAATGATGAGACATCCTACCAAATCTGTGGGATGCACCTAAAGCAGTGATCAGGGGGAAATTTATATCTTTGAATGCATATATTAAATTAGGGAGAGCAAAGACCAATGATTTGGGCATGCAAATAAAAAAACTAGAAAGCGAACAAATTAAAAATCCCCAAATGAAAACTAAATTAGAGATCATAAAAATCAAAGGAGAAATCAATAAAATTGAAAGTAAAAGAACTATTGAATTAATAAATAAGACCAGAAGCTGATACTTTGAAAAAACAAATAAAATTGACAAAGTACTGGTCAATTTAATAAAAAAAGGAAAGAAGAAAACCAAATTAGCAGTATCAAAGATAAAAAGGAAGACCTCACTTCTAATGAAGAGGAAATTAAGGCAATCATTAAAAAATATTTTGTCCAATTATGGGGAAATAAATATAGCAATGTAGGTGATATGGATGAATATTTACAAAAATATAAGTTGCCTAGATTAACAGCAGAAGAAATAGAATACTTAAATAATTCCATATCAGAAAAAGAAATTGAACAAACCAAATATTTATTTCTGTCTCAATTTCATCTATTTTATTCTGAACATTTAAAATTCTTCATTGATGCACTTTTTATCCTTTCTTTTTGCAGTATTATTACTAATATTCATCTTCTATCAATCTCATCACAAAAAATCATCCTTGTAACAAATTAGCATCGTGAATAAGCAGGTCCTCCATATTAATGATGTCTGTATCTAAAATTTTGTATCTCTAGCCCAACTTTCAAACAAGACACAGGAAGTAACTCATACTCTTTATCAAATTTTAGTACTAAATATGATGGAGATGAGAATATTGATAAGAAAAATGAATGCATGACATACATATAACTAAAGTGAAATATATAAAAATTTCATAGCAAATATAAAATCAAAATATATGTAATTTAAAATTAATTTTAAATGTTCATTTAAATATATCTCATTTTAAGGGAATAGTTGATATTTAGCAATAATATATGTCTAGACTGATAACAAGTCCATAAGAGTGCAAAATGCTATGATATTTTAATGTTAAAAATGCTAATTCCAGCTTATCCCATCATCCTATGTGAGAAACAACAAATAAACTAGTATAACTAGATCATTGAATGGATAAATGGGAATAATGTCTAAGAGTCTAAGAATATAGAAAGTGTGAAGTTGTAAAAGTCTTTGAGTGCCAAATAGAGGGGTTTACATTTGATCCTAGAAGTAATTTTGAGCCATTGGATTTTATTAAATAGAAAGAATTTCATTAACTGACCTAGATGTATTTGCATAGAGGAGAGGCATAGAGTGGAGGACCAATAAGGAGGTTATTAATAAGGAACAAAGAGGACAAAGGATGGATGATTTTAGAGAGGATAGCATTTGAGCTGAAAAAAGGCTGTGAAGCAAAGAAAGTTAGGGTGTGGGGTGAAGGTATAAAAATGGGCATATAAAGTAGGCAAACTGAAAACATGATCAAAAATTTGGAAATGCTCATTGGGTGAGACAGTGGATGTGTAAAATACCACAAATAAGCATTCTGCATAGAGAATACAATGCAATGTAAAGAACATGAGACTTGGTGTCAGGAAGCTTGACTTTCTGTCCAACTTTATCACTATGTGATTATAAGAAAGTACCTGAATTTCCCTGAGTCTCAGTTTCCTCTTCTGAAAAAGAGAGAAAAATAATAATTACTATGACTCCTTTTAAAAGGATTGCTTGTGGAAGTGCTTTGTAAGTCTTAAATTGCTTTACAAATGTGAATTATTCTTATTATATTATGAACACAAGAGGGTTTTTCAATTTCAAATTTCAATAAATGTTAATTAAATATTCTGTGAAGATCATCATGCTGGTCTCTGGAAGAAATAAAAAAATAGATAAGAGAATCATTGCCCTCATTGATCAATCAACAAAAATTTATTAAGTACTTTCTGTCAGGCACAATGCTTAGCACTGGGGATATTCAACCTGCTTTCAACCTCTCCCTGGTTTTGACTCCAGGGGACAACCCTAATCTGGGTACCACATTGTGTCCTCCCCTTCCCCACTTCTGCTTCCTGATCTCCTTTTGTGCTTTGACTTCCTCCAGTAGATTGCAAACTTCTTGAGGACAAGGACAAACTTTCTTTTTCTTCTTTGCATCCACATTGTTTAAAACTGTGCCTGGCACACAGTAGGAACTTAATCAATGTTTACTGAATTGAAATGTAACACTGTTCAGACATTACAATGCTTCAAAAGAGAAAAAAAGATAACAAGGTCTGCTCTCAGAGGTTGATATTTGAATAGGGGAGGGAGCACAAAAATGTTATATATGTTATGTTCACAAGAAATATAACTTTAAAGATGAAGTCACTAGAAACTGGAGGGACTCAAGGCAAAGACTATCACAATACTTGAGAAAAGGCAAGTGTTTAATAGATGTTGTTTATTGATTAATTAATTAGTTCATTTGTTTTATTATTAATTTATTTTCATAGGCAATAGGTAATCACTGAAGATTTTTGAACAAAGAAATAAAATGAGATATATTTTTGAGCCTTATCTCCATCCTGAAATGCAAGCTACATAAGGGCCAGGTGTGAGTTTTTTCTAAACTTTATCTCTCCCTCAGGATTCTGCATAGTTACTCTGCAAACAGTAGTTGCTTTAAAAAGTTTGTTGAGGGAATGTGTGAATCTATGCATACGTAATCTTAGTCTGGCCAGAGTATGAAGGATGGCTTCTAGGAGAAGAAGTGGAAGCAGGAAAAATCTCCACTAAGTTTTGCTGCTTCCAAAGTGCTGAGATTTGTAGAGAAGTATGGTCATTGCTCTCCTGGTCTATTTTCTGGCATTCCCTGCTCCCCTGAAGCTATAAGTGCTAGTTCTCCTTCTGGACATGGAACTGAGACCAACCCCCCTGCTCCCTTATTCTTGATGACAGGTGCTCCTTACTGCCAAGTAACTGTGACCCAGATCTGTGTATGGCTATAAAGTTATGCCCATTGAGAAGGGTCCCTTCTAATCTCTTTCTGACCAGTAGTAATCTGAACCCCTTATCATCTCTGAGCTGAGGGTTCCCAAAGCTGCTGCTGCTACTGCCACCTCCAAGGTCCACTGCTGGTGCCCCTTTCCACCCTGGTGACACAGACCTCTCCTGCCAACCTTCTAAGTTCTCTTAGGATGGAAGCATGTCTCACTGACTTTTTTTAACTCTGCCTCTCTGAAACTTAATTTCAGTAGTTATTTCAAAATTGTTTGCAGGGGAATGTTGGGAGAATTCAGCTAAGTTGTTGCCTACACTCCAACACTTTGGTCCAACTCTCCTTGTCTTTTCTTTTTATGAGAGGTATCTAAATTTTCCCCTACATGTAGACAACCCTATTTCTGTGTATATAGCTCTGCCACTGAGAATAGATAGAGGAAGTGACTCTTTAATAGGGAAAGAAAAGGGAGAGACCAAGTCCATAAGAAAAAATTATTATTTGGAATGAAAAAAACTCATTCTGCTTCCCTTATCAAATCAGATTATGTTTTTTAACCTATATACTCTGAAGAACACTTTCTTTCTAGACAGTCAATATGTAATAAATTATAATTAGTCACAATAGCATCATAATTCTGGGTTTTATTATTAGAATCATTAATTTTTAATGATTGCTGCTATCAGAGATATGTGGAAGACTTGAAATGTGTTTAATGGTGATGTCTCCCACCTCTTGAGCTATTGTGATGGGTTTGTGGGATAAAAAAGGATCCCTATACATCTCCAGCTGTGGTCAGAATAACACAGACAGAAAAGGACTAGGAAGGTGACATTTTTAAAATGGTGATTAAACTAGAGGATTTAGCACTGAAAAGGACCTTACTTATCATCAGAGCCATCATTGGAAAGATTTAGAGTTAGTGCTTCAGAGAGGTTAAGGATCCCCAAAGTCACAACAGTATTAAGTAACTGAGCTAGAATTCAAACCAAAGTTCTCTCATTCTAAGTCTAGTGTTCTTTACACTCTCTCTATAATTATTCCTCTGTCAAGTTGAATGATTTATGCCTATAAGACTTCTTTTCTTAATACTTGTTTCTTCAAAGATGGACTTCTATTAAGTTCCTTTATGTATGTATATTCCACAAAATCTATATTTACTGCTTCTATTTTTTCTTATTTCCCTTCCCCTACCAAGCCCTTTTAATTTGGCTTCTGACTCCCATCACTCAATTGAAAATGACCTCTCCAAAATTACCAGTAATCTAATAATTGTCAGATTTGGTGGTGTGTCTTCAGTTCTCATTCTTCTCAACCTCTCTATAGTATTCGCTTTTGTTGGCCACACTCTCTTCACGAGTACAATCTCCTATCTAAACTTTCTGAACACTACTTGGTTTTCCTCCTAAAAATCAATCAATCCATTAATTGGCAGTTATTAGCTTGTGCTAGAAGTTGATGATTTATGTACAAAGAATGAAACAATTTCTATTTCAAGGAGCTTAGATTAAGTTGTGGAAGAAAAAATACATATACATTCATATTTGTACATATATGTAATGCCTACATCTATACAAATATGACTTTATGTAATTATCATAAGTAGAAAAAATAGAAACAAGCATGAGGCAAGTAAATATAACGTAAAATACCACTTGGAGTAATCAAGAAAAGATTCACGTTGAAGATGATGTTTACAGTGTGTCATAAAGAAACACAGAAGTTCCAGAAGGTGGAAATGATGCTATGGACACAAAGTTAGATCATGCAGGAAATAATAGTGGGAAGAGAGAAGTGATGAAGCCTATGAGAGAAATGGAATGAAGGGTATCTGGTTACCAGATGAAGGGTATCTGGTTAGATGATATTCTGAGCATGAAGAACGAGCAGCTCAAAAAACAGAGAGATGAGACATGGGGTCATACGTGTCATGAACAGAGGAAAGACAAAATATCCTATAGCATAACATGTGAGAAGGGGAGGTAGGCTGAGATTAAGTTTTTTAATGCTTTAATGCAAACCAGAAGAGTTTATATTTGACCCTAGAGACCATGGAGAATCACTGGACTTTGTTGAGTAGCAGTGGACATGGTCAGATCTGTCATTAAGTAAAATGACTTTCTCATATATGAAGATAGATTAGAATGGGGAGAAACTTGATGCAGGACAACCAATTAGGAGACTATAGAAATAGTACAAATCAGAAGTGATGAGAACTTAAGTGATGATGATTGCTTTGTGAATAGATAGAGTCAAATTCCAGAGATATTATGGATATAGAAACAGCAATATTTGGCCTTTCATTGAATATTTCTTTTGAGTAGGAGTGATGAATATAATGAAACACCAGGATTATGAATATGGGTTACTAGAAAAAAAAGGAGAATTTGAAAGAAATAGGTAGTTTTAGAAAACAGCTGCATTTTGGAGGAAAGAAAATTAGTTCTCTTTTACATACATAACAGTTACATACCACAGAAAATGAAGTGATGGATTTGGGTCAGCATGACATGAATTCGAATCCTGATTCAAATTCATTTCAGTTATGAGGCCCTAGGAAAATCACTTATCCTCTCAGTTTCAGTTTCCTCAATTATAAAATGAGGATAATAGTAGTACTAATTTTACAGAATTGTTGTGAGGATTAAATAACATTTGTGAATTGATTCAACCATTCTGGAAGGCAATTTGTAATCATTCCCAAAGGGCTTTAAAAGATTGCATGCCCTCTGATCCAGCTATAACACTAATGGGTTAATACCTCAAGGCAATAAAAAATGTTTGAACAAAAATATTTACATTTTTGTCGTGGCAAAAAACCTGGAAAACAAAGGGATGTCCCTCAATTGGGGACTGGCTAAATAAATTGTGGTATAAGACGGTGATGGAAAACTATCTATTGTGCTATAAGGAATGATGCACTGCTTGATTTCTATATGAACTGGAAAGACCTCCATGAACTGATATGGAGTGAAATGAGCAGAACCAGAAGGACATTGTACACAGTAACTGAAACACTGAAGGATGATCAAATGTAATAGACTCTGCTACTAATAGCAATGCAATCATCAAGAACAATCCCATGGAACTTGTGAGAAAGAACACTAACCACATCTAGAAAAAGAACTATGGGAGTAGAAATGCAGAAGAAAAACATATGATTAATCACTTGGTTATATGTGTACATGATTGGGGTTGTGGTTTTGAGTTGTAGGATTAGGGAAACTGTAAGATGACAGGGGTCAGAGGCAATGATTTCTCCCTAATCCCTGGTCTTTGGAGAAACACAGACAGGCTTGACTGGATGGGAGGGGCAGGAGCCTGTGGAGTACTCCTTCACTTCCCCCCTCCCTCTCAGCAGTTGGAAGTCAGTTAACTGTCTGGTAATGGAGGATAATCTGGTTTGATAACTTCTGGGCCAAGACGGTAAGTGGGGAAAGGCTAAACCCCTTATGATGATATCTTTCTCTGTATTATTTCCCCAAAGGATAGAATAGGTGAAGCTTGATGTCTTAGAAGCAATTCACTGGCTCAGAAGTCAGGATCAACTTCAGAACCACTAGTAAAAGGAACTTGGCTTATGGAGGATGAGTCTTTCCCCAAATTATCTGTATCCAGACACAGTTTCTAGATGATAAGGGTTTAATGATATCTGGGAATAGGATGAGGGGAAATGGTTTACGATTAATAGGTAAGGGAAAACTACCTAAAACAGCTATGTTAAAAGCAGCCCCTACCCCCAAAGGGGGAAATGAATCTTGAATGGCTGATCTCCTATCTAAGCCTCTAAATACTTTTTTCTTTCTAAACACAGATCGCTAAACTAAGGTAGACTGTGGTCTTATTTGAAGGTCTAAAAAAGTAAAACAGCTTTGGCTGTCAGAGACTGAATGGCTCTGCTCAGAGCTACACAGATTGCCCCTCTGCTCAGATCCAAGAGCAAAGAGTCCGGACCAGGACCAGGACCCTGCAAGAAGGGTGACCTGGCTTTTTATACCAGGACTCCAACTGCCTTTAACTGCCCCCTCTCTTAGAGTTCTGGGGGGCACTATGGAATTTTTTGATGCAGCTTGAACCCCCCCTAAGCAATATGGATCCCACAGTAACCCTGGTTTTCTAGTACCTAGAATTTCCATTGGAAATTCTGCAGGCATGATGCATTTCTGCACACATCACCCTCATTTACTCTACATCCAAACTAACCTCCCTATTCTTAACTTAACACTATGCTCTCTATTTCTAATAACATAAAGCTATTCCTATGCCTTATTATAACTATCTATCACTATCTAAGAAAGGAAAGGAAAGTAAACAAAGGCAAAAAATGATTTGGATATAATATAAGCATGACAATATATGAAACAAAGTAATACAAGTTCAAAACATAACTTTGTGACAAATACAGGTTGCAATAACAAATCTAAGGAATGCAATAAAAATATCTTTAAAACACAATGAAATGCAAACCTGCAGAAGGTTAAATTGTACCTCAACTTGCTATCTGTTTTATAACATAACAAAGCATTAAAAATGGTCAAACACTTCAAGCAAAGTGCTTATAGGAAAGCTATAAAACTGTGTCTAGGCATAAACATAAACTCCTAATCCTAATTTTGTGTTAGTATCTTACTTAAGCTATATTAATGGTGTTAATACTCTAAGTTCTAAGTCATTAGTATGTTAAAGTTACCTTGTTAGCAATAACTATGCACATGCTATATATAATTACTTGTTCTTATACTATAGTAACTTTCCCTAATCTAACTCTGTATTCCAAAGGTCCCTAAATCTCCCTTTCCCTAATGTTGTTAGTAACTCTAAACTCTATATGTGTTAGTAATTATAATACAAATATACAGCTATACACAATGCGTATATATAACTTTGTACAAGCAAAAGTTCCATTGATGTCTATCAAATCAAAAGAAACAATGGATCTTTTTGATATGCTAAAGATCATAGGTTACCCTTCCATTATATATAGATATTCACATGCAATATATACATACATATACATATATAGAGACTCTCATTTATTTACATGAGGTCCTATTCAAAAAGTGAAAAATCATTTTTGTGTTATGTCCCATGTACTAATATATGTGCTGGTGCATGCACATACTTACCCCTACTACATGGATCTTCTGCCAGCACTGGAGAATCACAATTCCCCTTGTGTAGCAACATGTTGTGTGGCATGCAGCCTATGAGGTGATGTCTCATTTGTGCATTGTGTAGTTGTGCACTCAATATTATAACCTTACATTACGCCTTCTTCCAGTCCCCTTCCAGCATAGTATTTAATAAAGATGATAGTTCACTTGTGAATGTCCATTCCTTTGTGCCACCCGTGCTGTGGGCTGTGGACCACTGCAGCTTGTAGCTTTCGTGTACTTTGTATCTGTATGTGTATCTGTACTGCATACATACTTGCCTATTGTCTAACATCTTGCCAGGTGGTTGACTTGTCACCTTCTTAAACAGGAACAGTAGTAGTTGTTGCGTGATTGTGTTAATTGTGTTATCCCATTTTGTGTTGCAAAAAATTTTTCCAGTTTTTTTTTTATTTCAAGTAGTTCAATCTTCCTCATCAGTACATTCTGCATGCTGTGGATCTATTTGTGTATTTGTTTGATGTTGTTCTAAATCAGTTAGTTCTTCATTTAGAGCATATTCTTTACAGGCTTCACATGCGTGATGTGGAACCAGGGATCTCTGTTCTCAACTTTGACACACGTAGGGCTTGTGAGTAATATTTGGTAAGGCCTGACCCATTTAGGGTCCAGAATGGATTTCCTTGCAAAGTTCCTTATGTAGACCATATCTCCCGGTTTAAGCTGATGCAAATTAAAGTCTAATGGAACCCTCTGAGTTAGAAGTCCAAGCTTGTGGAATTCATTCAGTCTTTTCTTCAAAGCTTTTTATATCGGGGCAGCTGGGTAGCTCAGTGGATTGAGAATCAAGCCTAGAGACAGGAGGTCCTAGGTTCAAATCTGGCCTCAGACACTTCCCACCTGTGTGACCCTGGGCAAGTTACTTGGCCGCCATTGCCCACCCTTACCACTCTTCCACCTAGGAGCCAATACACAGAAGTTAAGGGTTTAATAAAAAAAGCTTTTATGTATCTATACAGCTGACATTCAGCTCCAAGATGTGATAAGTGAGCTGATTTCCAGGATGAACTATGCCATGGAGCATGAACATACAAAAGTTCAAATGGTACTAAATGAGTGTCACCACTGGGTTGATTTCTCAAATAAAAAAGAACAATGGGGAGTGCTTGTACCTATTTCAGATGGCTTTCTGAACATACTTTTCCAGTCAAGGTTTTGACTTTCTTGCTGCAATTCTCAATTTTTCCTCATGTCTGAGGGTGGTAAACGATATGGAGGCTTCTTTTTATTCCTAATGTTTTGTAAATCTCATGAAGGATGTTTTTAGAAAAGTGTGATCCATGGTCCGAGTCTATTCTGGCTGGTAATGAATATCTAAGGACTATGTCTCAGAAGTGTTCTCACCACGAAGGCCGGGAATACTTCTGGCCATCGTGTCAACCTATCAACGTTGACTAGGGCATATTTGTAGCCTTGACAATTAGGCATTGATATGTAATTGATTTGTAAGCACTCAAATGGGGTATAAGCCAATTGTTTCCCACCAAGCCCTTTAATTCTGGTCATCCCCTGATTCTATTGCAAGCAAACCTTGCATTCCTGACATGTTCTTATTGCACACATAGAAATTCTGGGTGCTTTCCAGTATTTCTGGATGCCATCTATGAGGGATTGAGTCCCATAATGCCCCTTGGCATGCAACGCATTGCATAAGGTATTATACAAAGATCTTGGAAGAATGGGTTTGTCTGCACTTGACAACTATACGCCTCTCACTAATTTGGCCCCTAGATTTTCTATCCAGTGCTTCACTTCCTTTGGGAAATACATTTATTTGAGATCTTCTTCATCCACCAAGGAGAATTTCAGCACATAGATGGGACCAAATCAAGCACCATATTTGGCTGTTATGTCCCCCCATCTGTTTCCTAATGACACCCAATCTATATACCCTTTTGATGTGATCTGCAATGCATCACCGCAACTTCTTTGGGCAACGGGACAGCTTCCAGGAGTTGTTTTATAATGCTCCCATAGGCTATTTCCTTCCCACCAACAGTTATAAAACCACGGTATCTCCAGATTTGGCCTGTGCAATGAACTACATTAAAAGTATATTTGCTGTCTGTATATACATTTGTTCTTTTATCCTTGCCAGTCTCAAGAGCTCTGGTGAGACTTAGGATTTTGGCACCTTGAGAGCTCATGGACTTTGGTAGAGCTGCATACCATAAAGTCTCATCTTGAGTCACCACAGCTGTACCTGTGAATCTTTCTCCATCTAACACAAATGCAGAACTATCAGTAAACAGTGTCAGGTCAGTTGAGACCAAAGGAATATCAGTTAGGCCTCCCCTTGTCTTCTGCACTATTTCCAAGGCATCTGCACAACTATGGATGGGTTCCCCTTCTAATGGTAAGTCTGGCATTAGTATGGCTGGGTCGATCTCCTTGCAACGATGGAAAGTTAGGTTCTCATTGTCCAACAACACAATTTGATATTGGACAAGTGCTGGGATGTAAAAGTTTGCAGGTTGCTGTTTTTCAAGATGGTATCTATTTGATGAGATGAATACAGCATGATCCTGCATCCCAAAACCAGATCTGAAGATTTTTTCACCATTAGAGCAACAGCTGCTATTGCTCTCATACACGGTAGCATCCCTTGAACTACAACATCTAGCTGGGAGCTATAATAGGCAATAGGTCTAAACTTATCCCCAAGAGTTTGCACCAATACTGCACTGGCAATTCCCTTGTCCTCATGCACAAACAGATGAAATGATTTTGCATGGTCAGGGATTCCAAGTGCAGGGCTTGTTAAGACAGCTGTTTTAAGTTTTTCAATAGCATGCTTGTGCTCGCATGTAAGTTTTAAAGGTTCTGAGACAGTGTTCCTAGTCAAGCCTGTCAGAGGTTTTGAGATCAGACTATATCCTGGGATCCACCTTCTAGAATAACCCGTGAATCCTAAAACTGCATGGAGCTGCTTCTGCAACTCTTTTTTGAGAGATCCTCTTTGTACCCTTTTCCAACACAAAGCCAAGGTATTCAACCCTATGCATAATTCACTGCAATTTGGCTTGTGTCCTCTTTTGCATAGCTCTTGTAATAGATATTTACTGTCCCTTTGTTACACTCGAGCATTTGGTCAACATAATGCACTAGTTTACTTTCAGTGAATATGATTGATTCAAGGTGTTTCTGCAGGATCTGGCAAAAGATATTTGCACTTTCTGAGAATCCTTGTGGAATTCTTGTCCAACAGATTTTTTTACCCTCCCAGGAGAATGCAAAAATCTTCTGCCTGGACTCATGCAGGGGCACTATGAAATATGCAGAGCACAAATCCACAACAGTGAACCAGGCTGCATTGTTTGGAATTTCAGCAATGATGTTTGCTGGGCTAGGTACCACTGCATGTCCTTTTTAAACAAAACTGTTGACTGCTCTCAGATCCTGCACAAATCGCCATGGCGTTTTTCCATTTGCATCTTTCTTTATTTTTTTTTAATAGGCATAATGGGTATGTTGTACTCAGATATGGTGTAGACCAGTGATTCCCAAAGTGGGTGCCACCGCCCCCTGGTGGGTGCTGCAGGGATCCAGATGAGTGATGGTGGCCACAGGTGCATTTGGTGGAGGTGAATAACTGTAAGGGGACGGTGATAGTATGTGACAGGGGGCACTAAGTAATATTTTTTCTGGAAAGGGTGCGGTAGGCCAAAAAACTTTGGGAACCACTGGTGTAGACCAAAACGCCTTGTTCTAGGAGACTCTGGATGACAGGCCTGATACCCTCTGTATGTAGCCTCTTTACTCAACATGTACTGAGGGATTCTAGGTAGAGTGCCCTCTTTCACCTCAATCTTGACAGGTGTGACTGATTTCAAGATTCCTACATCAGTTCAATGCTTTGCCCAAACTGCCTCTGGGATATCTTCAGGTATTTCAAAGATACTCCCCCTATGATAGTCTTCCTCATCACCCTCCACTTGCCCCAGGAACAGCAAGGGATGGTGCTTGAGTGACTGTTTGGGTAAATGTAAGACTATTTGTCCTGACTTATCACACTGGATAGTAGCTCCCACAGAGTAATAACACATGTATAAACCAGTGAAATTGCTTGTCAGTGCCAGGAGAGGGTAGGAAGGAGGGAAGGGAGAGAACATGAATCTTGTAACCATGAAAAAATGTTCAAAAAATTAAATAATGTAGGAGAAAAAAAAAGAAGAGGCATTTATGCTTCAATAGTTAGAGCACTGATTCTGCAGTCAGAAAGACCTTAGTTCAAATCTAGCCTCAGATACTTCCTACGTATGTAATCTTGGATAAATCACTTAACCTCTTTACGATTAGATGAGAGCAGGTTTGCTCAGTGGATGGAGTGCTAGGTCTGGATTCAGGAAGGCCTAAGTTTGAATCCAGCCTCAGATACTTTCTAGCTGTGTGACCCTAGGCAAGTCTCTTAAACTCTAATGGCCTGACAAAAGAATTCACTGAATACACTGGAGAAGGATGGCAGACCACTTCAATAGTCTTTCCAAGAAAACCCCATGGAGAGCTATAGGGTCACAAAGACTCAGACACAACTGAACAACAACAAAAGTAATAGGAAGTCAATGGAACTTATGAAGAATGGGAATTACGGGGTTAGACTTGCTCCTTCAGGAAATCATTTTGGAAGCTGTGTGGAAGAAAAGTTGGAATGTATTGAGCTTTGAGGTAGTGAGACTCAGAAGGTTTTTGCAATAGTCTAAGTGAAAGGTGATAAAGACTTGAACTAGGAAGGGGATTCTATGAATAGAGAGAAGAGAATTGATAAAGAGAAAAGTATAAAGGTAGAAATAGCAAGATTTGGCAACTGATTGAATACATGAGTGAGTGAGAGTAAAAAAACAGTATCAATATTTGAAATATGGATAACTGAAAGACCTATGCTGCCCTCCATAAACCCTTCAAGCATTTCTTTTAATTATTTTATTGAGCTTCTAAAGTGCTCTGGGGATTCTGAGTTTCTCATTATCATACTTGTGTTTTTTCCAGTATAATTTCTGAATTCTATAGATTTTTCTGGGCTTTATTTTACCTTATAGATGTTATATATTATTCATTTATCAGCATTTCTTTTTTATTTATTCATTTTTAAATGCTTGCTGCTGTATTTACCCTGAGGTTTCCTTTACAATTCTTATCTTTCTTCTATTTTTTATGTTGCTCTTTGATTTTATTTCTTATACTTTTTTACTGATCTGAAGTGAAGAGGAGCTGGGCATAGACATGGCCTCTCATTCAGTCATCCTGCTAGAGTTCTCACTGCCCATATTCTTAGAGAGCTTCAATAGATACAAAATAGTCAGCACAACACAGAGATCCAAGTAGCCCAGAAACTATCTCAGCCATCATTAAATTAATCTCCTTACTGAATGGAAAGATATAGAAATTAAGTTCAACACTCATTTATAGTATAGGATCATTTAGAAAATATTATGAAGGAAAAGGAACAATATCATATAATTATGTAAATGTGGTATATGCTAAAGTGGAAGAGTTTAAGTGTCATTCTATAATTGCTGATAAAAATAAATCATTGCAGAATTATAAAAATGCTCACAGAACTTTTTGATCTGATGTTTGAAGAAACGGGGAATCTGTAGAGAACTTCATGTTAAATCATCCTGAAAACTCTTGGAGATGAAATCTGAAGGATAACTTATCCCCTATCAGCCATCTGGAAAATACTTCTGGTGCAATATTGAATAATGAGTCTCCTCTTCTCCTGGGGTTCAAATTGCTGCTTGCTTCTAAACTTGTTCTTCTCTGCATACATACCCCAGGATCTAGTACCATTTTTCTCCTTTGTTTGCCACTACTAGATTTAATCCTCATTCCCCTAGATCTATGACCCAGCACTGGGTAATGAGAGGGAAAATGAGACCTACTCTTCCCTGGTTCACAATCTGTCCATGGGTATTGGAGAGAAGTGAACTCCCTGCCTGACTCCATCCCTAGTACCAGCAAACTTGTCAGTCTTCTTCTTTTTTTATGGCTATGTCACTAGCTAGTTGTTAAATTCTGAGCAGCAAAATCTCTCCACTAGTCAGGAATCTTTCTAATTGGATGAAAGTGTCCCTAGACTGCCACTTAGATAAGTGAATAAGCCAATCTCTAATTAACTGAGCATGTGCAGAGAAAAGTGTTCTGTACTAAGAATTATAATTAATTTCTTTTCCCATTGTTCATGCCTGTTTTTGATTTTGTGTTCTATAAATGTAAATATTCAGAGAATTAAAAGAGATGTAAAAGACAATTAAAAAATAAAAAATAAAATAAAAAGGAAGGTAGCTCAGCTGCACTGGACCTCAAACTGCACTATAAAGGAGCAACCCTCAAAATATTCTGGTAGTGGCTAAGAAATAGAGTAATGGATCAATGGAATAAATTAGTCACTCAACATGCAGTAGTGAATGACAATAGTAACCTAGTGTTAGGAAAAACCTGAAGATTCAAATTTCTGGAAGAACTCATTTTTTTTCTCAAAAACTGCTGGGGAAACTAGAAAACAGTATCAAAGAAAGTAAGCAAAGACCAAGATTTCCCACCATCTACCAAGATAAAGTCAAAATGGATACATGACTTAGAAATAAAAAGGGGATACTGTAAACAAATAAGGAGAGAATGAAATAGTTTATCCTTTGTATCTATGAATAAGAGAAGAATTTATGACCAAACAAGACAGAGAACATTACAAGTTATAAAATACTTAATCTTGACCACATTAAATCAAAAAGTCTTGACTAAAACAAAACCAATGCAACCAAGATCAGAAGGGAAACAAACTATGGAAAAGAATGTATGTATCTCTCTCAAAGGCCTCATTTCTCAAATATATAGAAAACTGAGCAAAACTTATAAGATATAAGAATACAAATCATTTCCCAATTAACAAATGGTCAAAAGACATGAACAGGCATTTCCAAGATGAAGAAATCAAAACTCTCTTTAATCATATGAAAAAATCTTGCAGATCACCATTAGAGAAATGCAAACCAAAACAACCCTGAGTAATGCCTCAAACCAATCAAACTGGCTAATATGGTAAAAGGGGAAAATTATAAATATGGGAAGGGATGTGAGAAAACTGAGGCACTAATACACTGTTATTGATATCTGGACTTTTTAAAAAATTTTTATTTTGAATATTTTCCCATAGTTACATGTTTCATGTTCTTTCCCTCTCCCCCAAACCCTCCTAGCCCCCACCCCTTACCAACGCACAATTCCACTGGGTTTTACATGTATCATTAAATAAGACCCAATTCCATATTATTGATAGTTGGACTAGAGTTATTGTTTAGTGTCTACATCCTCAGTAATATCCCATGTTCAAGCAATTGTTTTTCTTCTGTGTTTCTACTCCCACAGTTTTTCCTCTGAATGTGGCTAGTTTTCATTCTCATAAGTCCCTCAGACTTGCTCTGGATTCTTGCATTGCTGCTAGTAGAGAAGTCTGTTATGTTTTATTGTTCCACAGTGTATCAGTCTCTGTGTACAATGTTCTGGTTCTGCTCCTTTCACTCTGCATCAATTCCTGGAGGTCATTCCAATTCACATGGAATTCCTCCAGTTCTTTATTCCTTTGAGCACAATAGAATTCCATCACCAACAGATACCACAATTTGTTCAGCCATTCCCTGATTGAAAGACATTCTCTTATTTTCCAATTTTTGCCACCACAAAGAGCATGGCTATAAAAATTTTTGTGCTATAAGTCTTTTTCCTTACTATCTCTTTGGGGCATAAACCAAGCAGTGCTATGGCTGGATCAAAAGGCAGATAGTCTTTTAAAGCCCTTTGAGCATAATTCCAAATTGCCATCTAGAATGGTTGGATCAATTCACAACTCCACCAGCAATGCACTAATGTCCCCTCCAACATTCATTACTCTCCCTTGTTGTCATTTTAGCCAATCTGCTAGGTATGAGGTGATATCTCAGAGATGTTTTGATTTGCATTTCTCTACTTATTAGAGATTTAGGACACTTTATCATGTGCTAATTGATAGTTTTGATTTCTTTATCTGAAAATTGCCTATTCATGTCCCTTGCCCATTTATCAATTGGTGAATGATTTGATTTTTTTGTACAATTGATTTAGCTCCTTGACCTTTGTTTGAGTTTTTTTGTTATAAAGACATTTTTCCCAATTTATTGCTTCCCTTCTAATTTTGGTAGCATTGGCTCTCTCTGTACAAAAACCTTTGAGTTTAATGTAGTCAAAATAATTTATTTTACATTTTGTAATTTTTTATAACTTGCTTGTTTTTAAAATCTTTCCTTTCCCATAGATCTGACAAGTGTACTATCCTGTGCTCACCTAATTTACTTATAGTTTCCTTCTTAATATTCAAGTCATTCTCCCATTCAGAGTTTATCTTGGTAGAGAGTGTGAGATGTTTATCTAGAACCAATCTCTCCCATATTGTTTTCCAATATTCCCATCAGTTTCTGTCAAATAGTGGGGTTTTGTCCCAAAAGCTGTTTTTTTTGGGGGGGGTTTATAGTAGACTGTCTTGCTGAGGTTGCTTACCCCTAGTCTAATCCACTGATACTCCCTTATGTCTCTTCATCAGTACAATATGGTTTTGATGACTACTGCTTTATAGTACAGTTTAAGGTCTGGTACTGCTCAGCCACCTTCCTTCATATTTTTTTTTCATTATTTCCCTTGATATTCTTGGTCTTTTCTTCTTCCAAATGAACTTTGTTATAGTTTTTTCTACTTCAGTAAAAAAGTTTTTTGGTACTTGGATAGGTATAGCACTAAATAAGTAAATTATTTGGGATAGAATGGTCATTTTTATTATGTTAGCTCATCCTACCCATGAGCACTCAATGTTTTCCCAATTGTTTAGATCTAGTTTTAATTGTGTGGAAAGGGTTTAATAATTGTGTTCGTATAATTGCTGTGTTTGTCTTAGCAGATAGATTCCTAAGTATTTTACATTGTCTAGGGTGATTTTAAATGGAATTTCTCTTTCTAACTCTTCCTACTGCAATGTGTTGGAAATATATATAAATGCTGATGACTTATGTGCATTTATTTTGTATCCTACAACTTTGCTAAAGTTATTGATTGTTTCCACTAACTTTTTAGTTGATTGTCTAGGATTTTTAAAGTAGACCATCATATCATCTGCAAAGAGTGATAGCTTGGTCTCCTCATTGCATATTTTAACACCTTCAATTTCTTTTTCTTCTCTAATTACTTCTGCTAGTGTTTCTAGTACAATGTTAAATAATAGAGGTGACAATGGGCATTTTTGTTTCACTCCTGATCTTATTGGGAATGCTTCTAATTTATTCTCATTGCAGATGATGTTTGTTGATGGTTTTAGATATATACCATTTATTATTTTTAGGAAAGGACCTTCTATTCCTAAACTTTCTAGTGTTTTCTGTAGGAATTGGTGTTGTATTTTGTCAAAGGCTTTTTCAACATGTATTGAGATAATCATGTGGTTTTTGTTGGTTTGCTTGATGATATGGTCAATTATGTGAATGGTTTCTTCATGTTCAACCATCCTTGCATTCCTAGTATAAATTCCACCTGATCATAATGAATAACCCTCCTGATCACTTGCTGGAGTCTTTTTTGCTAGTGTTCTATTTAAGATTTTTGCATCTATATTCATTAAGGAGATTGGTCTGTTGTTTTCTTTCTCTGTTTTTGATCTACCTGGCTTTGGGATCAGTACCATATTTGTGTCATAAAAAGAATTTGGTAGAACTCCTTCTTTGCTTATTATGTCAAATAGTTTGTATAGTATTGGAATTAGTTGTTCTTTGAAGGTTTGATAGAATTCACTTGTGAATCCATGTGTTCCTGGGGATTTTTTCTTAGGGAGTTCTTTGATGGCTTCTTCAACTTCTTTTTCTGATATGGGATTATTTAAGTATTCTATTTCTTCTGCTTTTAATCTAGGCAATTTACATTTTTGTAAATATTCATCCATATAACCTAGATTGTTATATTTATTGCCATATAATTGGGCAAAATAGTTTTTAATGATTGCCTTAATTTCCTCTTCATTAGAGGTGAGGTCTCCCTTTTCATCTTTGATACTGATGATTTGGTTTTCTTCTTTCCTTTTTTAATTAGATTGACCAGTACTTTGTAAATTTTATTTATTTTTTCAAAGTATCAGCTTCTAGTTTTATTTATTAATTCAATAGTTCTTTTACTTTCAATTTTATTGATTTCTCCTTGGATTTTTATAATCTCTAATTTAGTTTTTAACTGGAGATTTTTCATTTGTTCCCTTTCTAGTTTTTTTTTTAATTTGCAATCCCAGTGCATTGATCTTTGCCCTCTCTAATTTGTTATATAAATATATTTTGTGATATAAATATCCCCCTGAGTACTGCTTTAGCTGCATCCCACAGATTTTGGTAGGATGTCTCATCATTGTCATTCTCTTCAATGAAATTATTGATTGTTTCTATGATTTCTTATTTAACCATCTGATTTTGGAGAATCATATTATTTAATTTCCAATTAGTTTTTATGTGCCTATGTGCCCTTTTTGATTATTACTTTTATTGCATTATTATCCTTTTTATTACATTCATTATTTCTGCTCTTTTGCATTTGTTTGCCATGTTTCTATACGCTATTACATGGTCAATCTTTGTGAATGTACCATGTGCAGCTGAAAAGAAGGTGTATTCCTTTTTGTCCCTATTTATTTTTCTCCACATACCTATTAACTCTAATTTTTCTGGGATTTCATTTACCTCTCATCTCTTTCTTATTTATTTTTTGGTTTGATTTATCTAGATCTGATAGAGGAATTTTTAGATCTCCCACTAGTCTAGCTTTACTATCTATTTCTTCCTTGAGCTTGGCCAGTTTCTCCTTTACAAATCTGGATGCTATGCCACTTGGTACATATATGTTGAATACTGTTATTTCCTCATTGTCTATACTGCCTTTTATCAGGATATAATTACCTTCCTAATCTCTTTTAATCAGATCTGTTTTTACTTTGGCTTTGTCAAAAATCATGATTGCCACTCATGCCTTCTTTATCTCAGTTGAAGCCCAATAGATTTTGCTCCAGCCATTGACCTTAACCCTGTGTATGTCCACCTGCCTCATGTGTATTTCTTGTAGACAACATATGGTAGGATTTTGTTTTTTAATCCACTCTGCTATTTGCTTCTGTTTTATGGGCAAGTTCATCACATTCACATTTAAGGTTATAATTATCAGCTTTGTATTCCCCAACATTTTGATATCCTCTCCTAGTTCTATCCCTCTTCTTATAATGTTTCCTTTTAAACCAGTGATTTGTTTTAAATTAGTCCCCTTTGTCCCCTCCCTTGGTTTACTTCCCTTTCCACCTCCTCCCTTTTAATTCCCCTTTTATTATTTTTAAGGCCTAATGAATTCCCCTCCCCTCTCTCTTCACCTCCCTTTATGAATTCCTCACCCCATTGTCCCCCTTGTTTTATCCCTTCTGACTTTATTGGTAGGGTTAGATAGAGTTTTATATCCCAATGGATATAACTATTCTTCCCTCTCAGGATTAATTCTGCTGAGAGTAGGTTTAAGTATTTCCTATTAACACTCTCTTCCTCTGCTTCTTATAATAGTATTCATCCCCTCCCCTTCCCATGTCTTCTTTGTGAGGTATAGATTATCCTATTTTTCTTATGCCTTCAAGTTTCTCTTGGTGCCATCTTCTATTCCCCACCCTCTCTTTTCCCCCCCATATCATCTTAGACCATTTAGTACTCCAACCTCTCCCTATGACTAATTCTTCTAATTACTATAATAGTGAATACAATTTTTTAGAATTACACATAATATTTCCCCATATAGGAATACAAATAATTTGATCTTATTGAAGCCCTTGAAGAAGGCAATTTAAAAATAAGACTTCTTTCTTTCCCCTCTCTTTCTTATTTAACTTTTCATTTTCATGTTTCTCTTGGTTTTTGTGGTTTGATATCATACTTTCCATTTAGTCCTGGACTTTTCTGTGCAAATACTTGGAAATCTTCTGGTTTGCTGAATGCCCATACTTTCCCTTGGAAGTATATAGTCAGTTTTGATGGGTAGGTGATACTTGGTTGTAGAACCAATTCTCTTGCCTTTCTGAATAACATGTTCCAAGCCTTGAGGCCTTTTAATGTGGAGGCTGCCAGATCCTGTGTGATCCTGATTGGTGCTCCTTTATCTGCATTGTCTCTTTCTGGCTTTTTGTAATATTCTCTCCTTATCTTGGAAGCTTTTTAATTTGGCTATTACATTCTGAGTATTTAGTGTAGATGGTGTTCTATGGGCTCTTTCAAGGTCTAATTTGCCCTCTTATTCAAGGACATTCAAGGACATTTTCTTAGATAATTTCTTGTAGTATGATATCTAGATTTCTATTTGTCTCTGATTTTTCTGGAAGACCAATAATTCTCAAGTTGCCTCTTCTAGACCTGTTTTCTTGATATGTCATCTTCTCATTGAGATATTTCATGTTTCCTTCTATTTTGTCAGTTTTTTGACTTTGCTTTATTAATTTTTGCTGTCTTGTGAGATCATTGGCTTCTACTTGCCCAATTCTAGCCTTTAACGACTGGTTTTCAGCTATAATCTTTTGGTTTTCCTTATCAAGTTTTAGGGCTTTTTTCTTGGTCTTTTTGATGCTTATTTCTTGGCCCTTGCTTGTCCTCATTATGCTGGTTTTTCTTTTTCATCCAGAAGTCTGAGTGAGGCAGGCAGACTCTCTGTCTATTGAGTTAAGGAGCAGTTTTTGCCTGAGGCTACTTTGTGAGTCTCCTGGCTTCCACTGTCTGGTAGGTCTCTGCTGTCTGCGGCCCCTCTCAGCTTCACTCCTGCACCCAAGGTCTTCGCTCCTCAGCCTCCTGGGGACTCTAGTCTAGCTGTTCTCAGGGTCAATCCCTGGGTGGTCCTAGTCAGCTGCCCAGAGCCTGGAAATTTGCCCATGCTTGCTCCTCTACCTGAAGTTCTCCACTGAATCTCAGTGCACTGAGCTGATTCCACTGTCCACTGCCTCTCTCCGCTCCACTCCTATGCCCAAGGTCTATGCTCTCTAGCCTCCTGGGGTCTCAAGTCTTGCTGCTTTCAGGGGCAAGCTCCTGGTGGTCCCAATTTCCTGCCAAGAAGCTAGATTCCCCACTCCCCCTATGCTCTAACTCTGTTGCACAGCCTCTGACTCTGTTACTGTGGATGGGGTAGGGGAGGGTTAATCAGCTCACATTTTGATGGGAGCTATTCCCAGCCCCCATAGATCAGAAATGCTCAAATCTCATGCACCTTCAATACTGTGCCCTATTGTAGGGTCCCTTCTTTCATCTGGATTTCATTTTTTTGTCCTTTTGAGGCATGCTGATGGTCAGTTGTGAGGAGAGTTAAACACCCTGTTCTACTCTGCAGCCATCTTAACCTGGAAGTCCTTGTCAGTCTTCTTTGCTGACCTAAATTGGAAAAATGACTCATGATGACTTTTTTTTTAATTTCCCCAACAGAATTTCATCCTGTATGTTTTTAAATCTGTATGGAGGAATGGGGTTTCTATTTTGTGGGGGAGAGGATTGGATGAGGATAGAAAGAAGTTCACTAAACTTTTGTCAACTCTGCCATCTTAGTGCCTCATAGTTTTTCATAGGTTACAATTCTATTGAGAACTACTTGTTTATATCCTTTGTCCATATATGGGGAATGTTTTTTATCTTAAATGATTGTGATAATTTCCCAATCAAGCATTATCATTCTTATACAAGCCCTACTCATTTCATTTGTTCAAAAGACTAATTTTATAAAAAAGGTAATTTTTAACACAAATTTCAGATGTTTTCAAAGAAATACAATTCAATAAAGAATGGTTTCAATTAATCTACCTTTGATTAAGGTCCCAACTTGCTTCTGTTGAATGATTGTTATACTCTGAAATGATGGATTGTGAGCTGGCCTTGAAGAACTGAATTAGGAGAGCTGGCCTTAGAGTCAGAAAAACCCAACACATGCTGGCTATGGAACCTTGGGTAGGTTGCTTAACCTCTTAGTGATCTAAGCAATGCTCTAAGACTCTAGGTATCAGAGAATGGGTTACATTATTAGACATTTCTTATCTCTATCTCTCTTTTATGAAAACCTCTATCCTTTGTTTGCTTAAGAATTGACACCTGAACCATAACTGTGAAAAGTCCAGTTTCTCTTCTATTTTTTAATACATTTAATTTTAAAATTCAATTCAAGAATCAATTTTGTAGTATCTGATTAAGAGGCATTAGCAAGTTACCAACAATGATTTTTGTTCAAGAAATTGCATTAAAATGTTTACTAAGGAGGTAAAACTGGGAAAGAGCATGGCCTGGTCAATTAACAAGAATGGGAAACAACAGACAACAGGCTTTTGTGAAATCTTAAAAGAATAAAAAGGATTCTCTCACTATTCTTCAGCTCTGCTCTTGACTCTCAATTCTCTTTCACCTCTTTGACTGCTCATCCAAAAGATGTCTCCATCCCTATGTCCACTTTGATTGCAGAGTTCTAGACTGGAACCATTATTTCATGAACACCCCAAGGCATCCATTCTCACCTCTTTCTTGAATCTCGTCCTCTTATACTCTACCCCCTTCTTTCCAGACCCCTTTCATGGTTTATCTTACTACCACCCCTATCTGAAGAGAAGTTCCTTGAGGATGGGGCATATTTTCTTTTTATATTCTCAGAGCTTAGCATACAGCATGGGACAAAGTATGTGGATAAATATGTTTTTACTAGCTGTCTATCTCTGTCTCCATCTCTCTCTGTTTCTCTCTCTTTCTGCCCCTGTTTCTCTCTGTCTCTGTCTGTCTGTCTATCTGTCTCTTTATCTCTTTCTTCCTAGAGTCCATTGGGTGGATCCTTTAGGAAAAAAATTAATGGAAAGAAAGAAACGGGGAAACCAGGAACAGAGTGAAAAGGTAAGAATGGACAATTGGCAGCAGAAACAGAATGGACACTAATGAAATGATGGCCCCTTCAAAGTTTCAGAGTAAGTCAATCTTCAACTGTACTCTCAGATATACATAAAATTTAGTAAGGAGGAATTTTCTCTAGGTTCTTTAAAAATTTAGATTAATTCATTAATTTGTTATATTAAAATCCCCAGCTAACTCCTTCCCTTTCTCTCCTCACCACAATAAAGAAGGCATCATCTGACAAAAAGATCTATGTATAAATAAAACATGTCTTGCTTATTCCTATTTATCAGTTCTTTCTCTAGAGGTGGACATAAACAAATAATTCTTCAAACAATATTTCAGTTTCTATATATAATGTTCTCTTGGTTCTGCTCATTTCATTCCATAATTTCATGTATATTTTTCTCTGTTTTTTAATTGACTTCTCTTTATTTTTATGGCAATAGTATTTCATCACAATCACATGCCCTAATTTGTTTAGCCATTCCCAAATTGATGGGCATCCCCTCAATTTCTAGTTCTTTGCCACCACAAAAAGAGCTTCTATAAATATCTTAGAACATAGAGGGTTTTTTTAATCACTTTTGATGAAGAAATAAAAACTATATCTAATGACATGAAAAATACTCTGTCATTATTTTTAAGAGAAATGCAAATCAAAACAACTCTTTAATTATCATCTCACATCTACCAGATAGGGTAATATGAAATGAGGATAAAATAACAGATGTTGGAGAGGATGTGAAAAAATGGGGACACTAATATACTATTGATGGAAATTTTGGAGAGCAGGCCAGAATTATATCCAAAGAGTTATGAAGCTGTGTGTATCTTTGATCCACTAATACCACCATTAGGATTATTTCCTAAGTTGATCGGGGCAGGGGGAACCCTATTAAGTTCAATATTCTTTTCTATTATTTAATTGTTTCACTTGTACCTGACTCTTCATAACCCTACTCAGAATTTTCTTGATAAAGATAATGCAATGGTTTGCCTTTTTCTTCTTTAGCTTATTTTACAGGGAAGGAATTGAGACAAAGAGGGTTAAGTGACTTGTCCATGTCACATAAATTATAAGTGTCTGAAGTCAGATTTGAACTCGTGAAGCTGAGTCTCCCTCTGTCCAGGTCTTCCACCCTATTAAATGGGTCATCTAGCCCCCTCTCTCTAAATTCTACATTAGTCCAAAGACTCTAAAACTTCCCTTTACTAAACCTAGTTCTCTGGCAGAACTATCCTTGCTTCCTAGTCACAAAAGCCGAATAGTAATTGGTAGAATTTGCCTCGGCAAAGTCATCCATCTCTTTCTATTCCTGATGTCTAGGTATCTACTCTCAAGCATTCAATGACTATCAACTATAAGAAACATCTTTAGATCTTTCCTCCATGTTTAAACTCTTTCCATCATCTCTATCTCTTGGGATCTAATCTAGAGCTGGAAAGGACCTTGGAGAATGTGTAGCTTACCCCACTGCACACACATTTTACAAATAAGAAACTGGGAACCAGAAATTGAAATAACTGGTCTAAGCAGATTATAAAAGCTGGAGGTGATATTTGAGCTCAGGTCCTCTGCTTCCAGAGACAAGTGACCTTTACTCCTTCAAGATGTACCTCTCATGTGGAACATTCTGACAGTAGCATGCTGCCAACCGCTAACAAGTCTTATAAATGAATATATGTTGATTAATTTACTATGAAATTACTATATTATCTCTCCCCACAAATGCATTTATATTTTAACACAGACCTTCTAGAGATAATGCCATAATCCAGAATTATGACTCCAATAATGAGAATTTAGGGCATTTTGACAGACAAATGAAGTGGCGAGAGGAGATATTTTAGGACAGAATGAATGGCTTTTTGGCACACCTTAAACTACACTGGATAAGTTACCACCTACTTCACCTAACATACATGACTAATTTCAATTTGTCAAGGATCTGTGATTTCATTAATGGAGGAACGTGCTCTAGAACTAAGTAAATAGTCTTTGAGAGTTACTGTGCCTGCAAATTAATCATCTTCTAACCAAACTGGAACTGAGCCTCTCCAAAAGAAACTAAGGTGTCCTCTTATTGACAGGCACCTAGTTTGTCACAGGGCCTGGGTCAGCAAGCCTTTGCAGCTTGACAGAAACTACAAGAGCCCAAGTTCCCATGGCATAGCCAAGAAGAAGCCAAGGTCACTTCTGGGGCAGCATGAAGCATTGCAGTGGGACTCTAATGGAGATTAGCAATGACTCTACACAGAACTCGACTTCAGACTTGGCATTCTACAGATCCAATATTAGAAGTGTTCCCTGGTAAGTCGAATCAGGTCCATAAAATCCATTAATAATGAAGTCCATAGACACACTTTCCACACAAGCAAAAAGAAGAGAACCTAATAAATGCTGAATGAATTATATTAATTTTAAATAATGAATGTAACATTCTTTATTTTTTTTAAAGCTGTGCTGTCGTATCTTTTTTTGATAACTCTTCTTTGCTTCCCTTCCTGAATCTTCTTTCCTCCACATCCCCCGTGGAACTACCTGGGTCATTAACATTTCACTTTGTGGGTGAAGATGCGGCTCATGTGTGGCTGCCTTCGTAGCACTGGCATCTACAGCCTTTGCTCACTGATAAAGGGAACAGTTGTGAATAAAGTCACCGTTTCCTCCTTCAGGTCTCAGACAAACGGCCATAGGTCCTTCCTCACATCCAAAGCTCCCTTATCTTTCCCCCACGTTGGCCAGCTGGGCTACTAGACCTAATCACTGTGCTGAAGATGGTGGTCCAAGAAGATGCCCGTGGTCAGGAGGGAAAGACCCAGAATCATATTTAGAGTTTAGCCAAGGACTGCAAAACATCTACATGTCCTCCTTAAGAAACATTGACTTCAGGGGGCAGCTGGGTGGCTCAGTGGATTCAGAGATGGGAGGTCCTGGGTTCAAATCTAGCCTCAGGCATTTCCTTTCTATGTGACCCTGGGCAAGTCACTTGACCCCCATTGCCTAGCCCTTACCACTCTTCTGCCTTGGAGCCAACACACAGTATTGATTCTAAGATGGAAGGTAAGGGTTTGAAAAAAAGAAAAAAGAAACATTGATCTTTCTTGCTTATGGATATAAAAAATGCAGGACTTGCGAATTCCAACATATTTTTTAAATTTAAATCTACATTAAGTTTGTATATGTGTGTGCATATATATTCATATAGATGTGTGTTTATGGTGTGTATGTATGTACACCTATTTGTGCACATGTGTGTAAACACACACATACATGTTTAACTATGCACTTGCATGTCTGTATTTTGTATATTTATACTTCTTTACATCGAGTCCCACAATAGACTAGTAAGAGGAAGGCTGGTTCCTGGATGGCTGTTCTTCACTCAGTATCATCCACACAAGAGAAAGTTGTAGAGTATCAGATGTGCACACGTGACTTGGTACACATATGTATACACTGGCATTGCTATGTTTTTTAGACATGTAACAACTTGACATCATGAAGTGTTGGCTGTGCAATCTAGAGCAATAAACATGCCGGAGTAATTAATGTCTTAACAACTTATTACAATCCTGAGATAATTAATCACAAAAGCTAAACATGCTGTCTCACCCTCCTAATGTGTTAATGCTCTAATTATTATGCCTCAATTAAAGAGAAGTCAGTGCTCCTTGCTTAGAAGTGCATGCTTAATAAGGACTCACAAGTGGCTGGGCAAATAGCAGTATTTGGAAGGGAGGAGAGGGAGGGAGAAGGCCATTTATAATGAGCATTTACGCTGAGGCTTTAGGCAAGGGACTGGCAGGCCCCTGTCTTGAATGCCACACTTAAGATGAATGTTGAAGCCTGAGCCCTCTCTCCTGCACTTGCTGCTGTTTCTAGAAAGTATATTTCAAGTCAAGGTAGGATGTGTGGATATTTTTATGTACGTGTGTGGCTGTGTGCTTGGATGCATCCATATGTGTATTTTTGCACCATGGCAAACTGAGAGGTAGTTGTCTGGGTGAAAGTAGCAAAGAATTCAAGTCCTGAAATCTCCTAGGTGTGGTGGGCTGGCTCATTCTGAAGTGGGCCAAGGGAGAGTTGGAGCAAAATTGATGCTGTTTCTATGAGAGCCTGTCATTCACTTCCACAATTTTTTCCAAAGGTGTTTTCCTTCCCTTCCCTTCCTTTCCCTTTCCTTTCTTTCCCTCCCTCTTCTTTTCCCCTTCTTCTTCTCTTCCCCTTGTCTTCCCTTTTCTTCCCCTTCCTCTTCTCTTCCCCTTCCTATTCTCTTCCCTTCCCTTCATATTCTCTTTCCTTCCTTTCCCCTTCCTTTCCTTCCCTTCCTTTCCCCTCCCTTCCCTTCCCTTCCCTTCTCTTCTCTTCTCTATTTTGTTCTGTTCTTCTCTTCCTAAGCCTCCATATGATAGAATTTGCCCTATATAACTACCTATAGTAGCTGGGTTCCCTACTCAAGGCCACATGGTTTTTACCTGGATGACATAATTCACTAGAGCCAGGCTTGACAAACCTTAACAAGAGAGCTACACTAATAAATCTAGAAGTCTTTCTGGGTAGACCTGAAAGTCAATTGCTATAGCTATACACTATATACTACAATATAGGGTTTGCCAGGATTTCCTATAGGAAAAGTGAACTAGTCTGACCCTCATCAACCTTTTCTTTCTGCACTATTGTCCCAGTCATATCTATTGACTTGCTAGTAGCCCTACCTTCCTGTCTGCTTTCCTCAAGAGACTTCCTTTAAAAGTGCCAGGGCATCAGTGTACATGTGTGCACATGTGTACATACACAGACACACACAGAGTGAGCTCAAGGTTTCAGAGAATGATATAAAGAGTAGTTGAAAAGGGGGCACCCTCACCAACAAAAATCAAATTTTCTTGAAGTGTTGAAATATTATTCCAATATCAGTCATTCAAAAATATTTCCTGAGCATGATAATGCATAAGACAGTGTGCTAACATCTCACTTTAAAGGATGGGGGGGAGGGAATTCAAAACATAAATCCTATATACTAGGAGCTTATCATTCAGTTGAGGAAACAAACCATGAAGCTATAAAAAGACAATAAATGATAGAAGATAAAATGTACAAATTGGAAATGCATCATAGTATGTTGCCCTTGTGGGAAGTCCCAAGTTCAAATCTTGTTTCATATCAATTTGTGACTCTAGGGAAGTCACTAAACCTCTCTGAGTCTCAGTTTCCTCATCTGTAAAACAAAGGTGATGAATTCAATGATGCCTAAGCGTCCATCCAGTCTAGAGCTATGATCATAGAAATAGCACATGTATAATATGAATGGAGTGTGCTTTTGGCCTGGGGAAAGAATGGTGACAATGACCACTGTGGCCTTAGGAATAAAGGGGTCCAGAAAGATGGTGTCATGACACGTAGTAGTAGAAGGGACTTTTTTATATAAGCTAGTCTAAAACCTTTATTTTAGGGATCAAGAAAGTGTGGCCTAAAAAGAAGAGAGGATCTTCCTGAGGTCACTTGGTGACAGAGCTTGGATTAGTCCTGTCATTTCTTTCACCAAAAGGTTTTGAACCTTGAGCTGGGTTTTCACTGAAGGATGCAACTCAAAAACACCACCTTCTGCATGAATCCTTTTCTGATGCTCCTAACTGAGAATTTTCTCTCCCTTAGAATTTTGTATTTATTATCTTTATGCTTATCCTGTATGTACTTGTATGTGAATTGTCTCCCCTATTGAAATGTAACCTCTTTGAGACTATTTTTTATTTTATTTTCTATTTATAATTCTGATGTGTTAGAGTAGAGATTAGCCTGCAGTAGGTGTTTAATAAAGGTTTCTTGATTGATAAATTGATGGTACGATTCAGATCTCTGGGGAGGAGGAAGGAGGAGGAACTAGCAAGAGTATTTGGAAATGTGTTTAGGTAGGAAAGCTAACCTGTCTGGTTTGTAAGGTTGGAATAGAGGAATCATAGGAGAAGTGTTTAGAATGGGAGCATACAGTCAGTTAGTATGAGCTGTCAATGTACCAAGGATGCATTATGAAAAGAATAAAATTCTCTCTCTCTATGTGATACAATATCCCAATCTAATAAGCATGTATCTACAATGATGTATATACACTGTGCTATAGAGTGGGGATATAAAGGAAAAAAAAAGAGAGACTTCCCCTCAAGGAGCTCAAGGAGGAGTCATTTCTTCACTGATTACACACTCCTTCTTTCCTCATTATTGATAATGGTGAGTGCATTTCACCACTACACATTTTCATTGACTTTCTGCCATGCCTGGAATTCTCTCCCTCATCATCTTCGCCTCCTAGCTTCCTTCAATGCTCAGTTAAAATCTTAACCTTCTGTAAGAAATATCGCCTTTTCCCTTTTAATAATATTACCTTCCCCCTGTGATTATCTGCAATTATCCAATTTATGTATCATCTCATCTAATAGACTGTGAGATCCCTTTATTTTTGCCCTTTCTTTTTATCTCCAGGCACTTAGTAAATGTTTGTTTACTGACTGACTGCAGGGGTCTATATTTAAATGGTGGATATACAATATAAACAGATAAGTAGCATGTTGGAAAGAGCACTGACTCTCTAATCAGAAGATATGGATTCAAATTTTCCCTCTCATGTGTACTACCTGTGTGGCTTAGGCTAAGTCATTCAACCTCACTAGTCCCCATTTTCCTTATTTGTAAATTGAAGAAGTTGAACTAAATGATCTTCAGAGTCCTTCCAGCTCTAATGACATGATTCTTAGTACAAAGAAATATATTTGTTGATAGATATTCACACGTGTATATATTTACATATAGGTACACACATTGCATCGGTTTATAAGTATCCAGTTAATAAATGTGGTTTTTTTTTCATTCAATCAATGAAACTGAGGGGGGAAAAAGAAAGAATCTAATAATGGGGATCAAAAAAAAGTCTTCCTGTAGGAATAGTACGTGAAATGAGTCTTGGAAGAAAACTAGGGATTCCAAAAGACAGAGATGATGAGGAAGCATGTTTCAGTAGCCTGGACAAAGGCACAGAGGAAGGATTTCAGATGCTGAGCTTGGGAAATAGCATGTAGATCACCTTGATGGGAACAGAGAGTGCATGATGGTGAGGAATGTGAAAAGTAGGGAGGGGCTAGATTGTGAAGTATTTTCAATATTAAACTGAATTGTTGTTGTCTTAATTTTTATTGTTTTTGTTATCATTGTCATCATTTTGAAAGCAACTGGGACTCATTCAAGGTTCCTGAACAAGCTAATGCCACGGCGAACCTCCTGCTTTACTTGCCCTATCAGTCAATTATTGTTCTGCATACTAGAAGAGGAGTAAAATGACGTTATGACACTGATGTCAATGAGCAACGTGTCTGACTGTGGCTCATCAGACCAGTACAATCTCAGTAGGCTGTACCACAACTTGAGCACATATAATTTGTCTTGATAAGAACAGGGTAATTATATGTTGGTTTGATGCCTCGTATAGGTGAAGAAAC
Source organism: Gracilinanus agilis (assembly GCF_016433145.1). NCBI lineage: Eukaryota > Metazoa > Chordata > Mammalia > Didelphimorphia > Didelphidae > Gracilinanus > Gracilinanus agilis. Next base: position 72,307,217 of record NC_058133.1, read on the forward strand.
ACGAACAAATGAAACCCTTACTAGTATCCTCTCACATGGAAGTTGATCTATTAATTTCTTAATAAGAAATTCAAAGTTTCCTGTAGTCTAGAGACACTGAACCCTAAGCTACACCAACGTGGTTATTGTTCATTCAACTGTGTTCTCTGACTGGAGCTTTTACTTCAAAAATTAAGTTCTAGAGAAAGAGAGATATTTGGAGCTTTAAAAATTTCATTTAGGTTGGAGAGACAGAACTGGAGAGGTTCAAGGAAACATGTTAGCTAAAGTAGAGGCGTCTGTCATTTGAAGAGAGAGCAAGGGAAGAGTAATTCTCTGCAGAGTTGGCAAGTGCTGAGATACCTGCTTCAGCCCGGAGTTGTCCTTCACCCTGTCAGTCAAGCTGAGAAAGAACCAGAATGATTTAAATCCCCCAGCTCTCTCAACAATTTAGGCAAATGCACCAAGATTAATTAGAAGACATCATGCATTTTGGTAAATGAGCTCATGATATCTGAACCGGAAACTCAAGGCAAACCAAATAAATTGGCCAAGAAAGCTAACATCAGTCTTGGGCCATCTTATGACGAGCATGGCTTCCAGGAACATGGATATGATAACCCCATTCCATTCTGCCTTTGTCAGACAGCTGGAGCATCGTGTTCAAATCAAGGCTGGGAAAATGATGAATTAGAGTGTTCAGAGGAGAGAAACCAGGGTGGTCAAAGCTTTGAGCTCATGTCATATGAGGAAATGGGGATATTTAGTTTCAGGAAAAGATTCAGGAGTGATATTAAAACCATCTGGCATTTAAAAGACTATTATGGGGTAGCTAAGTGGCTCAGTGAACAGAGAGCCAGGCCTGGAGATGGGATGTTCTAGGTTCAAATCCAGCCCCAAACACTTTCTACTTGTGTTATCCTGGGCAAGTCATTTAACCTCAGTTGTCTAGCCCATACCACTCTTCTGCCTTGGAACCAACATATTCTTTCCAAGATGGAAAATAAAGTTTCTTATTTTTTTTAAGGACTATCATGTAGAAGGTTTACATTTGCTCTACATTTACTTCCTGAATGTAGGACTAGGAGCAGTGGGTGAAATTGTTAAATTTAAACTTGATAAAAGAGAAAACTTAGGTTCAACTAAAACTTGAATGGGAGTGGATTGCCTGCAGATGACAATTACTAATGTGCCAGTTGCTAATTTTGGCCTGATAATTAACACCAAGAAAAGAGAGGTTCTCCACCAGCCAACACCACATTATTCATACCTAGAACCATTGATCACAACAAATGGAGTGATTCTGAATGTTGTGGATAAGTTCATTTCTCTTGGCTGCATACTTTACAGGGATTTACACAAAGAAGACGAGGTTCATGTAAACATTGTCAGAGCCAGTTCAGTGTTTGGAAAGCTCTGGAGGAATGTGTGGGAGACAAGAGGTATTAGGTTGCCTGTCAAACGGAAGGTTTAGAGCCATTGTGCTGATCTCATTGTTCTATACCTGTGAAATCTGAACAAGTATACTAGGGCCATGGCAGGAAACTGAATTGCTTCCATATGAATTGTCTTAAGAAGATTTTGAAGATCATTTGGCAAGATACAGTACCAGACACCGAGGCTCCTTCTCAAGCTGAACATTCAAATTCTACTGCAGAGGACACAACTCCACTTGAGTAGCCACGTTGTTCAAATGCCAAATGCATATTTGCCTAAAAGATTCTTTTAGGAAGAATTCACACATGACACACACTGTCATGGAGATCAGAAGAAACAATAGAAGGACACTTTTGAGGACTCTGAAGAATTTTTGTATTTATTGTGAAACATGGGAGATACTGGCACTAGGTTGGTAGTGTGTACTAGGTTGGTAGATGTGCCCACATCAAAGAAGGCCCTGGGCTCTAAGAGCAACGTAGAATTGAGGTAGCTCAAGAGAAACAGGACATGCACAAATTTGAGACATTTCCTTCCCAAATGTTCTTAAGAACTATTTGTTCCCTACTTGTGGTAGAACCTTCAGAGCTCATATTGATTTGATCAGCCAAAGCTGGACACACTGAAAATTGACTGTGACATTGTATTGCCATTTTGGACCTCTTAAAGAATGAAGGACAACAACCAACTACTTACCAGGCATTGAACTAAGTGTTTTGCAATTATTATCTCATTTGATCCTCAAAATGACCCTTGGAGCTAGGTGCTATTATTATCCTCTGATTTTACAGATACAGAAGATGAAGTAAACAGAAGTTAAATGTTTTGCCCAGGGTCACCCAGGTAGATAATTCCAGGGGCCAGATTTGAATTCAATTGTTCCTGACTGGAGGCCCAGTGCTCTATCCAGAATACCTGGGGATACCACTTCTTATTGGAGATCTTTATCCAAAGACAAAATAAGCAGTTGTTCAGTATATTGCAGAGAATTTTCTTCTCCAGATGTAGGTTAGACTAAGTAAACACTGAAGTCCCTTCCAATTGAGAAATTCTGTGATTCCATGATTCTCTGGGGAAAGTACCAACTTCCAGGGCTACAAGGTAGCTTACTGCCTTCTTAATGCAAAAAGAGCAATATGGCGGAAGAAAAAACAGAAAGAACAGTAGGTTTGAAATCAGAAGACTTGAATTAAAGTTCTAGTTCTGCCATTTTAAAGCCTGTTTGGCTTTGAGTAAGCCACTTTACTTTTCTAAGAATTGTTTTTTTCTCATTTCTAAAGTGTAATCACTTTACGTATTTATACTACTGAACTATCAAAGTTGTTATGTCTTTTATGGGCTCATGGGATCATTGATTTAGACAGAAGAGAATAAAAGGAAGCTCCCCAGGGGACATGAACAAGTAGAGCAGTTAGAGTCTTATAACATTATATTCAATATACACTTAAGAAACTAGCTGTATTTATTTAATTGAAGTTTGTGGATTCCTATAGAATCATCACCACTTCATCCCACTTTACCTGCTCAGATTCTAGATGACTACATCAATTAAGCTGGGGGTGATGGAAAGAATCCAAACACTCCTCTTCTACATTTGTATTCTGAAATATTCACATTTGTAAAGGTCAAATGAAAAAATAATTTGAAAAAAGAAGTTGATGACAAAAATCATGGCTGACAATTCAAACAGATAAAAACGAGAGTTGTTTTTTTTAAATAGTTAAAAGTTCTCTTTTCAAGGTTTCTCCCAAAGGGGAATAAATCATTGTTGAACAAAGAGATGAATTAAGAAGATTCTAACAAAACCCAGAAAGTTCAGAGACTGGCATATTTAATTTCAATTTGTCTTAGTTTCCTCATCTTCAAATGGGGATGATAATAGTACCTACTTCCCAGAGTTATAAGAATGAGAAAATTTTTGCAAAGTGCTTTATAAACTTTTAAGCACTATATAAGTCCTGGCTACTATGCTACCACCACTACTATCACTACCACTACTTTTACTAGTAGTCCACTACTACTATTACTGCTACTACTACTACCTCTACTAGTTAGTCAAGTACTCCATTGGTGCTCTGCTTTCATCAATGTGGGTATGCTTCCCAGTGACACAGATTGCTATTCATTCATTTTTATTCATGCTGAATAACTCCTCTACATCCTTCCATAAATCTGCCAAATAGAGTCTACTCAGTGTGCTGAAAACTTCCTTTTGTTCCCTTGAAATGGAATGGATACCAATGGAGCATGCAAGTCATCTATTACATTTTTCCACTGTCAATGAACATAAACATAGATTTAGAGCTAGAAAAACTTCAGAGATCATCTAGTCCAACCATCTCATTTCATAGAAAAAGAACCGAATCTATAAGAGGTTAAGTGACTTGCTCAAGGTCATACATGTCCTCTGACTACAAATTCAGGATTATTTCCACTGAACTACATTGGTGGATTAGCATTAATTTCATAAGTACTAGAATATAATGGGGTTTCCTCAATAAGAACTATAGCCACTGAGAAGAGATTATCCGAGTGATCAACAAAAGAAATATTATTTCAATGAAGAATGCATATCTTCCAGATTATGATATACATTTAGAAGGACAGCACATTGAGTTATTTCATTTGTGAATAGATTTCAAATTAGCAGAAGAATTAGGCAATCAACAGAATAGATTTAATTTTAGCCTAGGAGATACTCTGGATGGCTTTGATTCAGTTGTCAGTCAGGGTTTATAGTCCTTGTGGTTAAAGCACTAAAAAGGTCCAGCTTGCCCTTGACAGAGAGAGGCTTTCTAGTCTTTGTATTGTAGTAGATGGGCACAGAGAGAACCAGCATATGTCCCTGAAGTCCTGAAGCCAACCAGAGGAAGAAAATTCTTTGTCCAACCTAGTGACATAATATGATTCCAGGAGAGATGAGAGACCCAAGAAGTAAGCTACCCAGTGGAGAATAGCAGACAGAATCTTAATAACACAGATATCCCCATAACATCAGCAACATGAATTTCTTTGGTCAGAGCTTCACCCCTATTGAATGAGCTCCTGTGACTTCCAATTGTCTTCAGGATTCAATATCTTTGCTTGACATTCATTCCCTTAATAATCTGACTTTTTTCTTAACCTTCTAGTCTCCTTATATTTTATTCCTTTTAGTGTACTCTCTGAACCAGCTATGCTGTCTTCTTTGAGATCTCTGCAATGAGAAACTGTATTTTCTGCCTCCACACCTTTGCATTGCCCATCCATAATGCCTGAAATATCCCTTCTGTTCCCTCTGTCTATTAGTGTGCCTGTCTTCCTTTCAGACATAATTTAAATCTCACTTTCTGCAAGAGAGCTTTCTCAATTCCCCCAGGTTCTAATGCTTTCCCATCTCAGCTTGCCCTCCATCTAGTCTGCATATACATCTATATACAGAGTGTTTCAAAAGTTTCAGGACAGTTTTAAGCTACTAAAACTCAAAGCTGCCCAAAGACTTTTGGGACACACACATCATATCTTATGGGGCAGCTAGCTGGCACAATGGATAAAGTGTCAACCCTGAAGTCAGGAGGCCTTGAGTTCAAATTTGGGCTCGGGTACTTACATAGGACCCTGGGAAATTCACTTAACCCTATTTGCCTCAGTTTCCTCATCTGTAAAATGAACTGGAGAAGGAAATGGCAAACCATTCTAGTATCTTTGTTAGGAAAACCCCAAATGGGGTCACAAAGAATTGGACATCACTAAAAACAACAAAACAGCAACAATAACATCATATCTTACATGTATCTAGTTATATTCATGTTGCTTCCATTACTAGTATGTAGCTCCTTGAAAGCAGGGAATTTTTTGTGCTTTTCTTTGTATTTCAAGATCTCAGGACAAATTTATATCTATAGCTTTTTTTATTTTTTAATATAATCTTTATTTATACTTAATATATAAAATATATAAAATATAGTATATAAATTATTATAAGTATATTACATTATAAGTATATATTATAAGAATATATAAATATATAAAGTATATATTATAAGTATATATAAATATGTAATATATGAAAATTATATAAAATATAAAATATACTTTTTATTTATATTTAATAAATGTGTGTTAGCTGATTAACTAACATATTCCTTAAAAGTATGTCCACAGGAGTGTTCCCTGGTCACTGGAGTTCATAAAAGAGGTCTCTCTTCATGCATGCCCCTTAGCCATATATCGCCTCTATATATATTCATGTATGTGTGCATTTATATATGTGTGTGTGTGTATTCCATATAGAGGCAGCTAGATGTGTCAGTGGATAATGCACTGGGCTTGCAATCAGGAAGACTCAACTTCCCATTCATCCTAAGGCACTTACTCGGCTGGGCAAGTCACTTAGATGTCCCTAACCTTGGTTTCTTCATTTGGAAAATAGGGTTAATAATAGCACCTGTTTCCCAGGGTTGCTGTGAGGATAAACTGAGATAATAGTTGTAGGCCACTTTATAAATCTAAAGGCACTAAATAAATGCTAGCTATTATGATGTATTTCCTTTCTGTATGATAATTGAACCCTATGTGTATAGAAGGGCAATGTGTGTACTGGGGCATCTTTCCTATTTCTTTACCTGTTTTTCTATTTGGTTGTATATTTTAATCTGAACTAACATGTCCTCTCACTGGCTGCAAAGAAGTGAGCCCATTTATTGCAGTTTAAGAAAGACAGTTTTGAGTGGATATTGATCCACAAAATAATTTTCTGGGGATCCAGGTGGGAGAAGCAGTGCTATAGCTGCAACAAAAGCAAAGTGGTTTGCATACTTTAAAGTGCCATATAAATGACAGTTATTATTTATTACTTCTTATCATGGAGTGTCCAAGATATACATAGCACTCCTCCTTATGGAACATTCCGTGTCAACTGAGTTAAATCACGTTATATTATGAT
>NC_058133.1:72322490-72384480 GCF_016433145.1 Gracilinanus agilis
AGGAAAGGAAAGGAAAGGAAAGGAAAGGAAAGGAAAGGAAAGGAAAGGAAAGGAAAGGAAAGGAAAGGAAAGGAAAGGAAAGGAAAAGAAAGGAAAAGAAAAGAAAGGAAAGGAAAGGAAAGGAAAAAGTAGAAGAAAGGAAAGGAAAAGAAAAGAAAAGAAAAAAGAAGAGAAGAGAAGAGAAAAAAGAAAAGGAAAGGAAAGCAAAAGAAGAGAAGAGAAGAGAAGAGAAGAGAAGAGAAAAAAGAGAAAAAAGAAAAGAAAGGAAAAGAAAAGAAAAGAAGAGAAAAGAGAAATATACTAGCTGTGTAGCCATGGGCAAATCAATCTCAATATTCAAAATAAATCTCTAGACTGAAAATTGCAGACAAGGGCTGATCAGCATTGATGAAGGGAGCTACCATACCAAGATTTCTTTTGTTGATGAAATCATATACCAAAAAAAAAAACAAAAAAGGAGGTAGTATTGCATATGATTCACAAAATATCTAATTTCAACTAATTTCCCTAACCCAACTCTACTTTAATCAAGGACTATAATTTATTTCTACCAGAAGCATTGAGTCAAGAATACCTCAAGTCAAGACCAGAAGTCCAAAGGTGGCTCCTCCTGTGGTAGAATACCTCAGACTGTATTTAGCATAATTTCCAAAAATGATAATTAAAAAAAAAACAAGCTTTTTTTGCATATACCCTATTTCACTAGGCTTTGGTAAGGATTACCTGATAGAATGTCTTAGGAAATCACCCTATGAATACGATATTGTATGTAGTAGGGTTATTCTAATTCTTTTGAAATTCCACAGTTTCCTGATGATTCCTGTGACTATTGGATGTGGAATCCTGGGATGGGGATGGAAGGATCACAGAGCTATCTCAAGGGGTCTCTGAATTCATATGTGCAACTGAAAGTAAGCTTAAAATTTTTATCACTTCAACAAAATTTCTACCCTCTAAAAGCTACAAAATACCAATAGCTACCTATTAAGTAGATGTGTAAATAATTAAGCAAATATACCTCTTGTAGACTTAAATAATGTATCTCTCACATAGATTTTTTCTGATCAGAGAGGGGAAGAGTTGTAAGGCTGCCAGGTGGCCAACATGTTGGACTTGGAGTCAGGAAAAAGTGAGTCTGTGATTAGCCTTCAATATTGACTAGCTATTTGATGCTCTGTGAATAATTTATGGTCTTAGCCTCAGTTTCCTCATCTGCAAAATGCGGATGATAAAATCACCTAGTTCAGAGGGTTACTGTGAGGGTCAAATGAGATATGTAGAGAACTTTCAAAAACCTTAAAGTGATATTGAAATATTATTTTAAGTCAAGTTTAGGGAATTCCCAGTGGATAAAATTCTTTCAGCAATGATAGAACATCATAATCTATAAATTATCATATTAGAATTTCCTGAAGCACCGAAAGATTTAAGGTACTTGGGAAAATCTTGGAGAGGTCACATAGCTAAACAATAGAATTTGAACTGAGGTTTTCTTGTACTCCTCACCACAACCTTTCTCCCCTGTATCCTAATCTTCTGTGACCTAATGCCAAATTGAAAGAGATGATAGATAGATAGATAGATAGATAGATAGATAGATAGATAGATAGATAGATAGATAGATAGATAGATACTCTGAGAGAGGCAAAGAGAGAGAGATGATCGATAGAAAGACAGATGATAGATCAATAGATAGATAGATTATAGATAGGTAGAAAATAGATGGAAGATAGATGATAGATATATGCATGACTTTTTCAAACAGATGTAGATGGTGCTGTAATTAAAATACAAATTCATCTACAAGCATCACTGAATCCATAGATTTTTTTGTGCCCATGTAATGTCTCAATCAATATATGTAATGATAACCCATCTGACTACTCGGTGCTGTGTAATGACTGCTAGTGTTTTTAGTCCACAGGAAGCATGGTGAAAAATAGAACATAAACTATGTAAGGACTTTTGCTCCTTATGCCAATTTTCACTTGACTATGTCTGACAAACTAGATACAAACCTGGGTCTAAAGCATGCTATCTAAACAAGTGTAGGCTTTGAACAAATCACATATAATGGGACTGCACCAGACACTTCAGTCTGCATTGTTTGGTGGCCAGTGAAAATCGCTACTTGTGTCCAAATAAGTCAATACCAACCGAGTGTAGTAGAAAGAATACGCAATGGGGAATAAGAAAACTCCAGTTTCTTTCTCAGCTCTACCATTAACTCTCTGGAATGACAAGTTTATAATTTTTCTTCCCTTTACCTTCTATGTCCTAACCACTAAGATAAGATGGGTAGACTAAGTGATCTCTAAGGGTGCTTCCAGGGTGCTTCCAGGTCTTTGTTCCAAAGTGATTCATTTTCCTTATTTAGCTACACTTTTTGAAAACTAACTCAGTGGACAAATGACATACTTTTGTTTTAGGGAAGACAAATGTTTATCTTTCTTCTCTATTCATAACTTAAAGGAAATTGACACATTATTCTGTTTTAAGTATGTTTGTGCTCAAGGTACTTTTACACCAATCATCTTATTTCATCATAGCTAGATGGGTCACTGAGGCATGTTAACTGACTCATACACCCCTATAACTCAACCATGTATCCTGAGCTGATCTGGGTGTTGGTCAACATCCTCTTCAGGGGGGATTGTATTGTATTTTCATAAAAAAATTTATGTAAAAAATTTTACAGTACTATTAATTAAGTTATCTAAGAAATGGCAGTAGAGGAGCTGAGATAGAGATTGCTCTGTCATTTACTACCTATGTGATGTCCAGCATGTCTTGGCTTTTCAGAATCTCAGTTTGCCTTAAATGTAATTGAAAGAATTGAACTAAATCTCCTTCTTGCCCTGACTCTATGACCTTGCTATACAAAGTCCTGTGCCCGTTCATCTTAACCTTTGAAACATGCATTCTTACTTTCAATGATAATATTTGGAAACGTTGTGATTTGGCAATGTTCCACCCTGCTAAATGTACACTGCTTTATACAGCACTGTTTCTAAGTCTTTTTTACAGCTACACTCATCAAACTACCCATGATATTCTCACAGGTAGGGATCTAGGTAGAGGACAGAATATGGGTTTGGAGTCTACTCTATGTCCCAACTTTTTTAAGTTATATAAAGTTACATTATCTAATTACAGTTTATTTCAAAGACAGAGACAACAAACCCAAAGTCTGAGACCTCTCTCTCTTGGGCAGCCTAAAATCTCATTCCTTCTTATACCTTGTGCTTCCTGATCTCCCATCATTATGTACTTCTGACTTCACACACACACACGCACACACACACACACACACACACACACACACACACACGTGAGAGCAGATGGAAATCTGTATAGAACCCATTCAATGTCCCCCTCATCAATTTTACATCATATGTGCTACTCATGCTCTTTTTCCTACTCGTGTCTTACTATAAGGAAAGTTCAGGCTGTGTTTTATTGGATTCTTCATTCATAGCAGTGCATTCTGACTCCAAACTTTTCACTCAGAAACAGAGCTTTGACGTGCAATTTTCAATTATAAATCCCAACTGGAGGTCTCTCAAGAAGGCTGAGGTCATGACAGTAAAAGGAAAAGAAAGAATTGGGAAAGCTAGAAGCTAAACAAATTGATAGTTCAGTATGCCGAGGAAATTCATATATAATCTAGGCAATTTTCATTTTAAAAGATTCATCAAACATATATTAAGTAATAACTAAATTTATATAGTACTTACTATGTGCCAAGTAACATGCTAATCACTTTACAAATATTATCTCATTGGATCCTCCCAACAATCCTGTGAGGTGGATACTACTATTCTCCCTAATTTTTGTTGTTGTGACATTTTCCCATCATACTTGACTCTTCATGACCTTTTCTGGGGTCTTCTTGGCAAAGATACTGGAGTGGTATGCCATTCCTTCTCCAGTTCATTTTACAGATGAGGACATTGAGGCAAACGGGGTTAAATGACTTGCCAAGGTAACACAGCTACTAAACATCCGAGACCAAATTTGAACTTGGGATGATATGTCTTCCGAACAGCCCTCTTTCCACTATACTACCTGGCTGTCCCATTTTACAGTTGAAGAAACTGAGGTAAACAGAGATTAATTGATTTTCCTGTGGTCACATAGCTAATAAATGTCTGAGGCTAGATTCGCTCTCAGGTCTTCCTCACTACAGGTCACTTAGCTGCCTCAAGTATCTATTTTGTTTTAGGCACTAAAATAGATAAGAGCAACGCAAGGCTTAGATTTGACATGATTTTTCCCCAATGAAGCTAGTAATCAAAATGTAGAACACAAACATGAATTATTGTTCTCATGTGCCCCTTCTGTTGGGGATGACTAGGATGAGTGGAAAGGTTTTGCAGGGAGGTAGACACGTCCATAACTCACTGACAGCTTTTAGGTCTGTCACTTACCCTCAATCTGGTTTAGTTCACCTACCCTGATGCTTTACCAGAAAGTGTATGCTACAGCTTCTTGAAGCCACCAGATAAGAGCAGGATGGCAGATGGAAAACAAAGGAGGAAAACAGTCCTGTAAAGGGCTTGGCAAGCCCTCATACTAGAAATACTCATCTCTCTGAACATCCTGTTACCTCCCCAAAAAACAAACAAGTAGAAGAGGAAAAGCTTTTTTTTTTTAATCCCTCTTTCCCCCTCAAATGGCCTCATATTATGGTTTACTTGCATAACAAAGTAAATCTGAAGACTTGTCCTACCTAGTGATATAAAATATATGATATGTGTATATTTCATTTTTCATCCTACTGATAGTTTTTATACAACATTAAATAAAGGGACCCTGTTCATAAATAAATGAACCTATGAATAGATGATACATGATAGAAAAATAGAAAAATAAATGAACACATAAATGTTAACTGCTGAGGATTACATTGGGTCCATTAACACCAAAAGAGTTCTGGCCCTTTGGTAAAGTGGTACATCTGATTTCAGTCATTGTTTTTCTTCTGTGAGGGCAAATGGAATTCTGTTCCCTTCTCCTCCCAGCTCCTGCTGTTGTTACTGTCACACAGATCCATGCCTGGAATGGATTCCATGGAGAGAAAAGCATATTTATTTTAAGGTTCCCTTTACTGTATCAGGTGATCAGTAGACCCTGAACAAAACTGGTCATGGTGTCTCAATCCTCATTCACAATCATTACATCTGTCAATTTGTCATTCAGTACAAATAAATATTCATTGGCTAGCATTCCCTAAACTTGCAATTACTACTGAATTCACATTCTTCCTTGCATTTAGATGAATATAGCCTTAAAACTCACTAATTGTATATTGGCCATCAAATCCTAATGTCTTCCCCATCTCATACCCATTCTTTTCCAGTTGTATAGCCTGATTCATATGTGTTTCTCTTTATCACTGATTCCCTTGCTGGGTCCAATTCACAAGTTTTAAAATGCAGGTAGATATTCTTATAACTCCCATTGAGTTTAATTCATCCTCCCTCATTCTTCTATTATTCACTACAAATTTCCACTGCAGTCCTCCTCCCAATGCCAGTGTTAAAGTCAGATGTCTGAAAGACAGCTTTTTCACTTCAATATTATGGTGGGACCATAATATTTCCATACAGTGCTGCAATATCTAACATGATGCCATTGGATATGGAGGGCAGGGCAGACTGGAATACCCAGCATACCCTTGCCCAGATCCAATTGGGATCACTCCATCCCTCCAGATTTCCTTTCATTATGCTGTTATCCTTATGCCTCCTGAATGGACACTGACATCTCCAAACCCCCGTAATAAAGATCCCAGAGCACACATTCCATTTCCACTCTCAGACTTACTATCTCCTGAATGATAGTGGATAGGATCTCCTCCAGACTATACCTCCCATATATGTCTACCCTTTGGCATATAGAGTAAGATAGATAGATGGATAGATAGTTGGATGGATAGACAGACAGACAGACAGACAGACAGAAAGAGATGGATAGATAGATAAATATAGAGAGTACTATTTGTATCTTTAGGATACAAGACCTACCAAAAATAGCTGAAGATATAAGCAAACATCTGCTGATATATATGTGTGTGTATATATATGTATGTGTATATATGTATATGTATACATATATATACATATGTGTGTATACATATAGACACACACTCTCCCCACTTTGTTCCTTGGATCAGCACCCCCTGGCCTCCCACCTCCAAAAAATGATTTTTTTTTCATTAAAAGTGGGGACAGACCACCATTGCAAATAAATTTCCAGTGCTTCAGGCTGGTCATAGATAAGTAAAGCCATGGAAAGTGAAACAAGGATTATTGAAACCATGGAAAATAAAGTTACAGATAAGGAGAGCCCTATTATTTATATTAAGATGGAGAACCAAAATCAGCCCTTTCACTCACCTGCCCATCTCTTTGGATATTAACTTCTAACCTAAAGCTTAGCATTCCTACATGCATTCCCTCATAAAATTAGAAATATCTTTTAAATAGGGACTGTAGTGCTTTTTAATTTGTATTCTTAGAGCTTAGTACAGTCTTTAGCATATAGTAAGTGCTAATAAATGCTTTTTCATTCATTCATTCAATATATATCAAGTGCCTAATATAGGCAAGACTCTGAGCCAGATATTAGTGATAAATACAAAAATTTAATAGTCAGTGCCTTCAAGGAGATTAACTTCTTTTGGGGTGGGGGTAAACAATTTAAAAACAAAAAAATTAAGTCCAAAATAATTCAAAGACAGAGAACATTAATAATTAAGGATACAAGTATGGGATAGTAAAGTATCTGAGTCTGGGGAAAACATAATAATTCTAAGAGTTGACTTCAGAACACATTCTAGATATAGGGGACAGCCTATGATAAAGTACAGAGATAGGAAATTGATTTTTAAGTTAGAGGAAGAGCTAGTTACAATTTGGTTATAATTTAGAAAACATGAAGAAGAAGAAGAATATGAAATACTACAGATCTGAGATGAAAATCAGACAAGAAAGCGTTTAATGCAAGATCAAGAAGCTTATAACTTATTCCTTGAAGTAATAGGGAGCCAAGAAGGATTTTTTGATTTGGAGGTGGGAGGTATATGATATTATCAGAACTGTATTTTTTAGGATAATCATTTTTATTCCTATGTGAAGATTAGATTGTATGGTGGAAAAAGGAAAGCAAGCATAACAATAAGAAAGCTATTGCAATCAGGTGAAAAGTACTGAGACTAAACTACCATGATAGAGACAAATATGAGAGATTTAGTGTAGGAAGGGTCTATTGGACTTAACAACTCTCTGTGTAGTGAAAATTTATGAGAGAAAGGAAATGAGTGACACCGAGGTTAGGAATCTGAGTGTAAAGAAGGATGGAGTGACTTTCAACAGAAAGAGAGAAATTTAAGGAGAGATAATTTTAGGGGGAAAATAAACTCTATTTTGAATACATAAGAGTTTGAGATTTCTATTGGATATACAGGTGGAGATGTATAGCAGGCAGTTGGAAGTGTGGGATCAGAGGAGGGAGATAGGAACTGTATATATAGATCTGGAAATCATCTGCATATAGATGATAACTAGACTCGTGGGAATTAAAAAGATCAACAAGAGAGATGTAATGAGAAAAGGGGTGAGGATTCAGAATGAATTTTGGGGAAGGAGGAATGAATCCAAGGGTCGGGGAAGGAAATGGATAACCAACAAAAAATAGGAAGAAATGATCAGATAGATCAGAAACTTATTGGAGAAGAGAACCATGGAAAGTGAGAGAGGAAATGGGATCTAGGAGAATGGAGTGACTATTCAGAAAGCTGCAAAGAAGTGAAAACAAACCAAAAAAATGAAGATTGAGAAAGATTGTCAAATTTTGCAGTTAGATTCTTGACAGCCTTGGAAAAAGCAGTTTGAAACACATGGTATGATCAAAATCTAGAAAGCAAGAGGATGGAAAAGGAGTAGGGGGTAATTAGATAGAAAGGAACAAATAATTCTTCCAATCAATTTAACAGTTAAAAGGAAAAGAGCTACAAATGATATCCTGAGTGAATGATGTGATCAAATAAAGGGATTTGTTTTGTTTTAAGGAGAAAAGAAATTTCCCTCATCAATGTCATAAGCAGCAACCAAGAAGGCACCATTAAATAAGGAAACAGTGAAAATGGAAAAGTGAAGCAGTGGATGGTAGGAGACAGAATAAATTAAATGAGTAAAGGGATTGGACTCATCAAGGATAAAGGCCACTTTTTTATCAGAAAGGACCAAATGTGAAAGAAAAGGGGTGAGAAAAAATATTAGAGGGGTTTTGAGATGTGGAATAGGGCAGAAAAACATAGCTTATGAAGAATGCCTCCAATGTTATTCTGGTTTTAAACTGTCTTGAGTCTTGTTAGAATAATTCAATTTCACTCAACCAATGTTTCATCAAGGTCTACTATGTGCAAGGCACTGTGCTAGCACTGGGTAATATTACAGATATAAAAATTAAGTCTTTGATCTGAAGAACTTTAAATTATGCATCAATTGATCAATCAACAATCATTTGAATACTTACTATATGAGAGGAAGAATGCTAGTTTCTTATCAATACAAGGACAAAAATTAAATAGACCTTAACTTATCAAGGCTCCAACATCTCTGTACAAATATGTATGTTCACGTATATCATGTTGTATGTGTTTTTAAGTGTACTATGGGGTAGGAAAGGAGTTGTGTTCTAATGAGAAGGAAGGAGTATCCATAGTGATCTTTTGAAATATTGTTATAAGTATATAGTATTTTAAGGGTAAGGATTGGATCTTGACTTCAAGATAACAAAAAATTTTCTAAAAATGCAGGTCCATAATTTCTCTACAACTTGTGATGATGAGGCTAATAATAATGACGTGATGATAACATTTAACAGAGTGCTTTAAGGCTTGCAAAGTGCTTTACAAATAGCATCTCATTTGATCTTCAAAACTCTATGAACGAGATACAATTATTATGCCCATTTTACATATGATCTTTTTATTAGGGGCAGTATCATGTGATGTGGTCTGAATGGTTTAGGAATATCGGTTTCACATTTATGAAGAGAATGGGAGAACCTGGAACCAAGGAGAATAATTTTAGTGATATCTTACTTGGAAAAGTTTCTCTTTTCCTCTATTATTAAATTCCTTCTTTCTACAAATCAATTTTCTTTTCTCTTGTTCACTCATCAGTGGAAGGGTCCTACCATGGCAAAATTGATCTCTGTCTTCTAGGCAGGATCACTTAATGAAATGTCAATATTGGTATTTACGCATACTAACATATGCAATGTATATGCATGCACACATGAATGTTATAACCTTCATTCCTAAAATGTGGTATACTCATGTAGTAAATATATATATATATATATATATTTGTTTAGTTATATGCACACACATATATTCTTGTGTATATATACACCCATTCTTACAACAATAAAAGCTATTATTAACACTATACTTTTCATTTCCATATATAAAATGACTAGGTTCATTTATTCTATAATCATTAGAGAATATCTTCTATGTCCAAGTAATTCTGCCAGTTGCTCTTAGAGGTATAAATATGATAGCCACACAGTCTTTGCTTTTTAATGGGAAGTGAGCATTAAGGAATATCCTCAAAATTATAATGCAAAAACAGGATGTTATCAATTCAAAAGAGAAGTACAACCAAAGTAACGTGACATTCTGAAAGAGAATCTCATCCTAGTAAAGAAAGGAAGAGATGCAGGAAATGAAATTGAAATGGGGCTTTAAAAGACAACTTTTTTAAAAAATCTATGAATATATAGATATAGAGATAGAGATACACATATATATCAAATATTACTTTATACAAAGTAGTAGTAGAATATGTTACAACTGGATGGTAATATAGCATTTTGAACATCTCATTTTTAAATTAAATTTGCGTTTATTTGTTGTTACCTTAAAATATCCAATTAAATCCCTCCCTTCTTCCCTACCTTACACTATAGAAGGAATCATTTGACAAAAATATGTATGTATAAATAAAACTATATATCATATTGATCATTGAAATCACCTAGTTGACTTAGTGGATAAAGTACTAGATATGGAATCTGGAAGACCTGAGTTAAAATCTAGCCAGGTATTTTCTAACCACTTCACACTAGGGAAATCACTTAATCTCTCTGCCTCAGTTTCTTCATTTGCAAAATAAAAATAACATTCCTGCATCGAAAGCCTCTGTGAGGATAAATTGAGATAATATTTGAATAATTTATAAACCTTAAAGTGCTATATAAAAGATAGATAATAATAATTGCAATCATTATCATCTCATCAAATAAATTTCTGGAAGGGAGATTAAAATTGATGTAAAGTCTCTCGGTTAAGATAAGGGGAACCAACTATCTAAGGGTTGGAATCAATGACTTTGAGAATGGTTTTCAATTCTAAGATTCCTATGATCCTACCTTTTATTTTTCTTCATATGTGGGTAACTTGGCTGGAGAATGTTAATGGTGGGTAAGTTAAGTAATGGAGTGGGACTGAGATAACTTCACAGAAATAAAGCATTTAATGTGGGGATAAATGAAGTTACCACCCATAACTAACAGCCAGAGTTCTGGCTAGGTTGTAATTAATGAAGACGATGGCCAAGATTTATAAGGATATTTTAAAAAGTAACCGCATGGAGCTCTGGGTTTTATGGCTGAGCAGGAGTGAGATCAATGGGGAATCCATTAGTGTCCAAGATTTAATGGACAAGGATGAGGCCACTTTACAGTCGTGGAGGATGTCAGCATGTCTATCATCCACAATGCCTTTGCCTGCAGAGAATGTCCATGTAGATTAGATGAGAAAATAAAAAATCTCTTGAGGAATCCCACATGAAAGCAAACAAAAAATTGAATAGCTCTCAGAGACAATGTATACAATGAGAAAAAGAAAATTGATTCCATATACTTTATCCAGCTCAGCATCATGGAATCAAAGAATTTAAATGTTGGAAGGATTTTCAATGACTCTCTAGTTCAACCATAACAAACACACACCTAATCAATGGTCATCCAGCTTTTGCTCAAAGCCTCTAATAAGGGGGCTCCCTTTGCTTCCCCTAAAGAAGCCTATTCCTTCTGTAATATCTCTAATAGTTTTTTTCTGACATTTAGCTTAAATTTGCTTCTTTACAACTCCTACCTAGTTACTTGGGTTCTGTCCTCTGCAGCCAAGAAGAGAACCTCTAATCCCTTTCTCACATGAAAATCTTTGAAGATAGCTTTCATATTCTCTTCTCATGCCTTTTCTATAATCTTTTCGCCATAGCACACACATTATCCCCAAATATCTTCAACTAATTCTCATATGACATGGACTCAAGGCTCTACTCCATTTGTTTAGACCTCCTCAAATTTTTTACCCTGTTTATTAACTACCTTTCCAAACTATGATGATCAAATATTAACATAATAATATAGATGTGGTGAGGTCAGGGCAAAATTCTGATCAGAATACTGATAAGAAAGGTCAGGATTTTGTAAGAAAACAGTCCTTTCCCAACCTGCAAAATGTCAGGATAGTGGAGATTGAAATACAGATTGCCTTCTGCCATTTTTGAGATTCCTCCTGGTTTATTTTGCAAGCATCCATGTTAAGCAGACCCTAGTGAAGTCTTTAGAGAGCATCATAAAATTCTTGTTTACACAAACCTAACCCTGACAGAGGATTGATTCGCTGGGCACCCATACCAAGGTACAAGCCAAACCACAGGCTCCCACAGATTGCTTTGGCCATTGGCGGTGTCATTTAGCACCAGTCCAAGACACATTACCAGGTGTACAATCTGTACCCTGGGAGCCAGCAGCAGTCTCACAATTGCCTTCTAATTGCCTTTGCTTTTCCCAGCAAATAGAGAAGGAGTTAGAATATGATGCTTTAGTTTTTTTGTCCTCTTGGACCCTTCCTTCCAGGTGTGTGAAGGAGGCTGAAGTAGGCAGGACTGTAAAGTTAAAATCTATTCACCTGGCTATAGGTGACATTTTCTACCAAAAATAAAGTTGTCTTTTACAAAATCAAGCATGACTTGTAATTATGCTCTAAATGGCTTTTGGTTTGTCTAGCTGGCAAGAGATAGTGGTCAAATATACAATTTGCATTTAGTTGCCAAAAGCCTAGCCTTCTCCTTTCCCAGAATTCATATCTCTAATTTGACCCATGGTGCCTGCTTATATCAGCGATTGGTCTTAAGATCTCTCCCTTCTATATTTGACTAGACAGATTCCAGAAATCCTCCTCAAAAATCTCACTTTCAAGGCAGCTAAGTAGCACAATTGATGGAGCAATGGGCCTGGAGTCAGGAAGACCCAGGTTCAAATCTTACCTCAGTTATTTTCTAGCTGGGTGTGACCTTGAGTAAGTCACTTAACCCTAAATTGCCTAGCCCTTACCACGTTTCTGTCTTAGAACTGATACAAAACAGAAAAGAGATTTTTAAAGTCTCTTTTAGAGTAAATATATTTTCAAAGGTAACTTGACATAATTATTTTTCACTGTTTATATTTTCCCTTTAAAAAAGATTTCATTGTAGGATTTCATTTAACAAACATTTTAAAAACAACTAGTTTTTGTAATATCCCAAGCAATAATAGTATATACAAAGACAAAACAATATCACTATTAGTTGATGGAATATTGTATTTTGATCAATACAATATGACTATATATTTTAATTCCTTTTCCATTTATTCCAGATTTGATTTTTAAAAAATCTTATTATCTCCCTTTTTCTAGGCAAGAGTATCCCTTTCTAGGGAAAGATTCTTAAGCAAAGAAGGATATAAGATAAGATATTCTAGTGACTCTTCATTTTGATAAGGATGATTTTCATTCTATATTATTGGATCCTTTTTTTGGCAAATTAAATGTCTTTTGATTGACTCCTCAGAAGAAGGGATACTACCATGGTAAAAATTGCCCTCTATCATCTAGTTAATATCATATTACAGACCATAAGTTGTGCCATTTTGTTTTAAATTCAAATTCAACATGCATTCCACAACACTTGGTGCTGAGGATAGATACAAAGTCAAAATGATAAAGTCACTACTCTTAAGATTCTATTGATATGATGCAACTGTACCCAAGAAAATAAATAGCAGTATATACAGAATCATTCAAGATAATTTTAAGAGGTAGAGAATACTAACAACTGTTAGAAAAGTGCCATGTAAAGTGAACAAATTCAATAAAGTAGCAAGACAAAAAATGAGTCCACTTAACTCATCATCCTTTGTATATGGCAAGCAAAATCCATCAGGAAAAAACAAAAGAAGAAATTTCATTTAAAATAACCAGAGGATTAAGACTTCCAGGTTAAGATGGTGGCAGAGTAGAGGCAGGGCAACTTTCTCTCCTTACAAACAGATATAGCATACCTACAAAGGACAAGAAAACAAAATCCAGATGAAAGAAGGGACCCCACAATAGGGCACAGTATCAAAGGTACATGGGATTTAGGCACTTCCACGCTATAAGGGGGGAAATAGCTCCCATCAAAACAAGAGTGGGTCACCCCTCTCCCAGCCTACCCACAGTACCAGAGGCAAAGGCTGTGCTCCAGAGTTAGAGTCAGCAGGGGCACAAAATCTAGCCCCTTGGCAGCTAGCTGGCACTACCAGGAGCTTTCCCCCTGAGAGCAGCAAGACCTGAGACCCGAGGTGGCTGGAAAACTCAGAACTTGGTCATAGGAGTGGAGCTGAGAGAGGCAGCGGCAGCTCCCAGCATGCTCAGACTCAGGGTAAAACCCCAGGTAGAGGAGCAAAGATGGGCCAAGTTCTAGGCTCTGGGCAACTGGCTAGGAACATGGGGGCTCGACCCTGAAAACAGCTAGACCAGAGACCTCAAGAGGGTCCCCAAAGAAACCAGAAGACTCAGGCAAAAGTAGCCTCAGGCAAAAACTGCTCCCTAACTCCATACAAAGAGAATCAGATTTCCTTACTCAGACTTCTGGCAAATAAAATATAATGATGCCAAGCAAAGACCAAGAAATAAACAAGAAGACAAAGAAAAAAACTCTAAGACTTGATAACTTCTGCACAGAAAAAACCCAGAAAACAGAGGAGGACAAACAATTAAAGACATCCAAACCTTCCCAAAAAAATGAAAATAGGTCACAAGATCTGGAAGAGTTAAAATCTGAGATCATGAGAAAGATGGAAGAGATCTGGCAAGAAAATGACAGTTTAAAAAGCAGAATTTCCCAATTGGAAAGTGAGGCTCAGAAATCAAATGAATTGATAAGCAAATTGAAGACCAGAAATGACCAGCTGGAAGCCTTGAAGAACCAGATAGACCAGATTGAAAAGGAAAACCACAAGATTTTAGCCAAAATCCAGTCTCTAAAGGCTAGAATTGGGCAAGTAGAAGGCAAGGATCTCACAAGGCAACAAGAATTAATAAAGCAAAGTCAAAAGACTGACAAAATATAAGGAAACATGAAATATTTCAATGAGAAGTTAATAGGCCAAGAAAACAGGTCTAGAAGAGACAATTTGAGAATCATAGGTCTTCCTGAAAAACAGAAATTAATAGAAATTTGGACTCCGTACTAAAAGAAATTATTCAGCAAAACTGCCCTGAAGTTCTACAATAAGAGGGCAATATAGACATTGAAAGGATCCATAGATCACCTTCTACACTAAACCCTGAAAAGACAACTCCAAAGGAATGTAATAGCCAAATTCAAGAGCTTCCAAGTAAAATAAAAATATTACAAGAAGGCAGAAAGAGACAATTCATATATCAAGGAGCACCAATCAGGATGGCACCAGATCTGGCAGCCTCCACACTAAAAGACCACAAAGCTTGGAATACGATATTCAGAAAGGCAAGAAAACTGGGTCTACAACCAAGGATTGCCTACCCATCCAAACTGACTATATACTTCCAGGGGAAAGTGTAGGCATTCAACAAGATAGAAGATTTCCAAGTATTTGCACAGAAAAGACAAGGACTAAATGGAAAGTCTAATGTCCAACCACAAAAACCAAGATAATCATGTAAAGGTAAATAAGAAAAAGAGGGGAAAGAAAAAAAACTCTTATTTTTAAATTTTCCTCTTTAAGGGCTTTAATAAGATCAAATTATTTGTATTCCTGGGGAGCTGGGGAGCTCAGTGGATTGAGAGTCAGGCTTAGAGACAGGAGGTCCTAGGTTCAAATCTGGCCTCAGACACTTCCAAGCTGTGTGACCCTGGGCAAGTCACTTGACCCCCATTGCCCACCCTTACCACTCTTCCACCTAGGAGCCAATACACAGAAGTTAAGGGTTTAAATATTCCTATATGGAGAAATGTTATGTGTAATTTTCAAAAACTGTATTCACTATTATAGTAATTAGAAGAATTATTCTTTTAGGGAGAGGTTGGAGCACTAAATGGTCTAAGATGAGATGGGGTGGGGGAAAAAAGTAGGGTGAATAGCAGATGACACCAAGAGAAACTTGAATGAATAAGAAAAATAGGATATTCTATACCACACAAAGAGAGCATGGGAAGGGGAGGGGAAGAATAATATTATAAGAAGGAGAGGAAGAGAGCATTAAGAGGTACTGTTTAAACCTTACTCTCAGTGGAATTAATCCTGAGAGGGAAGAGTAGCTATATCCATTGGGATATAGGATTCTATATAACCCTACTGAGAAAGTCAGAAGGGATTAACGAAGGGGAGCAGGGGAGTGGGGAGGTCAAAAAAGGAAGGGGAGGAGAGATGGGAGGGAATTCATTAGGCTTTAAAAAATAAAAAGAGGGAAATAATAAGGGAGGGGTTGGAAAGAGAAGTAAATCAAGGGAGGGGACAAGAGGGACTGCTCTAAAACAAACCACTGGTTTAAAAGGAAATAGCATAAAAAGAAGGGGTAGAATAAGGAGAGGATACCAAAATTTTAGGGAACACACAACTGATAATTATAATTCTGAATGTGAATGGGATGAACTCACCCATAAAAAGGAAGCAAATAGCAGAGCGGATTAGAAACCAAAATCCTACCATATGTTGTCTACAAGAAACACTTATTAGGTGGGTGGATATACACAGGTTTAAGGTCAATGGCTGGAGCAAAATCTTTTTGGCTTCAAATGAGAAAAAAAAAGCAGGAGTGGCAATCATGATTTCTGACAAAGCCAAAGTAAAAATAGATATGATTAAAAGAGACAGAGAGGGTAATTACATCCCGATAAAAGGTAGTATAGACAATGAGGAAATAACAGTACTCAATATGTATGCACAAAATGGTATAGCATCCAAATTCCTAAAGGAGAAACTGGCTGAACTCAAGAAGGAAATAGATATTAAAACCATACTAGTGGGAGATCTAAATATTCCTCTTTCAGATCTAGATTAATCAAACCAAAAATAAATAAGAAAGAGATAAGAGAGGTGAATGAAATCCTAGAAAAATTAGATTTAATAGATATGTGGAGAAAAATAAATAGGGACAAAAAGGAATACACCTTCTTTTCATCTGCACATGGTACATTCAAAAAGATTGACCATGTAATAGGGCATAGAAACATTGCAAACAAAGGCAAAAGAGCAGAAATAATAACTGTAATCTTCTCAGATCATACTGCAATAAAAATAATAATTAGTAAGTGCAAATGGACAGGCAAATAAAAAACTAATTGGAAATTGAATAATATGATTCTCCAAAACCAGTTAGTTAAAGAAGAAATAATAGAAACAATCAATAATTTCATTGAAGAGAATGACAATGATGAGACATCCTACCAAACTCTGTGGGATGCAGCTAAGGCAGTACTCAGGGGGAAATTTATATCCTTGAGTGCATATATTAACAAATTAGAGAGGTCAAAGATCAATGAACTGGGCATACAAATTAAAAAACTAGAAAGGGAACAAATTAAAAATCCCCAGCTAAAAAACCCAATTAGAGATTAGAGAAATTAAAGGGGAAATCAATAAAATTGAAATTAAAAAAAAACTTTTGAATTAATAAATGAGCCTAGAAGCTGGTACTTTGAAAAAATAAACAAAATTGACAAAGTACTGGTCAATCTAATTTTAAAAAGGAAAGAAGAAAACCAAATCATCAGTATCAAAGATGAAAAGGGAGACCTCACCTCTAATGAAGAGGAAATCCAGTCAATCATTAAAAACTCTTTTGCACAATTATATAGCGATAAATACAGCAATCTAGGTGATATTGATAAATATTTACAAAAATATAAATTGCCTAGATTAACAGTAGAAGAAATAGAATACTTAAATAATCCCATATCAGAAAAAGAAATTGAACAAGCCATCAAAGAACTCCCTAAGAAAAAATCATCAGGACCAGATGGATTCACAAGGGAATTCTATCAAACCTTCAAAGAACAACTAATTCCAATAACATACAAACTATTTGACATAATAAGCAAAGAAGGAGTTATACCAAATTCCTTTTATAATACAAATATGGTACTGATCCCAAAGCCAGGTAGATCAAAAACAGAGAACGAAAATTACAGACCAATCTCCTTAATGAACATAGATGCAAAAATCTTAAACAGAATACTAGCAAAAAGACTCCAGCAAGTGGTCACAACAGTTATTTATTATAATCAGGTGGGATTCATACCAGGAATGCAGGGATGGTTCAACATGAGGAAAACCATTCACATAATTGACCATATCAACAAGCAAATCAACAAAAACCACATGATTATCTCAATAGATGCTGAAAAAGCCTTTGACAAAATACAACATCCATTCCTATTGAAAAGTGCTGGAAAGTATAGGAATAGAAGGTCCTTTCCTAAAAATAATAAACAGTATATATCCAAAACCATCAACAAGCATCATATAAAATGGGGATAAATTAGAAGCCTTCCCAATAAGATCAGGAGTGAAACAAGGATGCCCATTATCACCTCTATTATTTAACATTGTACTAGAAACACTAACAGTAGCATTTAGAGAAGAAAAAGAAATTGAAGGTATCAAAATAGGCAATGAGGAGACTAAGTTATCACTCTTTGCAGATGATGTGATGGTCTACTTAAAAAAATCCTAGAGAACCAACTAAGAAACTTGTAGAAATAATCAACAACTTTAGCAAAGTAGCAGGATACAAAATAAATGCACATAAATCATCAGCATTTCTATATATTTCCAACACATCACAACAGCAAGAGGTAGAAAGAAAAACACCATTTAAAATCATCCTAGACAATATAAAATACTTGGGAATCTATCTACCAAAACAAACACAGGAATTATACGAACACAACTACAAAACACTTTCCAAACAATTAAAACTAGATGTAAACAATTGGAAAACCATTGATTGCTCATGGGTAGGACGAGCTAACACAATAAAAATGACCATTCTACCCAAATTAATTTATTTATTTAGTGCCATACCTATCAAACTACCAAAAAACTTTTTTACTGAATTAGAAAAAAACTATAACAAAGTTCATTTGGAAGAACAAAAGATCAAGAATATCAAGGGAAAGAATGAAAAAAAAGTGAAGGAAAGTGGCCTAGCAGTATCAGATATTAAACTATACTATAAAGCAGCGGTCATCAAAATGATATGGTACTGGGTAAGAGACAGAAGGGAGGATCAGTGGAATAGACTTGGGGTAAGTGATGTCAGAAAGACTGATATTCTGTGGTAAAATCAAATGTAATGGACTTCTATACTAACAGCAATGCAATGACCCAGGACAATTCTGAGGGATTTATGGAAAAGTACACTACCCACATTCAGAGGAAGAACTGCAGGAGTGGAAACACCGAAGACAAACAACCGCTTGAACACATGGGTTGATGAGGGCATGGTTGGGGATGCAGACACTGCACAACCACACCAATGTAACTATCAATAATATGAAAATAAGTCTTGATTGATCACACATGTTAAAACCAGTGGAAATGCATGTTAGATATGGGGGGAGGTGAAGGAGGGTGAAGGGGAAAGTAAAAACAGGAATTATGTAACCATGGAAAATTTTTCTAAAAAAAATAAATTATTAAAAATAAATAAATAAAATAAAATAAAGTAACCAGAAAGTATATAAGCTTCTTGGTGGTCTACTTACCAAGAAACACACAAGGACTATGCAAATACAACTAAAACATATTCTCTACAGTATGAAAGGAGACTTAAATAACTGGAGTAATACTAATGGCTCATAGATATTGATTAAAACACTATAATAAAATGACATTTGTGTAGTTAGAATGTTCTACCTCATGATTATGTTCCCTAGAATTCCTTTTGTACTACCCAGCAATCCCTTTCCTCTTTCATCCCTACCTTCCTCACTTACATTGTTTGTATATAGTTGTGTGTAACCACTCTTGCTTTCTCTCTTTTTCCCTAATGCCTGGTTGGAAGAAGTTTTTTTTACTCTAGATTTTTTGTTAATTATTATTAATAAATATTATTAACTATAATACTTAGAATTTTAGATATTAATTTTTACTCTTACACAATATTGCCTAAATTGGTCTACTTATTCAAAGACATATTAATCAAAGTACTACAAGATTACTTTATGAAGCTAGAAAAATAATACCAATATTCTGGGTATAGCAAAAGGTCAAAAATCTGAAGGAAAATATTGGGGGGAAATGGGAAGGAAGTCATAGGAATACCAGATCTCAAATTAAATTACAAAGCAGCAGTCATCAAAATGCTTTGGTATTGATTAAGAAATAGGAATGATAATCAGGAGGCACTCTAGTCCTTCTCTCTTTCCAATGCCAGGGACATCCAGGCTCCAGGGAATGAAAGTTTGCTCAGGTCCAATATCAAAGGTTATGGCAAGCATTTTATGCTTCTGTAAAAAGACCTTTGTAGGAGAATGGAAGAACAGAGGGAAAGGGGATATAATTAACACATGTCTGTGCTTAGTATAGAACTTGACTCCCCACCCCAACACACTCCTCTTCCTAGAATCTCAGAGATTTAAACTACAGTAATCAACTCCATGGCACCAGAATGACAGCTCTCTGAGTTGCCTGTGCTGGACCAGAGAAGTGAGGAACAGGAGAGGAAGAGGACACTATGTTAGGACATAAAGTGGGAGGAGCTCACAGCACTCCACTAAGCCTGAGGAAAAGAACTCAGCAGCCAAAGGATGCCAATGTTGTCCCCTCAACCCCCCTTTCCACACACACAAAAAATTGTCATTTGGACAGAGATTAAGGCTGGTGCATCTCCCTGCCTTGGATCCAGCCTGTAAGGAGAACACCATCATTGGAGAAGGAGGGAAAAAGTAAAAAATAAGGGGAAATAGAGGCTAGAAGTGAAGGGCTGAAATTATCAAAGATCTCAGGAAAAAGAAAATTCAAAATCTTTGAACGTAAGTGTTTAAATGAATAGGGAAATTATTAATAGCAGAAGGAAGTATGGCCTCCAGATCTAGTAAGCCAATTCAGCCATTTATAAATAAATATTACAAAACAAAGAAAGATAAAATACCCTGCGGAGTCTGAGGAGTACAAGGAACTATGATATATTCTAGAGTGATATGAGATAAATGAGAATTATGAGGAGAGACTTCATGACTTGGATGACATAAATAATAAAAAAAAAAAGGAACTGTGATAGCAACTCTCAGGAAGGCCTAAGTTCCAATCTAGCCTCAGACACTTAATTACTAGGAAAGTTGCTTCACCTCTCCTGCTCCAATTTCCTCAACTGTAAAATAGGGATCATACTGGCATTTATCTCACAAGGTTATTGTGAGGATCAAATGAGATCTCTATAGAGTGCTTAGAGCAGTGTGTGATACATAAAACACTTAGTAAATGCTTATTTCTTTCTTCTTCCCCATTCTCAAAATGCTCTTTGTCTTCTCCAATTAAATGAAAGCTTTTGTTGAGGTGGGCAGATTATTTCCATCTCTTAACAGTACCAGGGAAATAGTAGGTGTTTTATAAAGGTTTGTTGAATCTGCTAGCCTAAAATCTAGTCTAACCAAAGGGACAATTCTCTAATTTCAGCTCAATTTGGGTCAAATCTTTCCTCTAATCATCAGTACCAGACATCCTGAATGTCTAGAAGACACTCCTTCCTCATTTCTATTAGTTAAAAATCCCTCACAACCCATCAGACCTGTTATCTCACCCATGAAGCTTTTTCTGATCCCCCCCAAGATGAAAGCTATCACAGAATCCTCAATTTTTCTGAGAACACATTGTCCAGAACTAAGCTTTGCTCACATTCTACTTCATATATCTTCCCACCCACACACACTCACGTTGCCTTCATCGGATAGTAAGCTCCTAGAACATAATGGGCTGTCATTTTATCATCTTGTAGCCTTAACACTTTGCAGAGTGCTTTCTTAAAGTTGGTACATAATAAACATTTCTTGAATTGAGTTCAGTTCAATTGACACAATTTATGGTATATGGTAATGTATGATTCTGTCATGCTCCAATTCACACATCTTTTTTTTTAATTTAATCAATTAATTTAAAATATTTCCCATGGTTACATGATTCATGTTTTTTCCTTTCCTCCCATCTCTTTCCCATAGCCAATGCACAATTCCACTGGGTTTTACATGTGTCATTGATTGAGACCTATTTCCATATTACTAATATTTGTTTTAGGGTGGCTGTTTAGAGTCTACATCCCCAATCATATCTCCATCAACCCATGTGATCAAGCAGTTGTTTTTCTTCTATGTTTCTATTCCCACACTTTTTCCTCTGGATCTCACATATCTTTAAATACAGGAAGAGATTCAGTGTGATCTTGTAAAAAGTAATCCAGAGCTTATATTTCTCAAATTTTCTGTGTACTAAATTTATTAGTATTTATAGGCTCCTTAGGGGGCTAAAGGAGGGAAAGTGAGATCAAGAATGTAAGAAAAGCTTGAGTTTAACATAGATCTATCTGGAAAAGTCTTTGAATTACTGATCAATCCCTTCAGGATATACATCTCACATTCATAAAAGTTCCAGTGGTCTTCCTGTTTTCCATTTTCTTTCCTTGCATTATCATGGGTTGTCCCCGGTTTAACCCCTCACTTTCTCCCTGTGCTTTCTGCTGCTAATTCAAGTTGACCCTATGGACCTTGCCCTTTTCCCAGGAGACAAGAGTAGTGAAGAACATCCTAAAAGAAGGGGCAACCAAACTGAACCCATCACAACCGATTCTCTGTCTCGCTAATGACTAATAACTCATTGGATAATGCTGAGCTGAAAACTGGCTGAGTGCATTTGAGCTTGCTTAAAAGGGAAGTAGCTGATGCTCGCAAAACGAACAGTATTCTTTGGGGTTTTTTGGCCATTTGCATCAATCAACAAGCCTTGAGTCAGTGTTAATATAAGCTCAACATTGTTTAAGGCAGGCACTGTGTTTGGATTGTTGGAAATGAGGAAGATGAATATAAAATGATGAGAAGATAAGATAACCTATTCTTAAGAAGAAAACAATATGGGAAGATTGGAATGGGGTGATGGGTTCAGAAAAAAAACATGCCATTCTTTTTCAGTAGTGTACAGACTTTGACTGTAATGTTAAAAACAAACAAATACAATCACCTTATCTTTGTCCCAGCACCATAGAGTATTTGGAGCATCTGTAATCTGGTTTATTTACTATGGAGCAAACTCTGATACATATCTCAACTATCCCTTGATTAGTCATACTCAAGAGTTCAAGTTTTCTATCAACAGTATTTTATCAGTTATAGAATTTACTCCTTGTCACATCCTGAAGGAATATTGCAGTAATAACATCTATGCAATTCTGACCAGTCGAAAGGATCCCTTGTCAACAAGGGCTGACAGGCCTTGGGAACAGACATTATTTTCCTTGCTGATCTACTCAGCCAAATTACTCAGCTCTAACACATCCCTGACTCTCCTCTCTGGTTTATGATGCTTCTTTTGTCTTGCTATGTGTAGTCAATGACTCTCTTTGTTGGTCAAATGTCTCTTTCTCTCCTCAAAGTCCTCCCTCCTACACATTCTTACACTATTTATTGGGCTCCAGAAGTGCGTAACTAATATTTTGTTACAGTGCCCTTTCTCTGGGTACCTTCATCTTCTCCTTCCATTCAATGCCCCTCTTTCAGCTCCCTTTTTATTAGTTATATTATTTTCCATTAGAATCAAAGTTCCTTGAACTTGATCTAATAAAATTATATTTGTAATGTACATAGCACAATGCCAAGCACAAACTGGTTCATAATAAATTTGTGTTCCCTTCCCTTCCCCGCTCTTAAAAGGCAATGATTTTGTCTTTCTGTATGTTTTTATCCTTATTCCTTGCATTTAGCCCCGTGCCTGAAATAGCATAAGAGTTGCATAAATGTCTGTTGAATGATTGACCCAAGATGGTACCCCATACCTATAAATAGCAAACCCTTCATTGACTTATCCAGGTTGTAACACTGTTGTCCTCCTTTGAATCCAGCCCCACACAATTCATGTGTATCCAAGATAATCTTCAAATCCCATTTTATGAACATTAAATAGAATTATAATGTTCCTACAAGGAAAATCTGAATGCCCCAACATGATCACATCACGAAAAGTCTTTATCATCAAATCAAAAATTCATTTCTGAAAAGAAATCTGTTTATACACATATGTTTATGTGTATATACATATTACAAGTACATATATAAATAGTGTGTAATACATATTTTAATATGTATATACATTATATGTATGTGTACATTTCTTTACAGAAATCAATTTGTATTTATGTATACACACATATATATGCACATATATATATATATATATACATGTCAGAAAGTTGAACAAAGATGAAATTCATAGTCCAAAACCCTGTATTCTTAAAGCCTGATTTCTGTTGTTTTAGGACAGGATTGTCTTAAGTGTATTACCCTCATTTTTCTCTCTGGTCATCTATTCTCTTAAATATTGCCACCTTTGAGAAATATTTCTATGTCATATTTACAGAAAGCTTGTAAACTCCCTCCAGGTTTGTAGCACTATTTCTTGTTGGCCTTGTGTTGTGGGCTTATTACAAGCTACTTCTGTACCTTAAAATCTCTGAAATTTTACCATAGAAACAAACCACACAATTGTGATTTTGCAGTTTGTTTGGAAGAAGACTTGGGACATTGCTCTAATGTCTAAGACTATATCACCATAAGACTTGTAGTAAAACCCCAGCTGCCACATAGAGTCAATGTTTATTTTCCTAATTACTTATAATTTTATCTTATTTCTTCTCACAGAATATGAAAATGACATCTTTTCTTGTCCACCAAAGATATAGAATTCTCTCAATACAAGGGTTTATGCTATTTATGAACTCATTAAATAATTTATGGCTGGGGTAATCAAAACTATCTTTTATAGAAGCCTGGAGTACATATGTTAAACTTTGAAAAAGGGCAGACCTGTGATCCCATTAGACTGTAGGCTCTTGGAGAACAGGAACTGTTTGTTTTTAACCCGTCTTTGTATCCCTAATGCTTAGCACAGGGCCTGGGACTTAGTAGGAACTAAATACATGATGTTGACTGAATAATCTTATGGCTCTGTGACTATTCTTCCAATGATGGAGACTTCAACCCATGCCTAATTTTCCATTCTACGATGGTTCTTCCACAAATCCTTAGTGACATCATGGGTTAGATAGATACTTGATTTTAAAGTTAGAAGATCTTGGGGTCAAATATCGTCTCTGATATACTATGTTTATGTGACTCTAGACAAATTATTTAACTTTTTCAGTACTCTCCCAGATGCAATTGCTGATCATTGTTGCTAGAGGGAATTTCCATACTTGGGAGTTCTGTACATCAATAAAAGCACAGTCTGAGCCAAAGGAGAAAAAAGAAATATCTGCCCCATTCAGGGGAAGCTTCCTTATAGTCTGCCGATGTTTTATGTAAATCAGTGCCACACTCAATTTGCCCACCTGCTATCACTAACTCAATATAAGATGAACTCACCTCCTTTTTTTGTCCTACATTTCCTTGAGGGTCCTTCTCACATATAATTCCCAAGTTGCTCCCTGACACAAGAGTTCATCTTTTCAACACTGATACTCTCCCAATCATACCATATGGCTAGGAAACCTGAAACATCACCATCTCCAAAAAATCAAAATCGTGAAAAGAGTTTTTGTAACTAGGGTGAGACAACTGAGATGTTGCCTTAGGGTGCTGGCAGCATATGAAATCCTTTCAGCACTTAAAAAGAACTGAGTATGGCACCTTCTTAGGAAGAACAGGGTTAGAATATATAGCTTCAAGAATTCTTCCTCTACCCCAGAATCTAAAGTCTGAGTACAGCTTTTAATTTTCAAAAAATGGTCTCTTTCCAGTCTGTAATCTTCATGACCTCTTGGCACAACATGATACTCTTAGCCACTCCTTCCTGTACATAGTAATTCCTGACACCTCTCTGTCTTGGTTCTCTTACCTGGATGACTGATATTTCTCCATCTACTGTGCTGGATTGTCACCTTTGTCCCACTCACCAGGTTTGAGAAGATAGTTCTCTCCTCTATTTTGGTGATAACACCACTCCCATATCTATCTATCTATCTATCTATCTATCTATCTATCTATCTATCTATCTATCTGTCTGTCTGTCTGTCTGTCTGTCTGTCTGTCTATCTATCCATCCATGTCTGTCTGTCTGTCTGTTTATCCATCCATGTCTGTCTGTCTGTCTCTCTATCTCTATCTATCTATCCATCTATGTCTGTCCGTCTATCTATCTATCTATCTATCTATCTATCTATCTATCTATCTATCTGTCTGTCTGTCTGTCTGTCTGTCTGTCTATCTATCCATCCATGTCTGTCTGTCTGTCTGTTTATCCATCCATGTCTGTCTGTCTGTCTCTCTATCTCTATCTATCTATCCATCTATGTCTGTCCGTCTATCTATCTATCTATCTATCTATCTATCTATCTATCTATCTGTCTGTCTGTCTATCTATCCATCCATCTGTCTATCTGTTTATCTATCCATCCATGTCTGTCTGTCTGTCTCTCTATCTCTATCTATCTATCCATCTATGTCTGTCCATCTATCTATCTATCTGTCTATATATCTATCCATCTACCTATCTATCTGCCTGTTTGTCTATCTATCTATTGATCTATCTATCTATCTATCTATCTATCTATCTATCCGTCTGTCTGTCTGTTTATCTATCCATCCATGTCTGTCCTTCTATCTATCCATCTATCTATCTATCTATCTGTCTGTCTGTCTGTCTGTCTGTCTGTCTATCTATCATCCTATCTATCTATCTATCTATCTATCTATCTATCTATCTATCTATCTATCTGCCTGTCTGTCATCTATCTATCTATCTATATGGGTATGTGTATGGGTGTGTATATTATATACATGGGAGTAGTGTTCTCTATCCCTTATTTTGGTGATAACACCACTCCCGTATCTATATATCTATATCTATACACACATAATGTATATGTATACATGTATGCTCACACATATATAGAAAACATATACATGTATATACACGCATATACATACATATACAGACACATATCTAGACATATACACATATACAAAGCCACTTTGCTAATTGTGAAGTCTTCTCTTGACAGTGCTCAATAATGCTTAAATCTGTGTTTTACAATAAATAATTAAGTAGATATTTCCTTGGTGTCATTTCTTCTTGCCTTTGCTGACAATTTGCTACTCAAAGAAATCTGAATTCAGAATTGAATCTATTTTTTAGAAATTACTATTTTCCAGGGAAACATTTTGCAGCTGACTTAGGTTGACACGGTTGGTTCCATGACATTGTTCTTCCCTGCAGAGTTTTAAAGCTTAAAAATGCTATTTGGTTTTTTGCTGGCGTCACACGACATAATAATTGGCTGTAATTAGGAATGAATTGCTTCTAGGGATGACTGAAGCATCTAATTGTGTCTAGAGCAAATTAAAAAGAAATGTGCCTTTAATGTTGAAATGTCCAGGGCTGATCGCTGCTACTATGTCCAGAGGCCCCTGGGGCATGAGAGATGTGCTAGGTCAGAGCTGAGACCAGTTAGCTTTAAGGGCAATCAGGAGTGGCATTTTTAATATACAACTCAATTATGAATATGCCTGGTGGTCCAATGAAAGTCTTCAGCCTTGTTCATTCATTTCACAAATATTCATTCAAATATCTACTAGATGCATTACAGTGTATTAGGTGCTGGCCAGAATGATAATCAAGAGAGCAGAGGAGTGTTATAATTTAGCAGGGTCGATGAGAAATTTGTTAGCAGAAATTAGATATGATCTAAATTAGATAAAGATACATACATACATACATACATAGAGAGAGCGTTGATTAAAAATTTTCTTTTTACCAGGCACCCTGCTAAGCACTGAGAGTATCAATACCAAAAAATGTCCCTCCTCTCAAAGTTTTCATATTCTAATACTTAAAGGCAAAACATAAAAGACAGCTGGAAAGTGGGGTGAGGAGGGCACGTGTGAGGAGGATGTGTAGATGTGTATATATACACATCCATATTTATGTCTGATGAATGCCTATGAGAAGAACAAAATTAATTTTATGTCCTTAAACTGAAGATGATATGGTTGCCAAGTTGGGTTGGAGTAGGAGGATCAAGGAAGACTTCCTGAAGGAGGAGACCTTTGAATTGGTATATAAAGGATGAGTTGGATTTCAATAAAGACTAGAATATAGATAGGGCATTCCAGTCATAAAGGGAAGTGGCAACCAACCTACAAAGGGGAACAATTATATATTTGAGGGAATCATGAGTAATGAAATTTTTTTTGGAATATAAAATATGTAAAAAGAAGGAATTTAAATGCTGTAAGACTATAAATACAGATGGGAGTCCGACTCTGAAAAGCATTGAATATCAGGCTAAGGAGTTCAGTAGTTTGATATAATGGTTATCATAATTAAGATCTATATAGCACAATTTAGGAATTATCTCACTTGATCTTCACAAAAACCCTATGAAACCTATTATGCCCATTTTAGAGATTAGGAAACTGAAGCTAAGAGAACTTGAATGACTTGTCCAGGGTCACAAAGCTAGTGTCTGGGGAAACATTCAAACTCAGGTCTTCCTGACTTCAAGTTCAGCACTCTCCCCACTGTAAAATCTGGCTGCTTAAGTATATAAAAAAAAGAGCCCTGGATTTGGAAGGGAAAAAAAATGGTCTAAACTTTGTTCTGTTTTTTTTTTTTCTCTATGTGACCTCAGACAAGTCATTTATCCTCTTTGAGTATCAGTTTCCTCCTCTGTGAAATGAAGGGATGGGACTATGTGGTCACTCAGTCCATGAACTTACAAGTTTGGACTCCTCCCAGTCTCCTGCTCAAACCTCTAATGTCTCTGCGTTGCTAGTCTTGTCCATTCCATGGTTTGGGACTTTGAGTGGGGGAGTGACATGATCAGACATGAGTGTTCAGATGATTGTGCTATGGGCATTGTGTGAAATGGACTGGAGGAGGAAAAAATTGGATGCAGGGAGACTATTTCAGAGACTGGCACAAGAACCCAAACCTCTCTGGAGATCGGCTTTTAGCACTAGGCTAAACGAAAATGAAACATTTCAGATTCTCAGTAGGTGTTTTTTTCCTCCACTTGGTTGACTTTTATTTCAACAACATGGTAGCCTGCCATCAGAGCATATACCTAAGAAGGTGATTTAGGATATAGATAAAACCTGATATACACATATGAAGCCAAGACACTCTGTCCCCTAAAAAAGCAGTCTTTTTACAGTCACGAAAATAAAACTGGAAAAAACAACAAAAACACAGTTGCAGGAGAATTTTTGCCATCCCTGGTTCAAGTGCAAAGCATTCTGGGGAACATAACCCATCATGATAGGGTTAAAGGGAAACGTGTCCTGCAAGTAGACTCTCAAGGATGGGAAAAGGAAAAGAAGCAGAGAAGAGATGGACCGTCAGCCATTCGTGGGTGATGTTGGGAGGGAAGTATCAGTATTTCCTCCCATGGGTCTGTGCTCTATAAATCCCAGGCTAATAAGGCTTCCATGACAGAGGTGCACTTTAATAACTTCTAGGGTGGAATAATTGATGGCTCAGCCAGCTGGTTGCTGTGATCAGATATAAATTAAATCATCTTTATTGTTTCATGTCCCTTCCAACATCCCCACCCCCCTACCACTCTACCTCCTTCAAACCAATCATGAGAGAAGAATGTGTCAGGCTTCCCTACTGATTGGTAGGAGGTAGAAGGAGAGACTGAGGAAGAAGGAGGGCTGAGGAATGAGTTTCTGATTGCATTTCATTTCCTAGAGTCAGAAACAAGCTTAGTTTTCTTTTTTTTTTCAAAAGGCTGAAAGAAAGGCTTCCTTTTACCACCTTCTCTTGTTAGCTTTCCTGGTTCCCCAAAGGCCAACTAATGGTTAGACTTGGGAGCTTTTTAAATTATGGAAAGACAGGATGATATAATGGAAAACACACACACACACACACACACACACACACACACACACACACACACACACACACTCTGGATCTTAAGGCAGAAAATGTAAGTTTTCATTGTGAATCAACTACTCATCGTCTATGGGAACGTGGGCAAGTTACTATGACCAGAGATCTCCCGTGTGAACATCACTTTCTTTAAATGAGGGAGTCAGACTGGATGACCTTTAAGATTCCTTCTTGCACCAGTGTATTTATGGTTTTATTTGGGGTGGGTGGTTTTTATACGAATGAGCTCTTACAACAAAGACCAATATGGAAGTGTGTTTTGAATGATAATATATGTAGGGCCCAAATTAAATTGCTTACCATCTCCAAAAGGAGGGAAGGAAGGGAGGAGAGAGATGGTTGGGATCTCAAAATTTCAGGAAACACACATTGAAAATTATCATATGTAATTGGGAAAATAAAATATTGTTGAATTTAAAAAAAAGATTCCTTATACTTCTAAATCTAGGATTTCATAAGAATCTTATTATAGGCCTCCTCTGCCCAAAGAGCAAGTGAGTTACACCTCCTCCTTTAGGGTTCTCTGAAATCCTTAGGGATTTGAAGGGGAGATTTCTTGGTTTAAGACTCTACAGATTGGGGAAACATTTCTTCTCCCAAATCATGTTCCCCTAATTTCAGGTGCCCAAGCACAAAATATACTTCCTCCCAACTTCAGGAGCATAATCATTCCTCTAATATTTTGATCATTTTGTTGTTGTTGTTGCTGTTAAACCATTACTCTTCATTTTAGAACCAACACCATGCAAAAGAGTGGTAAGGACTGTCAACAGGGGTTAAGTGGCTTCCCAGGGTCACCCAGCGAGGAAGTGTCTCAGGCTAGATATGAACCCAGGACCTCTCATCTCTAAGCCACCTAGCTTCTCCCCCAGATCAGTTCATAAAAAGCATTAGTTCTAGCAAGTTCAAGGTCCAAAGCTGACCTCCTCACCCTTCCTAACCCAGGCTAACTTCCTAGGACCCTGGCTTCTCAGAGGTTCTCTGCTGGCCTGGCCTTGAATCCGGGGCTCCAAGATCTCCCAGGCTGGGGACTCCTAGAAGTAGAATTCAAAATGTCAAATGAAACATGACTAAAATCCCAAATCACATGGCCTGGGAGGAAAGAAACATGGCCCTTGGGCTCTTCTTTTCCCAGTTTATTTCACGGCTGTGAATGAATGAGTCCTTCATCCCTGGACACTAATGAAAAGAGAAGTCAAATGGGTTTCCATCAAGTAGATCTAACGACATAGCTCATTTTGGATACTCAGTCAATGGAACAAGGTTGCTTTTACCAGGTGATAGGCCCATACAGAATATCCACTCATTTTTAACGGTCTTCCTGTTTCTCAGAAGCAGGCCCCTCGTATCTACCACGTGGGTGCCTCTATCTGAAGTGATCTATCTGGTAATGCTCCAAAACCTAGTCACAATCCTAGGAATTAGAGGAGACAAGCAAGAATACTCCCTCTCCTGTAAATAGCAACAGGACTCATCAAGGATGGCACACACCGATTTGGATTTTTTTAAAAAAGCAAAACTGAGTGCTATAGTGGGTGGGTCGTATTTCAGTTCCTTTTTCTTCCTTTATCTTTCTTCCTACTTTGAGAATGGTCAAAGAGAAACTCTAACAAATTACTAGACCAACCACTGACAGGTATAATGTTATAACAGAAATACTCAGAGGGAGAAAACTTTAATTAAAGTCCTGGCTCTTCCATTTTCTAAATAGGTTATTGTGGGTTACTCATTTAACCTTTCTTAAATTCAGTTTCCTCATCCCCTTAATGGGGTTAATAATGCTATCCATATCTATCTCATAGAGCTATTATGAGGAAAGCATTTTTAAAACTTTTAAGATGCCTTGGAAATGGGAACCACTGAATCTACCTGGTTTCTTAAGAGTGAAGGGATAACTCTTCTGCCTTAGAACCAATACCTAGTATTGTTTCTAAGATGGAAGGTAAAGGTTTAAAAAAAGAGTGAAGGAATAGAGGGGCATCTAGATGGCACAATGGATAGAGAGCTGGGTCTAGAATCAGAAGAACCTGGGTTTAAATATGGCCCCAGATCCTTCCTAGGTGAGTGACTTTGGGCAAGTCCCTTAACCACATTTGTCTAACCTTTGCCTTTCCATCTTAGAGTTCTTACTCAAATAGGAAGCAAGGTTTTTAAAAAAAGAGTGAAAGGATAGACAAGAGGAGTAGAAATATTCTGAGCTGGAGACCTGGATGACTTTCTCCAACCACGTACCTCTGAGTAGCTACATTGGATTGTTCCAGGCTTGGGAACGAAGCTAGACTTCTTTCTCACGGATGGCTAAAATCAGAGATCCTGGTTGCTATCTCAGGGAACCTCATCATTACCAGATGTAATGAGTACAGAGGTGAGGACAGCCAGAAAATATTAAAGCTATATAAACATAGTCAAGGTCAGAAAAATAAATTTTGGAGCTTGTTTTAGCAATATCTATACGAATGAAAAGTTCAAAGTAAATTGAATCTTTGCATTTTTGCTTGAATCTTCTATGAACACTTTTTAACATAGCATCCTGCGCACACAGCATTTTACTATGAAACTAGGACTTGGGAAAGGTTTTTCTTTTGACCAAAGCTGTGATTTTATTGGTGTTTGGAGCTCTGGATTAGGAGTGTTAACTTGGGAAAAACACAGAACTACTAAAATAGAAGATGGTGGCCAAATAGAGAACATGTCTCTTTCCTAATTAAAGACTTGGTTTTTCTGCCTATTTTCATAGTTCTGTGTTTTCCCCAACTTAACAAGAGGTTCCTCTAAAAGAGCAAGTCTACATCTTCCTTGAAATTTATAGTTTTAGAAAAGGACCTGGGAATACTCAGGAGTTAAGTGGCTTGCCCAGGGTCATATACTTGTTGTAAATCAGAGACAGGGCTGGGGGAGAGCCAAAGATGAAGGAAGATATGGTTCCTGCTTTCACAGAGCTGACACTCTAGCAGAACAACACATACATAAATAATTATAATGCCAAATATAATGTAATGAGTTTTTTAAATGAAGTGCAAATAAAACGCTGTGTGAAATCTAAGGTGAGAATCCTTTCTGACTGAAGGACACATGAAGGGGGGGTGGGAAGAGGAGAAGAGCAGACTTCTTAAGAAAATAGCATTTCATCTGGACCCTAAATGATCATTAGAATTTCAACAGGAAGAGATGGGGGTGGGATGGCGGGGAGCAGTGAAGGAGAGGCTACCATTCTTGGCATAAAATAACATAAGCAAAAGTGGTAGAAAGAAAAAAAATAGCAAGAGATAAAAATAGCATGAAAATGGCACGAAGAAGGTAGGAGTGTGATATAAGATTGGAAACATAAGTGCTTGCTTTGAAAGGGATCCCTTAATATTCTTTAGGAAAGTGAATAATTATCTCTAATTTTTTAAATCTAGATGTTTTGTTTTGCTTCTAAAGTCTGATCTGCTTAGAATAGGTTCCATATGATTGAAATAGGGTCATGATAACTGTGTGACTGTGGATTTGGTACCTGACTCTCTGAGGCAGCTGGGTGGTGGAGTTAACAGATGACTAGCCCTGGAGTCAAGGCAGGTGTAATGGGGTAATAATAGAACCCATTTCTCAAGATTGTTGTGAGGATAAAATGACAAAAATTTTGTATGGCATTTTCTAACTTAAAAGTGGTAATATGAACCCAAGCTATGGTTCTTCTGAGTCTTGATTTTTGCATTTGTAACATGGGAATAATAATATCTAACTACACTAAATTCTGGGCACAGCAGATAAGAGTACAAGATTTGGAGTCAGAAGACTCATAATCCTGTGTTCAGATCTGACCTCACACACTTCCTAGCTCCTGGGCAAGTCACTTAACCCATCAGTGCCTCATCTATAAAATGATCTGGAGAAGGAAATGGCAAACCACTCCAATATCTTTGCCAAGAAAACCCCAAGTGGGGATTCAACTAGAATGACTGAACAACAACCAAAACACTAAATTGTCTTGAAACAAATGAGATAATGTGGGAAAAGCACCTTGAAAATTTTAGCTATGTAAATGTGAAATTATTCAACTAATCAATCAAGGAGCATTTATTAAGCACCTACTATATGCCAGATACTGAGTTAGATACTGTGGATACAAGTCCAAAAAAATGAAACAGTCCTTAATCACAATGAACTAACATGCTAAAGGGGAAGAGTATTTATATATGTTTTATATGTTATATTTTCATATTATTATCAGGAGATAATAAAACTCCCTTCTATTTTTACCTGCTTAGTCAGTGATGGATCCTTCAGTTTTTAACTTTCCCAACAGTGAGGCTAGCTCTATCTGTAGATTGAAAGTAAATGGGACCTTCACAAAAATGCTTTTGCCCCATCTTTGATGATGCCTCCAAACCTGTAAGAGCAGGTTGTGTGTAGGGAGAGAAGCCAAGCACCCAATATATTGTCTAGCCAAGTTACTCAGGATCCTACAAATTACTTTCTCTCTATCCAAAATTTGCAGCATTCTGAAGAGGGGGTAAATATGAAAGCCATCAAGCCAAGAGCAGGCAGGACCATAAATCCCGAGGAATGTTGAAATTGAATCAAACGAGGCCACCTGTGCACACTATTTCAAAATGAGAGTGAAAGGAAAAATGCAAGTGAGAGAGACAAAGTGAGCTGGAGATCTAGTCTTCCAAACCTGTTCCCTCCTCTTAACTGTCCTCTCCTCCCCTATATTCCTCTAATGGTCTTTGCTCCTAATTCCTACTCACAATTCAATAGCCAATATCAATATTCCTCTTGGTATCCCATTATCTGCAAAGTGGATCTGTTAGGCAGTGGCCAATGATTACAAGTGGCCAAGTTGTCTATAAGATAACCCTGCCAGAGAACAACCAACCTTCTAAGTCACAGACAGCTGACTGACATGGTATGATTTGAGATAACAAGAAGCCACCCCCTACTCAAACCTTTCCCAGCTCTACTCGCCCTATCTTGATGATATGTGAATTCATGTAATACATTCATTCTTCTGCCTCCTAAAAAAATACAAACATAGCCCTAAGAGGAAACAGTGGTAATGGCAACGAATTTAGATAGAGATTGAGTCAACATGGAAGTGGGCCATAGAATGGTAATGTTTTCTTAAGCCTGATCTAACTTAAAATTTTATAAAACTCTAAAATTCTCCTTTCCTATCTTTTCAATCATAAAGAAAACCATAGTGATGATATTCTAGTCACTTATGCCTCCATATAAATGACTTATATCATTTCCTGAAAGCAAGTTTTGGAAATTGAACGGTAAAAGAATTGCAATATTCTATAGGCAAGGATGAAAGAATCAACAACCATGAGGACAAAGGAACTGAAAATAAATTTTGCAAGGGCAGATAGGTGGCTCAGTGGAGAACCAGACCTGGAGATGGGAAGTCCCAGGTTTAAATTTGACCACAGATACTTCCTAGCTGTGTGGTCCTGGGCAAGTCACTTAACCCCAATTGCCTAGCCCTTCCACACTTCTACCTTAGATTCAATCAAAGAATCAATCAATGGGATTGATTCTAAGATTGAAGAGTTTTTAAAAAATTAAAGAAATTTTGCCAAATTTTGGCTAAAATCTTGGGTTTCTGTGCTTGCAAACGTATCCTAGGAGTCCTTTGAGATGATCTAGTCCAATTTCTCCACATAACAAATGAGCAACTGGAAACCCACAGCATTGTGAGTTGCTTGATTTCCACAAGTAGTAACAAACCCAGTTCCTTTTATTCTGGTAAAGATGTGGAGTGTTTCAGCTTGGCATCCATCCAGAAATTTGTTCCTCATCTCAAGGGAAAAAATGCACAAAAACAATGGCCAGGAATGGAGATAATGGTAAAATCATCACCTAAGAGTGCCACAGGATAAGTTCATTGCAAGGGAGGACACATAATGTTGTAAATGAAGAGGAAATGCTTCAGAGAATAAGGCAGGTGTTCTGATGGCCTGAGCTCAGCTGGTTTCTTCCGTCAGAGAAGGACAAAATTTCTGATCAGTCACCCAATAAAAATCCTCTCTCAAGGAAGAGGAGATCTGGAACGATACCATTTTTTAATGCCTGAAAATATCTTGGGGTTTCAAATTTGAATGCTCTAGGAAGTCTAACAGTTATTTTTCTAGCTGGGTAAGTAAGCAGCACTGGTAGCTTTTGGTGGAGGGAAAGCCTTTCTATCTATCTAACTCCTGCCCATGACTCAACCACTCTAAACAATGCATCGAGTTTACATTTGGTTATTTGTTTTGTTTTTTTTTTTGGACCAGATAGTAATTTTTTGATACTGTGTTTTTAGTTTGATGTTCTTATTATGTGTTGTTTCTTATATACATTTTCTTAGTATGGTAACACTTGCTTAGGCTACAGCATTTTAACAGCATCACAGCAGTTTTGGAGCATCTAGAAATGGAGACTAGAATTCTGGAATTTTAAAGGTGGGGGAAGGATATCTTAAAGGCTACTCAGTCTAACTTTCTCATTTTATTTATTTTAATTTTTTCCTTTTTATTCATTATGATCTAAACAAATGTCAATAAAAATAAGCATTCACATATGTAAAGACAAGAAAAAGAATTTTATATAAAGCTATCTAGCAGATACAGCTTGTTTTTAAAAACATGTATTAAAATGTGCATCGTAGTAGCCTCACTTCCCTGATTTCCTGTGCCCCCTTCTAAATGTTCCTCTGCTTTCTTCTGTTTTTAAACTGACTTGATGCTCTTTTCTTCTTTTTCTGTATATCCCTATCAATACATACTTCCTCAATATCCTTCCCAATAACTCTTCCTTTCTCTACTTCCAAACAAAAGCCCTCCCTTGCAACTAGCATAGTCAAAGGAATTTCAGGAAGATAGCAATATGAAAAATTCTAGGGAAATTCCAACATAAACCCTGGTAAATGACTACAAAGGGGCCCTAATAAACAACAATGATGAAGAAAATGGAAAAGAAATGTAAAC
This sequence comes from Gracilinanus agilis, assembly GCF_016433145.1. Classification (NCBI taxonomy): domain Eukaryota; kingdom Metazoa; phylum Chordata; class Mammalia; order Didelphimorphia; family Didelphidae; genus Gracilinanus; species Gracilinanus agilis. The sequence goes on from NC_058133.1 coordinate 72,358,913, forward strand.
AGCCTCTATCCAATGAAGAACTATAGAAAAACACAACCAGAATCTACCAGATGTACAAAGAAGAGTCTTATCAGAGAAAACAGCACAAATATAGAGAAACCATGTAGTCTTTTGGAAGCTGGGATGGTAGTCACACCAGAGAAGTTGGAAAAAACTCAGAATCAGCAAATGGACTCAAACCCAAACCCAATTATAGTCTTTAAGAACAGAAATAGGGGCAGACATAGTCCACATAGATCACTTCTCAGGAAGGCATGGCTGAAATATATTCCTGAGAGCACTGGGAACTGTAGCAAGAGACAGAATAAACAGCATAGGATCACTAACACTCTGGGACTGTACAGGACTGGTGATGGAACAAACTCCTGACTAGGGATTTTACAAGGAGAAGAAGACAGATCCCAACTTGAGCCTAATCAGTGGTCCACCAGCAAACTGAGACAAAAACCAACAATTGAGGCCTAATAACAGTCATCCCAGATGAATAAGTAGTGGCAGTAGCATCCAGACTACAGAAAGGACAGATACAAACAAAATCCCAAAGCAAAAATTAGGGCTGAAAAAAAACAGAAAAAAAAGGAGAAAACAGAATACAATGACAAAACTACTTTGCATTAAGAGAACTATGAGAGCTAAACTCATTGGAAGATAATGACTACAGCTAGAGCCTCAGAGGGGAAAAAAATGTTTAGCTACAATGTCTATAAAAGCAAATGGGGAAAAATGAAACGAGATATAAAGTGAAAGTAGAACTAGGGAAGAAAAAATTGACAGGATAATAAATCAGAAGCCTAGAGCAGAAGGTGGAAACTTTTACCTAAAGAGCAGAAAAACAGAATGGCGCAAAAAGAACTTAATGATTCCAGGGAGCAACAAAAAAAGTTACAATAGTCAAATGATTGAAAATAAATACTTAAAAAAGTATCCACTATCAAAAAACAATGGATGAGTAAAACACGTCAAGGAAAAAATAACACAAGAATCAACAGTCTACTTGAAAACCATGACCAAAAAATGGACATCTTATTAATAAAATTATATTACCAGGGTCTATTAGAATCAGAGAAGAAAGTAAAAATAGAGATATGTAACACTGGTAACTACTTTAAAAATATCAAATTAAGAATACTCAAAACTATCATAGCCCAAATCGAGAACTTATAAGTCAAGGTAAAAATGTTGCAAGTAAGCAAGAAAGAAAGAGTTCTAATACCTAGGAAAGTCAATATCACACAAGATTTTGCCAGAGAAAAATTTAAAAAAGAAAATCTTGGAATATTGTATTTCAAGAGACAAAAGATAAGGGTTTACAACCAAAAACAATGTAGCCTGAATATTCTACAGGAATATGTGTTGTTTTTTTAAACTTTAAATTAACAGAGGACTTCTAAGCATTCCTGAAAAAAAAACAGAAATGAATATAATCTTTAAAATCCATGAGGGAAGAGAAACTTAGAAAGGAAAATATGTCTGAACAATTCAAAGGATTTAAATGCTTAGATGGCAAAATGCTTACTTAATAAGGGGAGAAGAGGCGAGTGTCCCTTCAGAATCCTAATGTTTTTCATGGATATGGGGGAAACAAGATAAACATAGGCCCTAGGTTTTGTTCTATTTTGTTGGGTTTACTAGAGGATAAAAAATGCTGAGGAAAAAATGATATACTAGGAGATAAATGAGGAAAAACTTATTTTCCGTAACTTGTGACATATAAGAATATACAAACAAAAAAAGTGAAGAAATTGGACATCTTATGACTCAATTTATCTGAACTACTTAAGAGCTAATAACACTTTTTCAATGTGATAATAATAATATTTATAGCTGGTATTTTATGGTTTGCTAAGTACTACACATATTTTATCTCATTTGAAACTCACAATTCTGTAAGGCAGTTGTCATTACCTCCATTTTTCAGATGAAGAAATTGAGATCAAATAAGGTTAAGATTTGTGTCAGTTCATAAAGCTAATGAATATTTGGAAAGGAATTTGAACTCTGGCTTGTCTAATTCAAAATCCCCTGTTCTATCCTCAATGCCACCTATGTACCTTATTTTACCAACAAAATGCAACAAGGAGGAAAAAAAGAAATTTTAGTCCAAATTACTATAGAATATTCAAAATACCTTGGAATCCAGCTACCAAGATATACATGGCAATTATATGAATACAACTACAAATCATTTTGCAAAAATAAAGATAGACTGAAATAATTAGAGACATATTAATTTCTTCTGGTTGTCCTATGCCAATATAATAAAAATTGCAATGATACCTCCATTAATTTACATATTAAATATCATACCAATCAAGTTAATGAGGAATTACTTTTAAAATGTAAGAAAAAATAGCAAAAATCATCTGGAGGAAAAAAATTATCAAGAATCTCAGGGGAAAAAGTGAAAAATGTGAGAATAAATGGGGTTCAGAAGTTAGTGAAATAATTTAGGTACACAATACTCAGAAAAAAATTTAATGTGGTTTAGTGGTTAATAAATAGTATTTTATAGTATAATATAGTATTTGATAAAGCCAAGGACACTAAGTATTACAGACTCATTGTTCCATAAAAGAACTCCTGGGGAAAATGAAAAACAGAAATAAGATTAGATCAACATCTCATACCACACCGGCATGCCAGTATATCACAATAAATTTCAAATAGTGTTTACTATAAATTCAAATAATTTTTCCTTTAGTTTAAATAAAAGTTAACATCACAAACAAATTAGAGAAGCAAGAAAGAAGATACTTTTCTTTTATTAAAAAAAAATCTAACCTTCTGTATCAATACTAAGTATCAGTTCCAAGTCAAAAGAGTGGTAAGGGCTGGACAATTGGGGTCAAGTGACTTGCCCAGGGTCACACAGCTATGAAGTGGCTGAGGCCAGATTTGAATCCAGGATCTCCCATTTCCAGATCTGGCTCTCTATCCCCTGAAACATGTGGCTGACCTGAGATACCTTTCACAACTCTATATGTGGCCGGTTTATAACAAGACAAAGGTTGAAGAAAATCATATGGAAAATGGACAGTTTTGATTACCTAGAACTGAGAAGGTTCTATAGAAAATAACAAAATCAGTATATTAGTATTAGAAGGCAAACATTTAACTGAAGAAAATTAAAGCAAATTTCTCTGAGAGTGTGTGGTCCAAAATATGCAGGGAATTCATCTAAATATATAAGAGTAAAAACTATTCTTCAATAAACAATTCATCAACTGATATGAACAGGATAAAGGCTATCAATAACTATTAAAAAAAAAGCTCCGTATCATTAATAATAAAAGAAATGCAAATTAAAACAACTCTGGACCCATCATACTATAAAATTAGAAAAAAGGACAAAAAATGGAAAGTGATGATTTGGGGAGGATATATGGGAGGAGAGGAACTCTAATGCTCTGTTGCTGTTACTTATAAATTGATCTAAATGTTCTGGGAAATAGTTTGGAATGATATCCTAATGTTATATCCTAAATGAAAAACTTTACATACCTTTTGACTCATTGTTACCATTGCTAGTCTTATGTCTATCATATCAAAGAAATCAAAGAAATAGGGAAAGGACCAATGTGTATATAATATTAATAGTAGCATGTTTTGTTGCAGCCAAAACCTTGAAACAAAGAACGATAATCACTTCGGAGTAGGTGAACAAATTAAGCTATATGAACATAAGGGAATATTATCATACTATAAGACACAATGGATTCAGAGAGTGGATAGATCCAGAGAAATCCTATAGGACTTACATGGGCTGGTGCAGAGTGAATTGAATAGAACCAGGAGGATAATTTACATAATCACTAAAATATTATAAATGAAAATGACTTTTAAAAATTTAAAGCTAACATCATTATGGTTGCCAATCAAAGTTCCAGAAGACTCATAATGAGAAGATCCCTTCCTTCCAGCACAGAGGTGATGGGCTTCAGAATAAGATAGACATCCTCAGACAAAATCAGTTGTGTGAATTTGCTTTGTGTGACTATTTGTGTGTTACCATGGAGGCATTTATTTTTAATTAGGGAGGGGAGATAATAGGTGGCAAGATTTAGGGGTGATAGTGATACTAAAAAGAGAAAAGAAAGAAAAAGGGAGTATACATGAATTATTTTTAAATAGGTAGAAGAGAGCCAGAGAGAAATTCAGAAAGGGACATAGATGAGCTAGGCAATGTTGGAACTACCAGGTCAAGTTTGAAATTAAAGACAATATATATATATAGTAGGGAAAAAAACAAATTATACAGAAAAGAAGTTCAGAGTTTCATGTACAATCTCTAGTTTTGTTTTTTTTTCCCCTTGTATTTTGAAACAGTAATGGTTGTTGATGTTTAAATTTTTTTTAAATATATAAATAAATACTACTCATTCATATTTTTGTCTATTTGAAAGTGCGAAATTTAAAAATTTGAGAATTACCTTATTCTTCATTTGTAGTATAATACCTTTCTGCCTAGAAATGGAAAGCATTCTTTATATTCAGACTTCTGGAGTGATCCTGGCATTGATCAGCGGTCTTAAGACTTTCAAGGCTGTTTTACTTTACAATACTATAGATGTTATAGAAGTTGATATTTTGGGAAGAAGAAAAGGGAGAAGAAAGAAGAAGGAAGAAGAAGAACAACAAGAACAAGAACAAGAAGAAGAAGAGGAGGAGGAGGAAGGGGAGGGAGAAGGGAGAAGAAAGAAAGGGAGTTCAAATAGATTTAATGGTTTGCCAATAATCACACCACTACTAAGTATTACAGTTATGGTTTGAACTCATTCAAATCTCCCTTACTTTAATTCAGGTATTCTATCCACTAAGCTCAAGTTCCAAAAATAAATCAGTAGTAACATTAAAGCGGGGAGAGGAAGAGGTCTCAAGTATTCTTCTCACCATACTGCATCTCTATAAAAATATGATGACTGGGAATCAGGTCCAGGTCCATTTCTTTCATTCTATCCCCCATTTTTCTGGCTGATTCTGCCAGGGTATTACATTAAACAGCTCCCCTGGCTCCTTCTTTCAATACCTCCAGCTGCTGTTTGGTCAACATCACTATACTGTAAAGTATATGAATTTTTTCATTTGTCTTCAGGCAATCGTTTATTTCCAATCCTCAGCCAACATAATTAAGCCTTCACTGAATCTTTAATGATCCTCAGATATTTTTCAGTAATTCATATTCCTGGTATTCCAGGCCATTGATCATAGAGTTTCAGAGCTGGAAGTGGCCTTAAAAGTCAAAGTATTCAACCTACTAAATACAAGAATCCACTTTAGTACATCGTTTAATTTTGTTTTTCTTTGCATACTCTATAGTCTAGTCAACCCAGCCTACTTAGTGTATTTGACATTTCATCTTCCACTCCATATCTTGCCATTGGCCTTCCCTGATGCCTACCAAAAAATTCTCTATTCTTACCTCTTAGAACACCTACTTCCCTTCAAGGCTAAGCTCAAATCATACCTCTTATAAGAAGTGTCTTATTGATTATCTTTGATATTAGTGTCCCTTCCCTCCTCAAAAAACAAACAATTACAGGAGGGCACTGTATCCAGAGGCAATATGTTCCAAGACCTACTATGGATGGCTAAAAACACATATATAAGCAAACACTTGCTGATCCCCATATATATGTGTTCTCTCTCCCCATTTCTGCCCCCTGTCTCAGAGATCCACAGTCTCCCATTAACCTTGGCCCCCAAAACACACATATATAAATGACCATAAAAAAGTGAAAGTAGAGAAGACCTCTGAGCAGATTGCAGCTACAAGTGCTTTATGATTGACCACAGTAACTCAAAATGCAGAAAATGAAACTAGGGATAAGGGAGCCCTATTGTACTTATGCTTGATTTTGTGTACAAATTGTATTTACTCATGTATGTGCATAGCACCCTAATAGAATACAAACTGTCTGAAGGTATGGACTGTGTCAGTATTATCTTGGAATCCCCAAAGCCTAACATACAATCCAATAAGTCATAGGCACTTAATAAACATTTTTTGAAATTGCATCAAGGATGAATAATCATCTCCCTTTTTCTTGAATACTTTCAGTGATGGAGATATTATTTAACAATGGACAGTTCTAAATGATGGAACATTCTTTGTACTCATTGAAGTCTTGCCTCCCTGTAGCATGTTATATCTGCCTGACTTCCTTGTATTGATCCAAGTTCTGCCTCTCATTCTCCATATTTTGCCTCCATGATTCAACCGCCTTAATTCTACCCTTTTGGCCATTTTCTCCCTCTAGTCAGTTCTTTCCAGAACTTTCCACTTACTTAAAAGACCAGGACAAGCCATTCTTCATTCTCCAGATTTTGCCACCATGTTAGCTCTAAACCATAGTTAGCTCACATGCAAAAAAGTGTCACAGATGGACTGTTGTTTGCCCATATATTATCTTATCTAGATATAAATTTTATATCTATATAGATCATATCTATAGATCTATAGATTTTCATCTATAGATCTTATATAGATATCAAAACCTAAGATGAGTGAGAACATACTAGGAATGCATCCAATTTAATCAATAGGCAATTTTTAAATACCTGCTATATATATGCACAGTACTAAATGCTAGGGAAAATACAAAGCTCAGGTTAATAGGTGATATTTGGGTTTATAATAATAATAGTTAGCAGTACCAGATCTTAATCTGTATGATAAAGCAGCAGTCATCAAAACAATAAGGTACTAGTTAAGAGACAAAAGGGTGGATCAACGGAATAGACTAGAGGTAAAAGACCTCAGCAATCTAGTGTTTGATAAATCCAAATCTCTTTGGAGATAAGAACTCACTACTTGACAAAAACTGCTGGGAAAATTAGAAAACAGTATGGGAAAGACTAGGTTTAGATTAGCATTTCACATCCTACACCAAGATAAATTCAGAATGCCTATATGACTTAAATATAAAGAAGGAAACTATAAGCAAATTAGGTGAACATAGAATAGTTCACCTGTCAGATTTATGGAAAAGGAAAGAATTTAAGACCAAGCAAGAGAGAGAATATTACAAAATGTAAAATGAATAATTTGATTACATTAAATTAATAATAATAGTAACAATAATAACTATATTTATATAGCATTTAAAGTTTTGTAACTTGTTTTACAAATGTTATCTCATTTTATCCTCATAACAACTCAGGAAAATATGTTTTATTATCCCCATTTGATAGGTGAAGAAACTGACTTCTATTATGCAACTCAAAGTTGTTTTTAAATTCGTAATAAACTTTTCACATTATATTTTATACTATTTTTATTTATGATTTGTTCTCCTACTACACTGAAAACTCCCCTGAGACAAGGACCATATATTATTGCCTTCCTTACTTTGGGTTTCAATTACTAACACTTTGTCTAAGTGTTAACTTTGCAGTATTTTTCTGTACTATAATCCCAAGTTCAAAATATCAATTATACAGGTGCAAGATGGGAGAAATATAACTAAATCTAATAGAAATAAATTTAAAGTTCTATAGGGGTTAAAAATTTCAATTCTACAAGTACAGGATGGGTAAGACTAGATGGAGCTAGGCAATTATACTTTGGTAGAAATGAGCTGAGGTGTTGAGTGTTGTTTTCCTTTAGCCCTTGTCATTCTTAAATGAGCACCTCTACTACAAACCACCGGTCTGCATTCTCCTATGAAGACATAAAAAGAATCCAGATGCTTATCTGGAATAGTGTCTAAAGATTCCATTCTTGATCCTTTTCTCATCTCTCTCTCTCTGTATCTTGTCTCTTGATAATCTCATTCCCACAACAATAATTATCACTTTTACAAATATGACTCTCAAGTTTGCACTCAGGCTATAACAGTGGGAATGGGGAAGAATTGACAGATACATGCAAGAGATATGAAAAAAGGATAATTAATCAGACTCTCCAGACATGAACAATCTACATAGATGCAGGGGGCATTGGGGTATTCACGGATGACTAGCACCTTTGGTGTGAAGGCTTCCCAACTCTGATTAAAAATTATTTTGGCAACCTGGCTAAATCAGGTTTAAAGTAACCATCAGGTCTCAATGGTATCAGTAAGTTGGGAGAGGTCCATCACAAACGTATGAAGACTTCTCGAAACAGAACAGACAAATGAGAACAATTTGGTCTAATGGTCATGAAGTAGTAGAAGCAGGAACTTGGAGCCCTTAGAGCTCATGGAAGAGGCCAATGTCATTCACTGCATCCCAAATCATCACCAGTTATCTTGACACTCATCTTACCAAAGGACTTCTGGACTCTGAAAGAGAGAGTGAGGCTGATGACTTTATACAATTCTACCTCATTTAAATTCAATTCATGCACAATTCAAGACATCACCCTATGATAATATTGGGGTCCTCTTTGAAATAAATAATGAACAACCACTTCCTAGCTGTGCGACCCTGGATGAGTCACCTAACTCTATTTGCCTTGCCTTTACTCTTCTGTCTGAGAGTTGTTAATAAAATAGGAAGGGTTAAAAAAAAAGAATTTACAACCACAATATAATTCCAGATCCATATTTTCAATTGCCTATATAGTACATTAGCACCTGGATCCCCATTCTAAACCCATACTTCCAAAACAAAATGATCTTTTGTCCAAAGCCCCTTTCTGACTTCCCCATTTATGCTATTTATACCACCATTCACCTAGTCACCAGTGTTGGAGTATACTTGGTATTCTCATTGGTTTTTCCTTCTCTCTCACTTTCCACATTCAATTGGTTGTCACCAGCCTATAGGTTGTGCCTCTGCAAGAATTCTTGCAGCTGTCTCTTCTGTGTTGCCACCACTAACATCCTTGTCTAAAGGCTTTCCATATCTGTCATGTGGATCCTCATGATGGGTTTCTAAATGGTCTCTCTGCCTCCAATCCCCATCTAATATTGTCTTCACACAATTGCATGATTATTCTATGGTATGCACAGAAGGAAAGTCATTCACTCTCACCAAATCTTTAAATGACTCCTTATTAGCCTCTCATGTGATATGATATTCTCACTGTCACTCCTTTCAGGTAACAAGGGATTGAATGTAAGGGGGATAGAACACTTCACTTAGTATCCAGAAGACCCGAGTTCAAGCCCTACCTAGATATTTCCCAGTTATGTGTAAATAAATCTCTTCCTCTCTGAGCTTCCTCATTTATAAATGAGTTTTCTCAGTTGTAAAATGGGAGTAATATCAGCACCAACCCTAAAGAACTGTTGTGAGGATCAAATAAGAGAATACATTTAAATCACTTTCCAAGCCTTTAAGAGTTATATAAATGCTTTATAAAATGAGCTAGGGATTTTAGTGGGATTGAAGCTCAAAGTAACCTAGCAGCCAAAAACAAAACAGAACAACAGAAACAAACAAACAAACAATCACCCCCCCCAAAAGATTAATGCTATTCTAAACTACCTTAAAAGAGCAGTAGTGATATGTGTATAGCGATTACAGGTGCAGAATACAATGCCTAACCCAAAGTAGGCACTTAATTTGTTTCCCTTTGATTTCTTTCTTGTGTCCAAAAACAAGGGAGATGATGGTTGTGAAGTACTCTTCCCTGACTGGACAGATCACATCTAAGGTATTGTGTTCAATTCTGTACCATATATTAAATTTTTTTATTGAAAATTTTTATTTAATTAATTTGGAAGATTTTTCCATGTTTGCATGATCCATGTTCTTTCTCTCCCCTCCAACCCATCCCCACCCCCCTAGCCAACACACAATTCCACTGGGTTTTATATGTATCACTGATCAAGACCTGTTTCCATATTATTGATAGTTGCACTAGGGTGCTCCTTGAGAGTCTACATCCCCAACCATATCCCCATCGACCCATGTGATCAAGCAGTTGTTTTTCTTCTATTTTTCTGCTCCCACAGTTCTTTCTCTGGATGTGGATAGCATTCTTTCTCATAAGTCACTCAGAATTGTCCTGGATCATTGCATTACTGCTAGTAGAGAAGTCTATTACATTCGATTGTGGGTACCATATATTATGAAAGATATAGGTAAGCTAGCATGCATTCAGAGGACTATGATCAGCATGTTGAGAAGACTGGAGATCCTGCAATATGAGGATTAGTTTAAGGAAAAAGAACTATTTATCCCAGAAAAGAGAAAACTGTTTTTTACTAAGGACATTTCAGCTTTTCAGAAATTCTGATTTAGAGCCTCAAAGTCAGCCATTCATATCATGATATTCTTAAGGTATTTAAAGAGATTTCAAATGGAAACAAGATTCACTTTATTCTTTTTGGCCCAAAGTCAGGGGGAAGGAGTTGCCTAAAGGTAGGTTCAATCTTAATGATGATATTAGAAAAATTTAGTATTTAACATAGAACTTAAAGATCTGCAAAATAATTCACAAATATTATTTAATTTGATTCCTCATAATAAGTCTGGGAAGTAGATACTATTATTATCCCCATTTTACAGATGAGGAAATTGGGGAAGTTAGAAACTAAATGGCTTGCCCAGGGTCATACTGTTAGGATCTGAGGCTTGATGTGAATTCAGGTCTTCAACTCCAGGTCCAATTCCCTATTTCACAGCATCACTTAGCTGCTTGACAATTAGACTTGTCTAAAAGTGGGGTGGGAAGTATTGGGTTTCCCTTCTTTGGAAATTTTCAAGCAAGCACAGGGTAACCTTCTTGTCTATTTTGTTAGGTAACTAATAATATGGGGGCTCAATAGATAACATTCTTAGCCTGGAGTCAGAAAGACAGATTCAAATCCTGTTTCAGACACTTCAATGACCTGGATCAATCCCTCGATGCTCATTTTACCTCAATTTCCTTATCTGTAAAAGGGAATAATAACACCTACATCAGAATATTGTTGTATGGAGATGAAATACTTGTACTTTGCAAACTTTAAGCCTTAAAGCATATATAAAGCACATATGAATGTTAATTATTATTATTAGGTATAGAAAATTCTCAGCCAGATACATGTTGGATTAAGATTCCTTTAAGGTCCCTTCCATCCCTTAGATTTGTTGATGCTGCGAAAGGATTCCTCTTCAGTTTGGGGTTGAACTTGAAGGATTCTGAGGTCCTATCCAACTTTAAGATGCTATTCCTGGACTTTCCAAATATTCAACTCGGGTTGTCCTTGGCTGAACTCTCAGACAGTAAATCATAATGACTAGGAAGGTGAAATCTACTCCTGCATCTTTCTTTTGAATGCCTTCTAACTTTCCAAAAGAAATCTCTCTTCCACAGAAATTTCTCTGGATCAAGATGGAGAAAATGTGATGAGAGTACAATTGGCTCAGAACTGAGGGTTTAAGTCATTGCCAGGCAACTTTTGTTAAAAAACTATACAGTGTGGTTTATTACCTATTCCACCATTACCATCCATTTTCTTCCTTTTTTGAAGAAGCCTCAGCTTGAACCTTCTGTATTAATTCCAAAGCAAATATTTTGTTACCCTCAATAAATAGCAGAGACTCCCTAACCCTATACTGATGGCTACATGGGTGCATCTGGATTGGAGAAAAAGAGGTTATTTATACTCAAATCAATATGCAGAATTTAGCACACTTACAGTCTCCTTGCAAAGAGAATGACAGAAAAAATGCTATTCCTCGTTCCATTCCTCTTTGCTGTGTTATTTACCCCATAGTATTCGTGTCACATGGCTTAGAGGAGTGTGATCGAGTAATGATAGGCCTGGTTGACATGAGGGAGGGGAAAATCCAGCTGCATTTGGGCTTGGAGGGGACATCTCAGACAGTTTGCCCAGCCCTCTCCCCCTGTTCATCTCCAGGAAAACAATCAGGATGTTGGTAATCTCACTTGCACATAATCCATCCCCTTACTGAGCTCTCCATTCAGGGCATTCGAAACCTTTTTTGGTCTCTTTAAAGCCTAACAAGGAGAGGGCCAGAAGATCACAGGAGATGCCAAAAGTAAACAAACCTGAGCCCAGAAAAGTCTTTGATTCTCTTCCAGTCAGAGAATTCACCACATCTGAGTGGGATCCAGCTGGGGCCCATTTTAGTCTCCCAACCCTGCTGTAAAGAGCCAAACTTTAGGAGCTTCAATGGACCCTCAAAGCAGTGGTCAGCTCTTCAAGATGACAGAACTAAATGTCAAAAGAGGAATTTTTTTTAAATAAAAGAGTGTGTGGGAACAGATTTCCATAAATCCTCAAATGTCAGAAAGGAGACAAGAGAGAGCAGAGGGCTTGTGTAGCTTCCTTAACCAGTCACAGAGAGCATGCAGATGCCTTCTGCCAGCTCCAAGGAGGCCTGCCAGAATCCTCTGCCAGCTTATAGCAGTCCCACTAGCTTTCCCAAGCTGCCCATGCCAAGCTCTGCCAGTCTCCTCCCTGTCAGTCTTGGGGCAAATTCGATGATTTCCTTTGCTTTGCACCTGCTAAGCGTCTATGCCAGGAATAAAAATTCGAGTCTTTCCATTGCCATGTAAGGCCACATTGGTTAATTCTTGGCACCAACCGCCTCATCCATTCTCCTTTCCATCTTTTGGAATGCTCAGTCCAATATTGGAAGCACAAAATCCAAGTAGAACTCTGTTTCCCTGTAGGGAGAAAAGGTACCTCGATTATCCAATCAAAGCCCATCTAACTAGCTTTTATTAAGCAACTAAACTGTGCCTGGTTCTGTGCTGGGTCCTAAGGACACAAAGGCAAAAATGAAACAACTCCTGGCTCCATGGAACTTGCACTCTACAGGAAGAAGGAACTTACATCTATGTATGCAGATAGGTAAATAAGAGGATAGGAGACAGGGACTGCCTGGCCTCCAGGAGCTTATATTCTACTAGAAGGGTGTGTGTGTGTGTGTGTGTGTGTGTATGTAAACATATATATATGTATATATGATAAATATATATGTGTATATGTTATATATAATAAATATAACTTAAATAAATATAAATATATAATGTGTGTATGTTATATNGCCTCAAAGTCAGCCATTCATATCATGATATTCTTAAGGTATTTAAAGAGATTTCAAATGGAAACAAGATTCACTTTATTCTTTTTGGCCCAAAGTCAGGGGGAAGGAGTTGCCTAAAGGTAGGTTCAATCTTAATGATGATATTAGAAAAATTTAGTATTTAACATAGAACTTAAAGATCTGCAAAATAATTCACAAATATTATTTAATTTGATTCCTCATAATAAGTCTGGGAAGTAGATACTATTATTATCCCCATTTTACAGATGAGGAAATTGGGGAAGTTAGAAACTAAATGGCTTGCCCAGGGTCATACTGTTAGGATCTGAGGCTTGATGTGAATTCAGGTCTTCAACTCCAGGTCCAATTCCCTATTTCACAGCATCACTTAGCTGCTTGACAATTAGACTTGTCTAAAAGTGGGGTGGGAAGTATTGGGTTTCCCTTCTTTGGAAATTTTCAAGCAAGCACAGGGTAACCTTCTTGTCTATTTTGTTAGGTAACTAATAATATGGGGGCTCAATAGATAACATTCTTAGCCTGGAGTCAGAAAGACAGATTCAAATCCTGTTTCAGACACTTCAATGACCTGGATCAATCCCTCCATGCTCATTTTACCTCAATTTCCTTATCTGTAAAAGGGAATAATAACACCTACATCAGAATATTGTTGTATGGAGATGAAATACTTGTACTTTGCAAACTTTAAGCCTTAAAGCATATATAAAGCACATATGAATGTTAATTATTATTATTAGGTATAGAAAATTCTCAGCCAGATACATGTTGGATTAAGATTCCTTTAAGGTCCCTTCCATCCCTTAGATTTGTTGATGCTGCGAAAGGATTCCTCTTCAGTTTGGGGTTGAACTTGAAGGATTCTGAGGTCCTATCCAACTTTAAGATGCTATTCCTGGACTTTCCAAATATTCAACTCGGGTTGTCCTTGGCTGAACTCTCAGACAGTAAATCATAATGACTAGGAAGGTGAAATCTACTCCTGCATCTTTCTTTTGAATGCCTTCTAACTTTCCAAAAGAAATCTCTCTTCCACAGAAATTTCTCTGGATCAAGATGGAGAAAATGTGATGAGAGTACAATTGGCTCAGAACTGAGGGTTTAAGTCATTGCCAGGCAACTTTTGTTAAAAAACTATACAGTGTGGTTTATTACCTATTCCACCATTACCATCCATTTTCTTCCTTTTTTGAAGAAGCCTCAGCTTGAACCTTCTGTATTAATTCCAAAGCAAATATTTTGTTACCCTCAATAAATAGCAGAGACTCCCTAACCCTATACTGATGGCTACATGGGTGCATCTGGATTGGAGAAAAAGAGGTTATTTATACTCAAATCAATATGCAGAATTTAGCACACTTACAGTCTCCTTGCAAAGAGAATGACAGAAAAAATGCTATTCCTCGTTCCATTCCTCTTTGCTGTGTTATTTACCCCATAGTATTCGTGTCACATGGCTTAGAGGAGTGTGATCGAGTAATGATAGGCCTGGTTGACATGAGGGAGGGGAAAATCCAGCTGCATTTGGGCTTGGAGGGGACATCTCAGACAGTTTGCCCAGCCCTCTCCCCCTGTTCATCTCCAGGAAAACAATCAGGATGTTGGTAATCTCACTTGCACATAATCCATCCCCTTACTGAGCTCTCCATTCAGGGCATTCGAAACCTTTTTTGGTCTCTTTAAAGCCTAACAAGGAGAGGGCCAGAAGATCACAGGAGATGCCAAAAGTAAACAAACCTGAGCCCAGAAAAGTCTTTGATTCTCTTCCAGTCAGAGAATTCACCACATCTGAGTGGGATCCAGCTGGGGCCCATTTTAGTCTCCCAACCCTGCTGTAAAGAGCCAAACTTTAGGAGCTTCAATGGACCCTCAAAGCAGTGGTCAGCTCTTCAAGATGACAGAACTAAATGTCAAAAGAGGAATTTTTTTTAAATAAAAGAGTGTGTGGGAACAGATTTCCATAAATCCTCAAATGTCAGAAAGGAGACAAGAGAGAGCAGAGGGCTTGTGTAGCTTCCTTAACCAGTCACAGAGAGCATGCAGATGCCTTCTGCCAGCTCCAAGGAGGCCTGCCAGAATCCTCTGCCAGCTTATAGCAGTCCCACTAGCTTTCCCAAGCTGCCCATGCCAAGCTCTGCCAGTCTCCTCCCTGTCAGTCTTGGGGCAAATTCGATGATTTCCTTTGCTTTGCACCTGCTAAGCGTCTATGCCAGGAATAAAAATTCGAGTCTTTCCATTGCCATGTAAGGCCACATTGGTTAATTCTTGGCACCAACCGCCTCATCCATTCTCCTTTCCATCTTTTGGAATGCTCAGTCCAATATTGGAAGCACAAAATCCAAGTAGAACTCTGTTTCCCTGTAGGGAGAAAAGGTACCTCGATTATCCAATCAAAGCCCATCTAACTAGCTTTTATTAAGCAACTAAACTGTGCCTGGTTCTGTGCTGGGTCCTAAGGACACAAAGGCAAAAATGAAACAACTCCTGGCTCCATGGAACTTGCACTCTACAGGAAGAAGGAACTTACATCTATGTATGCAGATAGGTAAATAAGAGGATAGGAGACAGGGACTGCCTGGCCTCCAGGAGCTTATATTCTACTAGAAGGGTGTGTGTGTGTGTGTGTGTGTGTGTGTATGTAAACATATATATATGTATATATGATAAATATATATGTGTATATGTTATATATAATAAATATAACTTAAATAAATATAAATATATAATGTGTGTATGTTATATATAATAAAAATAAATATAAATATAAAAGTGTTTATGTTATATATAATAAATATAAATAAATATAAATATATAAGTGTGTGTTATATATAATAAATATAATAGAAATAAATATAAATATATAATGTGTGTATGTTATATATAATAAATATAATAGAAATAAATATATAAGTGTATATGCTATATCTAATAAATATAAATAAATATAAATATATGTGTGTATGTTATATACAATAAATATAATATAAATATAAGTATATAATATGAATATATAAATACATAATAAATCTAATATAAATATAAACAAATATGAACATATAATAAATATACTACAAATACATATAAATACCTAATAAATCTAATATAAGTATGAATAAATATTAACATATAATATAAATACATAATATATATAATGTAATATAAATAAATATGGATATATAATAAATATAAGAAGAGGTGATAGGAATCTCTAATTTCATTGGGATAGCAATCTCCCCAGTGAGGAAAATTTCCTCTATTCAAGTTGAGACCTTCTTTGCAATTTCTATTCTTAGAGAGTAATCTAGAGCAGATGTGTCAAAAGCACATAAGCACATAGGCAGGTCTACAAATTTCTCAATACAGAAGAATCAGATTAAAATGTAATTGGCAGATGTTCGACACAATAAATAAAAATACAATATGACATATTAACTACTATCAACTAGACAAGGATTCAGGGCAACTCTAAGGGGCTCATTATGAAAAAGGATATCCACCATCATAGAGGGAAAGAAAAGAGACTGAATGCAGGTTGAAACCTACCATTCTTCACTTTATTGCCTCCATGAATTTTTCTCTAGTGTAAGCAATATGTGTCTTGTTTCACAACATGATGAACATGGAAATATGTATTATATCATAATATATGTACAACCTATATCATGTTTCTTGTCTTCTAGGGGAGGGAGTAGCAGTAGGAGGGGGAGAGAGAACATGGATGGATTACACAATGTCAGAAAATGAATATTAAAAATTGTGTTGACATGCAATCTAGAAAAAAAGTAAAAATTTAAAAATATAATACAACAAAGATACTGTTAATTTGAGGTTTTCTAAATAAATATACTACCCAAAGGGATCTATTTCATAGGTCTTGATCAATGACGCATGTAAAACCCAGTGGAAATGCATGTCAGCTGAGGGGGTGGTTTTGAGGGGGAAGAAAAAGAATATGAATTATGGAACCATGGAAAATTTTTTTTAAATTTAAAAAATTTTAAAAAGGGGTCTATTTCATTTTGAGTTTGACATTAGTAGCCTAAAAGTTAAGCGACTTGCCTTAGAGTCACATAGTATATATCAGAAATAGGATTTAAACCATGGGTAGTGCCCTAAAAATGATGCCAGACTGCCTCTAAATACAAAATGATTACAAAGTAAATATCACATAATTTTGTGAAAGAACACTATAAAAAGGACGATAATTGGAGAAGTCCTTATCCATGAACTGACACTTGAGTTGAACCTTGAATGGAACCAGTGATTGTAGAAGGTGGAGATGAAGAGGTTGAGCAGCCAAGGCATGGAGGACTGCTTGATAAAAGGAACAAAGGGAGAAAATTCAATCCCTGATAAGGGAAAGAGTAAATTATCTCACTGCATTTGGGATGTCAAATGTGTTTGATGCCTTCAATGGAACAATATGTGATCATTCTAGAAAGAGAGGTTGGAAATGGAAGAGGAAGGAGTTTAAATGCAAACGAGAGGGATTCTTATTTTTCCTACATGCAATAAGGAGTTACTGAAGTTTCTCAAGTAAGTCAATGATGTGACCAGTTTAGGAATATCAACTTGAAAGCTAAATGGAGGATTAATTCAATCATAAGGAGGCTGGACTTAGAGAGATTAAATTATCTAGGTGAGAGCCAAAGAAGTCCTGAACTAGGGAGGTGGCTGTGTCAGTGGTGAGAAGGGAATGGTCTTGCCAAGTTTTCTGTTTCCTTAAACTCATAAAATAGTCCCCTTATGTGATGAAAAGTGTTGTAACTCTCATCATCCAAGGCACTATTGAAAATAAGCCATGTAGCTCATTTTTAATAAGTACCGTGAATACAGAGCCAGGTCTGGAGACAGGAGGTCCTCTGGTCTCAGATACTTCCTAACTGTGTGACCCTGGGCAAGTCACTTAACTCCCATTGCCTAACCCTTACAACTTTTTTGCCTTGGAACCAATACATATAAGTATTGAGATCTAAGATAAAAAGTAAGGGTTTTTTAAGTTTATTAAAATAAGAAATAAGCCATGAAGAAGCATGTACTGCTATTTACTGGACTATATTCTTTCCCTATGGCTTCCTCGATTTCATGGCCACTTGAATTATTTTTAATTTCTTGATATGATTTCTATTCTATTATGTTTCATTCATCCTCATTTCTAGCTGTTTCCTCATTTTAGTCTAATTCATGTGTCTGACACTATGGCTTTGGTACCCTGATTCTTGCCCCATGTCTCTAGACTTCTTGCCAACTCATGGTCTCATGGAGCTGAAATTTTTCTCTTCTCTAATTGCACTAATCTATCTATTCTCATACCTCTGGGTTGAGTGACCCTATGATATTCTGCCTCCCTGAAATCCCATCTGTCTATAAACTAAAGACCCAAACTGGCTAGTGTTCATATAAGCCAGGGTTTCTGAATTTAACCCAGATGGCTGATTACCTTCTAAACCAACATGGGGAAACAATTGGTTCTAATTAAGAATTTATGAATAGCCAACCTAATGATTAAATTGATGTTTCCTCATTATTATTTACATATCCAGAAGGATGGTATCCCAAGAATTAGCTCAATTCACATTACATCTAGGAATCTTCTGGGTTCTCACAATATAAACTTAAGAAAGTTAGTACAGCATTGGTGACAAAATCAAATAGAAATGTCACTAAGACATTCAAAGGATCCTTGCTGACACCGTTCACCTATTAACTTTATGGTCTATTATATTTTAACTGATTTTATTATTTGTTCATTTATTTTGCATACTTTTATTTATTTTGTTAAATTATTAAATTTATGATAAATATATTATATATAAATTTATTAAATTATACTAATCTGATTTGTGTAGGTAGTATTCATTCCAAGGGAATCAAGTTCCAGTATTTCTGACAGATAAATGACAACTGCTAATACACTTCCAATGACAGGGATCTCACTACTTAAGAGGCAAACCAAATATGAATACAATCCCAAGACTAATGCCAACAACAAAGCAAACCAATAATTCAAATTGGAATTTTAGAGTAAAAATATTGAATTTTTTGTTCTTGAAATGTTGAAATCTGTTGAAAAAAATGGTGAAATCTGTCCTGAAGTCTCCCACTAATTGTATGAGTGGAAACTGATTCCACTCATCCTTTGGAGTGACATAGGACAAGGTAATGTCCTCTTCAAAACAAAACCATAGAACTTTAGTGCTAGAAAGGAACTTGGAAATTGTTCTGTAAGACCTAGTTATATTATATAGAAGACAAATGAAGACCACATTAGTGAAAGGACTTGTTTAAGGTTATAAATCTAGTTATTAGCAGAGCTTATAATGACTTCAGACCTTGGAATCCATACTCCAAAGGACCTTTAACATCAACAAAAGTCTTTCAAATTCCAGGTCTTCTGAGTCCCTTGTCTTTACCTCTTAATATTCTCCTTGGTGTACACCTAGCCCAAAGCAATAGGAGTCTCAACTAATTGGTTAGAACCAGATTTGATCACTGATACCCGAAGTATTCTAGAAATTGACACAGATGTACAGAACTGAGAACCAGTCATCCAAAAAGGTTATTCAAAGAATACAGAGATCAATATCAGAAGATATAAACATTTTTCAAAAACAAAAATGGAAAAGCATAAATAACCAATCAATCAACAAACATTTCGAAAATATCTTCTTGGTACCATGCTCAGTATTAGGGATGCAAAGACTTTAAAAGCAAAATAAACAGTGTCTGCCCTCAAATAGGTTACATTTGGAGATAAACATATGTTCATGTAGACATATGGAATGTATATACAACCTAGGTACAAGGTAGTTTTTGAGGGGAAATAGACTGGGAAGTTAGAGACATTATGAAAGTCCTCATGAAGAAGGTAGCATTTGAAGAAAGCTAGGGATTCTTGGAGGCAGAAATGAAGATGAAGTATATTCTAGGGATACATCACCAGTGCAAAAACAGGTAGATGGGAGATGAAAGAAGGTCAATAGGGTTGGATGGTAAAGACTAAGGGGAAAACCAATAAGAGAAAGAGAAATGCAGAGAAAAATGGGTTTTCAACTCACAACATATAATTTGGCAAAGATGCAAAATATGGAAATAGTTCATGTTGGAATACCTACCAAGAGATAGATTCACTGACTTGCTAATCGTGGAGCTATGAAGTCATCCATCCATCCTGAATTTTGATTTGTAATTAAAGGGAGGAAAAAGAACTAAACTAAAAAAGGACTATACACATCACTTGGCCCAAAAATCCTGTTGCTCAGTCATTTTCAGTTGTGTCCAACTTTTCAGTTCCATGTCCCCATTTGGGATATTCTTGGCAAGGATACTAGAGTGGTTTGTCATTTCCTTCTCTTGTTCATTTTACAGATGGCAGAGTTGAGGTAAGCAGGGTTAAGTGACTTGGCCAGGATCACACAGCTAGTAAATATCTGAGGCCAAATTCGAATTCAAGAGGATGAGTCTTCCTGACTCTAGTTCCAGTACCCTATCCACTGTACCACTTAGCTGCCAGGCAATCCTACTCCTAGGTAATTCATCCTTAGGAAATTAAAGGCAGAAATAAAACTTCCTACAAGACATTATTACATTCATGAGAAAATACACTTAGTGGCAGCAAATTACTCAAAACAAAAGTGAGTACATATCAATTGGAGAACATCAAAAATTATGATATATATAATTGAATATTGTATGGCAGGAAATTATAAATCTGAAAAATTTCAGAGAAATATAGGAATAGACATAGGATTTTTTATTAAAGAGCAAAGAGAATACTATAAACGACTATAAGCAATATTAACAAACATCATTAAAAGGAAGCTGAGTTCACTATAATGGAAAAACCAGTGAATGTCCCAGAAAAGTGATCCCACACTTCATACCTCATGACAGACAGTTTGAGGAGTACTAACACAGGATACATTGTCAGATATATACTCTATCACACGGTTTTGTTGTTTTTCTTTACCATAAGAGTATTAGATGCTTTTGTTTGTCAATCTGGAGGAAGGTCAGAAATGATTATGAAAGCAAAAGATAACAATCAAATCTATTTTTCTAGCATAAATAAATGAATTCAAAAATAGTTTGTGATTGCACCTCAGGGATGTAACAATAAAGAGAGCCTGTAACCAATGTTAGATAGATTGGGAAAGAGAGAGAGAGTCTATGTTGTGTCTCTCTGCAGCTCTCCCCTGGGGCCAAATATATACTGGGAGACTTTAAGGGGGTGTCACCCCAAAGCTGGGTGACATGTATGGCTGTGCTGTACTACAGGAGTTGAGGCAGAGGCTTCCTTAAAAGATAAGGTATGTGGTACCCCAATCCAATTCTGAATAAAGACAGGGTTCACACAAACCTCCCCCTGAACAATTCAATTAATTTCACAGTGGAGGGTGGGGGGTGGGGGTCCTGGCTTCAAGACGGAGGCAGCCAGACCAAGCTGTGATTCTCCTCTCAGGAACACTGGAACACTATCTTACTGATGAATGGCTTTTATTATTCTCAATTCAGGGATTGGGAAAAGGAGTGAAGGGCAGAGGGATATTGGGGTGCCCTCTTCACTATTCTTATGGAGTCCTTCACTTGGGTGGAATCCCTAGTGGTTCCCTCACCCAAGCTGCTCCCCTTGCTCCTTCTCCTTCTGTTTTTCTATTTCTATCCTTTTCTATAACTGTAAGTTAGACTGGAAAGGGTCTCTCAGCAAGTTTGGGTAATAGGTGAAGGAGACTAAGAGATCACTCCCAAAATGAAGTCCAAAAACTTATTTAACTCTATTATTGAAGTCTTGATGGGTGAGATGTGATGGAATGGCTTTGATTAGGGAATCAGGGTTTCAATGTCCAAAGAAAGATCCTCAGAAAACCCTTAGGACTGAATCCGAGCTGGGATGTCCTCCTCCTCTCTCTTCCCAGTCCTCCCAAAGACCTCTCCTCTCCTCTTCCTCAGAGAATTATCCAGCATTCTCTCTTCCTCTCAACCATCAGTAACTGTCACCAACTGCCTTCTTCTGGTTTCTTTTGTCCCATCCCCCTTGTACAAATCCCGTCCTTACAGAGACAATATGGGGTAAATAAGCTTTTATCAGATAATCTGGTAGAAATTCAATCATTCTGTGTAGTAAAATTTCTTTGGAAAAAAATACGTTCACACCCCAGACAACTGACTTACTAATTATTTGGGAAATATTACAATTACAAATTTGCTTACAATTTGGTACTACTTATGCTGTTATTTTAATAAAGAGTTCTATTTTTACAGAGAAGCAACTAGGTGGCACAATGGATTGAGTATCCAGCCTGGAATCATATTCATCTCTGTGAGTTTAAATCTAGCCTCACACATTTACAAGCTGTGTGGCTCTAGGAAAGTCACTTAACCCTGTTTGCCTCAGTTTCCTCATCTGTAAAATGAACTGGAGAAGGAAATTGCAAACC
Organism: Gracilinanus agilis; assembly: GCF_016433145.1. Classification (NCBI taxonomy): domain Eukaryota; kingdom Metazoa; phylum Chordata; class Mammalia; order Didelphimorphia; family Didelphidae; genus Gracilinanus; species Gracilinanus agilis. The sequence continues at coordinate 72,381,301 of NC_058133.1, forward strand.
AAGCCAGTATCATTGACAAAAAAATAAAAAAAAAAACAACCTCAAACTGTGTCATAAAGAGTTGGACAGTTCTGAAAAGTGACTGAAATGAGAATTTTACAAAAAATAAACATATGAAATATATCAAGTGTTAATCATATTCTGAGAAACCTGCAGGGGAAGTCTAATCAATGGATCTGCGTTTACAATGACTGTATTTTCCAGACTCAAAATAGGGATAAACAATTACTTTGGGTCATTTGGTTTGGGAGGATAATTGATTGTTTTTTACTAGATTTCTGATGTCATTACTCTCCACTAAGAAAGTTCCCTCTTCCAATACAGATCAACACTTTTCTACAATTTATTATTAATCACTACCTTATCTCTAAGAGATTTTATGACTTGTCCTAAGTCAGAAATCCTGGGTGAATCTGAGAAGAGACTTGTCTTCAGACTTCCTCTTTATTGGGAAGAAATTGAGGGGATTGGAGCAGCAGGTGTGGGTTAGAATTGCGTGAATCACACTGACTCCATCTTGTGACTTAGTTCTGGAGCTAGATCAGTTCCATAAACTTCTGCCTTGTGACAATTGTGAGAATTAGGGGAAAACCTTATTTCATTCTTTGAACCTAACCCAGTGTGTCTGGAAAGCTGGACCATCTCTACCTGCTGTTTAGAGACCCTTACCTAAGGACCTAGGTTCATGTTGACCAGCAACCCAGTTATCTGGTTGATAGCCAGAGTTTTCTCACAAATATACATTTATACATTGTATGCTTCACATGTCTGCTATAATGGGGCTAATGGGGCAAAATATTTGAAATTGAAAATGTCCTGGAAAATCTGAGATTTATAGTAAATGCATCTAAACTACCATAATTACAGGGACCATATATTCCAAATTTTCCATAAGAACCTCTAACTTAAGGGAACTATAGATAGATGATAGATAGATCTTTAATGAAGTTTTTTGTTTGTTGGTTGGTTTTTATTTTTCACAATAGGATAAAAAAAGCTTTTGTCAGAAAATGTATCCTTTTGAAGTTGGGAAAATATAAGTACTATAGCCATAACCCACAAAAACAATTCTTTTTTTTTAAACCCTTACCTTCCATTGTGGAGTCAATACTGTGTATTGGTTCCAAGGCAGAAGAGTGGTAAGGGCTAGACAATGGAGGTTAAGTGACTTGCCCAGGGTCACACAACTGGGAAGTGTCTGAGGCCAGATTTGAACCTACGGCTTTCCATCTCTAGGCCTGGCTCTCAATCCAGTGAGCTACCCAGCTGACCCCTCATAAAAATAATTCTGACTAAATGTAGGACTTGCTATCTGCTTGACTTCAGGAAAGTTACTTAACCTTTGAGCCTTCATTTCCTCATCTTTGAAATGGGGATAATAGTGACTCTTCTATCTACTTCACAGGTACTTTGTAGAAATCAAAGCAGACCACGTGTGTAAAGAGTTCTCTGAAGTCTTAAGTACTATATAAGTGGGATTTGTTGTTATCACTTACTTGGTAGCAGCTACCAAAATTGTTCACTAGTAAACAGAAGAAAATACCTCATTTGTTTGCAAACTCAAGTCTTTCAGTGGGTCTTTTCAGGCAAAAGTATGATTTAGGGTCATGGGATTTAAAACCAGAAAGGTCCCCAGGACCAGTAAATTAGCAAACTCTTAATAAGAGCTTTCTATGTGGTAAGCAGTGTGCTGAGTGGTTGTGGATAGGAAGAAAAGTAAATATAGTGCCTGTCCTCAAGAAGCTAACACACTCCAATGGGAATGACATGTAAATAAATAGATGTCTGCAAAATAAATGCAGAGTAGATTGAAAGTAACCTTAGAGATGGAGCCTTGGACCTGGGAGAAGAGGTTAAATCTAGTTTAATCCCCTCAATTTTATGGATTAAGGTTCAGAGAGGTTAAGTGATTTCTTCAAGGATATACAATTCAGCAGTGAATTTGATGCCAAACCAGATTCTCCGACTCCAAACCCAGTTCTCTTTCCTTTACCCTCCATATCTTCACAATTTAATGAGGATTTGCACTTTTTCAGCAACACATCTATCATGAAAAGTTAATTCTCCCCATCATTCACCAGGAGATGAAAAATACAAAAAGCAAGGGTGAGGAGGAGTAGGTACAGAGTCGCTGGGTCAGCCCAGATTTGCTCTCCAAGTTATAGAACTATCCTATGTAAACACCCAGAAGATAATTAGAGTCTAAATTCTTCTTAGCTGCAATGATCCAGGTGTCATTATGATGACAGTAAAGGAAACATTCTTCTAAATAAATCTGCAGTCTATGAATTTTTTTTCTTTTTTAATTAAACTTCAGCAGGCTGACTAATGCATCAAAGCCCAGGTACAGGAATTCAAAGTCTTCTAGATCCCTTGACTCAGCTAAGTACAGGAAAGCTGGGTTAGCTCATTCCAGCAATTGTGTGGGGTTGGATTAAGTGTCCCCATAGGACCCTTTATGACCACTCAAAGCAGGTACAGTCTCCATTATTAAGGCTTCCACCCACCTGTATTGCTCAGTCGGCACTTTCCATCTTGGCACTGTCTCTATTAATCAGGGGAGAGAGAGAGAGAGAGAGAGAGAGAGAGAGAGAGAGAGAGAGAGAGAGAGAGAGAGAGAGAGAGGGAGATGGAGGGAGGAAGGGAGAGGGAGAGGGAAAGAGAGAGAGAGAGGAGAAAGAGAGAGAAGGAGGGACAGAGGGACAGAGAGAGAGAGAGATTTCCTTGGGTTGTATTTAATTTCTCTTTGTTTTATGGAATGCAGCTCCTCTTCACAGCAAGGCATAGGCTAAGAACAGGAAGGCAGTGGAGAGACTCAGCCAGCGCAGGTGGTGAAAAGAGGGCCATTGCGATGAGTCATGCATCCTGCACTTTTTATTGAAAACATTTTCTCCTTCATTGATAAAATGACAGGATTTATGAACTAGAATTCCTCCAGGCTGGTCCATTTATCAGCACTCCCCAAAATGTTTATTAAAGGCTTAGAGCACCTTTACACGTGTGTTCCCATATCTAATTTACAACCACTTTGGGGGAAATTTACCTTTTGAGTTTAGTTAAAAACCTTTCATGCCTCCTATTCTATTCCCTCTTTGTTCTGTGCTTTGGAAAATGGGGCGGCAATCTCTGTTTAATGAAGTGAATCTATTTTAAGAAAGTGAATACACTTTTTTTTTTTTT